>NC_065586.1:44654494-44988919 GCF_024542745.1 Macaca thibetana thibetana
GGCAAGTCGGGGCCAGGCTGGAAGCATGGCGTGTTCTGCATAGATGCTGGTGTTGGTGTGGGCAGGGGGGTTCCCTGGGTACAGAGAGGTGATGAGGAACCTGCAGATGGAGGGTCGCCTTGCTGTGGGTGGCACTGACCATCAGGGCCGGTTTGCCCCTAGGGCAGGCACCCCGTCCCCTGACCAGCTGCTGCCCTCTCTGCCCCACCCCTGCCCCCAACCTCCGCCTGCACTAACGTGACCGCATGCTGGGAGGCCCACAGGCTGGGGAGGCACACACAGGGCCGCAGGCTGTATAGAATTCTCCTTGGGTCTTGTTGGAGGGAGGAAGGGAACAGCAGTTTAGGGAAAAGTCTCAAGAAAAGGCCTGGCGACAGCTGTTGGAGGAAAGGCACTGCAGTGGGGAAGGAGGAAGGGAGGGAGGGGCGAGGAAAGGAAGTAAGAGCTCAGGTGCTGAGCGGATGGGGGGTCAGACAGGGCCAAGCAGCAGGACCCTTCAGGGCAGGGATGCAGCCGGACAGGTCTGCAGAGGAGGGGTGGCTCCATGTCCACTCAGCCGGGGCAGAAACGCTCCGTGCCCCAGCTGCAGGAAAGGGGAAGACATGCGGGCTGGCTCCCAACCACACTTTCCTGCCTCCTGCCCCTCCCCCAGGGCAGCTGGCCAGGAACATGGCCCCGGAGAAGGCCGAGTAGGGTGTGGTAGCAACATGTCTTGCTGGAGAGGGAAGAGGGGTAGGGTGGGGGCTGACTGGACCCAGCCAAACCAAGAGTCACTGAGCCTCAGGAAAGGAGGGGCCCCAGGTATATGGATTTGGGGTGCATATGGATACATGGAACCCCAGAATCCCAAGTGTCAGGGCCAGAAGGTATTTATCTCAGTGAGCCTAGCCTGGGATCCATCAGGGGTCAGGTGATAGCATAATGGCACAGCCACAGTCTCCTGGCCCCGGGCTCATCTTTCCTGAGGGAAATGCAGTCCAGGGTTTAAGTCCATGGTCCTAGACAGGTAGATGAAAAACCTGGGGCCCGTATACGGCTTGGAGTGCAAGCTCAGAAGAGATGCCAAGGCTCTCGTTTAGGACCTGAACTGCAGACCCCACACAGGACCCAGTGAAGGACTGCGCCAGGCCCATTGTCACCACCATCCACAGCTGGTCTACTTCTGCGTTGGCAGCTCCAAGCCAGAGCAGGAGACTGAGGCCTGGAGTGGACTCCTGGGGCACTGGAGAGGAGGTGATGAGCTTAGAAGCCCAGGTGTCCCCACGGTGGACAGGAAGAGAGGAAAGGGCCTGACCTCCGACCTGCTCCTGCCGTTGGGATTCTGGGGAGTGGGATTCCCCGACAAGGAGCCAGCAGCCCTGCACTGTGGGCGCCTTTGATGCAGCTCCTCCCACTCCAGCCAAGGTCAAGTGCAGCGGAGAGTGCAAGCTCAGGCTGGGGGTTGGCAGCACCTATGGAGGGCCTGCAGGATAGCTGTTCCTACCGCAGAGCAGGCGGCTTCCACATCATCCTGCAGGGGACCTTGGGATGTCCACCAGGCCTGTGGAAGGGGCTCCCTGGCCCATGTCCCAGGGCCCTCCCCTGTGCAACCTGACCTGCATCACACTTGATTCCTCTGGCCCAGGGCAGCTGCTAGGGTGGAGCAGCTATGCCCTGCAGGGCCCTGTGACTTTGCAGTCCCTGGAGTCCTACGCAGTCTACCCAGGACAGGAGCAGGTCTTGAATGGACTGACACAGACTCAGGGGTTCTGAGCAGGTGCCTAGGCATGATGGGTGGTCCCTGAGCTGGAGCTCCTGGCCATGGATACTTAGTCGCCCCTGCCCCAGCCCTGTCCACTGCTCCCAGAAGCAGCACTGGCCTTTCCTTGACCAAGGCAGCTGGCCGCAGATGCAGCCCCCAGTGCGCCCAAGCATGTGTCTGAGACCAGAGGCTGCCCCTTGGCATCAGGGGGTACCAGTCACCCCTGAAGTCCCCTGGCATCCCAGACCTCACACACCTGTCCTCTTCCCTTCCCGCCCCCAGCACAACAGACGTGCACACGGTGGCCTCCCTGCTGAAGCTCTACCTGCGGGAGCTCCCAGAGCCCGTGGTCCCCTTCGCCAGGTACGAGGACTTCCTCAGCTGCGCCCAGCTGCTCACCAAGGACGAGGGGGAGGTCAGTGGCTCCTGGGATAGCTCCTGGGAGATGGGCTGGCTGGGTGGTGGCCTGTAGACTCAGGACACAGACTCTGACTTTTCATGAATTTTCATGGCACATGGATCCTGTGGAGGCCTGCTCTGTGTTGGGGGTGTGGTGGAGGCCTGGAGCATCCTGCTCGGCTGGTGGAGGGGCCAGGCCATCCTGCTCAGGTCGGGGAGGGGCCGGGGCATCCTGCTGTCTGTCTGGAGCCATACCTGTCTGCAGCCTTGGTCCCTGGGAGGGGTGGGTCCGGGGTGCCCAGCTCTGGCTGCCACACCAGTAGGTGCTCACACTCCTCATACCCGACTCAGGCCACTCGGGCCTGTCATGGGCTCAGAAACAGGGAGGTCTTTTATTTATATCTTGCTTCCTTCCCAAAAGAATTTGAGCTGGTTCCCAGGACCGATGAGCCAGCCCTCCCGTTCCCACCCACGCAGGTGCTGGTTTGCAGCCCCAGGTGGCTCAGGGTCAGGGAAGGACCGTTTGCCTCCCCTGTGGCCCTGTGGGAGTTGAGGGCTCATTATCTGGCAAATATTTGTGTCTTGATAAGTGAGCTGAGTGCTGGCCCTGACATTCCTCCACTGGCCCCGTAGAGGCTCACCCCTCACTCCAGCTCCTTAGAAGCAAGTTAGCTTCCCAGGAGGTCACAGCTGGGCCCTGGCCACTCCTTGAGGGGAGGTGGAGGTGGTGGAGCCCTCTGGTCTGTTGGGGCTGGGCCGCCATAGCCCCCACCTCCCTTCTCTTTGCCCACCCCTCCTCGCAGTCAGAGAAGGATGAGGGGCCTCATTGCTGGTGTTTGAAATTCTGTTATTCATTCCTAAGGGCACTCTGGAGTTGGCTAAACAAGTGAGCAACCTTCCTCAGGCCAATTACAACCTGCTCAGATACATCTGCAAGTAAGTGGCGTGGCAGGAGGGGAACCACACTTGCCTGCACTGGCTCCACACTCCCCAGCCCCACAGCGAGACACATAACTCTTCCCTGTCAGAGGGGTGCCCGGGTCATTCCCCCACCCTGCACAGCCTCACCCAGCGTGGATGAAGCTGGGAGTGGAAAAATGCAGACCCTGAGTTCATGAAGCTTACAGTCCCATGGGAGCAGCTGGTTTTAAACAGCCCTGGGCACATAATACCCACTGTCCCTCCTGGGTGCTTCTTGCTATCCTGTCCCCCTAGGCATCTGCCCCTTGACCCCCAACCCTTCATGTATCCCCATCCTAGACACCGAGAAGGAGCATGCAGGGGCAGCGCTGACTAAGGTCTGGGACTTCCCAGAATTTGTGCACACTGCAATGCGCAGCGTCATGTCCTCCTTTCACACAAATAGCGGTGGGCCCTTGTCCCAGTGAGCTTTGCTTCTGATGGCCCTCTCGGGCCCCAAGGGAAGCCTGCCCTCATTGAGCCTGGCAGAGGCAGGCTGCACCCAGTGGGCAAAAGCCCACAGGCAGCAGGGCTCGGCAGGGGTGCGGCGGGGCGTCCAGGCCCCTCACAGGAGACTGGGCGCCAGAACTTGCTTCTTTGATGACTGCTGCTTCCTCACTTTGCAGGTTTCTGGATGAAGTTCAGGCATACTCAAATGTCAACAAGATGAGTGTCCAGAACCTGGCAACCGTTTTTGGACCTAACATTCTGCGGCCACAGGTAGAGGACCCAGTAACCATCATGGAAGGTAAGTGGGAGGTGTACCTGGTGGCCCTGGGTGCTGCCGGGGTCTGGGCTCATCTTGGTCCGGGGCAAGTCCTCGGAACCATCCCAGCCCAGGGCCAGGCCAGCAGGAGGGGTGGCTCAGGTGGCACATCTCCATCTCGGGGGACTTGGCAGGAGCTTCTGCAGACCTCACCCCGCCGACCCCCATGAGGTCCAGCTATAAGATAAAAAGGAACTTTGCCCTGAGATGGGCAGCAGCAAGTCACTGGGTGCAATTAGAATGGCCAGTGGTTTCTGTGGATGGAAGAGGCTGGAGGGATGGGAGAGGTCAGCACTCTTGCCCTTGAACACAGACATGTTTACTTTTCTTTTACAATTAAGCAATTGTCATAGGTTCCTGGATGTCAGCTTTGCAAACCCTGGAGGATTTATGATAAATAACAATAAGTGATTAAAAATAGCAGCAACAGGCTGGGCACGGTGGCTCATGCCTGTAATTTCAGCATTTTGGGAGGCCGAGACGGGCGGATCACGAGGTCAGGAGATCGAGACTATCCTGGCTAACACGGTGAAACCCTGTCTCTACTAAAAACACAAAAAAAATTAGCCGGGCATAGTGGCGGGCACCTGTAGTCCCAGCTACTCAGGAGGCTGAGGCAGGAGAATGGCATGAACCCAGGAGGCGGAGCTTGTAGTTAGCTGAGATCGTGCCACTGCACTCCAGCCTGGGCGACTGAGCAAGACTCCATCTCAAAAAAAAAAAAAAAAAAAAAAAAAAAAAAAAAGCAGCAACAGCAGCTGCTTTCAGTAAGCTTCTACTAAGTGCCTTGTTTGTATCACCTCATTTCAGGCTTTACAACCAGCCTGTGCTGTGGTAATCACCCCCTCTTTACAGATGAGGAAACTGAGGCCAGGAGAGGCGAGGGGACTCACCAGAGGCCAGTTAGCCAGACTTAGCAAAGGGCACAGGTGTAGGCTGCCATAGAAGAGAGAGCCCACCTCATAGGGCCCATGAAACACTGTCCCCAGTGGAGTATGCGTGAGAGGTGTGCTGCTCAGACAGGAAGCCCACAGCTGAGGTTGTTCTTGCCCTTATCCCATGTGGAGGGACATGGTGGAGTGCTTTTGCTGAAGTCCCCACTTTGGTCTGTCCTGGCTGGTCTCCCACCCCAGGGCCCTATGAGGCCAGGAAAACACAAGCTCCGACCTGCCTGGTGGTACAGATGCTTGAGGTGGAGGCCTGCCCTGCCTGCTTCATGGAGTTCCTGCCTCACCTATGTTCTTGGCCTCAGAATTCTTTCCTTGACGTCTTCCAGGATTCCTAGTCAACTTCAGTGGGAGAGTCCACCCCAGCACTCAGCCCTTCCTCCCACCTGGGGACCTCCTAGAGTCTGGCCTTTGTGGTGAGGGTGGTGGGAGGGAATGAGGCAACTGGGTAGATGCCAAGGTCCTTCCTACACTGCCCACCTCCGCTGTGGGCCCCCACCCCACCACCGTAGGAACTGAGTCCCCAACACTGGGGCTGCATCTCAGGGGCCTTGGCCTAGAGACAGGGGATTGTGTGTGTGTGAGATTATATGTATGTGGGATTCTGGGGGATGCGCAGGGTGCACTATGTGTGTTATTGTATATGGGGGAATTTGGGGAGGGTGCATTCTGTGTGCAA
This sequence comes from Macaca thibetana thibetana, assembly GCF_024542745.1. Taxonomy (NCBI): domain Eukaryota; kingdom Metazoa; phylum Chordata; class Mammalia; order Primates; family Cercopithecidae; genus Macaca; species Macaca thibetana. Next base: position 44,659,987 of record NC_065586.1, read on the forward strand.
TTGTGTGTGGGGGGATTTTGGGGAGTGGGTGGGGTTCATTGTGCGATTGTGTATGGGGGGATTTGGGGAGGCTGGGTGGGGGATTTGTATGTTCACTTGTGTGTGTATGAGCTTTGGGGAACCTGGGCAGAGTGCACTGTGTGTGTCATTTATGTGTGTGGGATTTTGGGGAGTGGGCATTATATGTGCAATTGTGTGTTGGGAGATTTGGGGAGGCTGGGTGGGTGCATTGTTTGTCCAATTGTATGTGTGTGTGAGACTTTGGGGGTGGATGGGGTGCATTGTATGTGTGATTGTGGGGGGATTTTAGGGGTGGGCGGGGTGCACTGTGTGTGCAATTGTATGTGTGTGCCCCCACACAGGAAAGATGGCTCTATTCCCTGTCCCAGAGCCCTATGCTCCCAGAGTGTGGACATTCAGGCATGGCCATTGTCAGCAGCACGGGGGTGACATGGGGCAGCCGAGACAGTTCTGGCATCTCAGGTCCCAGGTTCCAGTTCCAATCTGCCACCTGCTCACCCTGCAGCCCTGGTGCCTGCTTCCTCACCCCACCCCGGCTGGAGGTCGTGAGCGCAGGCACAGTGCTTCCTCCCCGGCTTGTGGCTCTGTGCCTGAGGAAGATGGTTCTGCGGCCCCATCCTGCTGTCCTGCCTGGAGTTGAAGGGTGTGTGGTTCTTTCTTCTGGGCGGATGAAGGCTCCCTTGAGGGGCAGCCTGGCTCTGGCTACAGGGCCAGCTCCCACGAAGCTGGGTCCCCATGACTGGCAGAGCGACCCTGGGCCGGGTGGCTGGCAGCAGGGCCCTTCTCCGCCTCTCTTTCCGGCAGGCACTTCCCTCGTCCAGCACCTGATGACTGTCCTTATCCGCAAACACGGCCAGCTCTTTACGGCACCGGCCCCGGAAGGGTCCACCTCCCCGCGCAGGGGCCCGCAATGTGCAGTGGGGTGGGGCTCCGAGGAGGTCACCAGAGACAGCCAGGGAGAGCCCTGCGACCCCGGCCTGCCCGCGCACAGGACCTCTTCCCTGGACGGGGCGGCCGTGGCGGTGCTCTCCAGAACAGCCCCCACGGGACCGGGGAGCCGGTGCAGCCCTGGGAAGAAGGTGCAGACCCTGCCCAGTTGGAAGTCCTCCTTCCGTCAGCCGGGATCCCGATCGGGAAGCCCGAAGGGGGGCGGCTCGTCCCTGGAGGTGCCCATCATCTCCTCCGGCGGGAACTGGTTCATGAACGGGTTGTCCTCTCTGCGTGGCCACCGCCGGGCCTCATCGGGAGACCGGCTCAAGGACTCGGGCTCCGTGCAGAGACTCTCCACTTACGACAATGTGCCCGCGCCGGGCCTGGTGCCCGGCATACCCAGCGTGGCCAGCATGGTGTGTTCCGGGGCCTCCAGCGAGTCGTCGGTGGGGGGCTCGCTCAGCAGCTGCACGGCCTGCCGCGCCAGCGACTCGTCCGCCCGCAGCTCCCTGCACACCGACTGGGCCCTGGAGCCGTCCCCGCTCCCCAGCAGCAGCGAGGACCCCAAGTCCCTGGACCTGGACCACAGCCTGGACGAGACGGGGACGGGTGCCAGCAACAGCGAGCCAAGCGAGCCGGGCAGCCCCACCCGAGAGCACGCGCGCCGCTCCGAGGCCTTACAGGGGCTGGTCACTGAGCTCAGGGCCGAGTTGTGCCGCCAGCGGACTGAGTACGAGAGGAGTGTGAAAAGGTAACGTGCTGCCCCGTGGAGCCTCCTGTAACGGGGTGGAGCCTGCAGGAAAGCTGTGCTCTTGGCACATGGGCGTCGGCCTCTGACTCCCCAGCCACTGGCCCTGGAAGCCAGCCTCAGAGAGGGGAATCCTAGCTCTGGGAAAGCCCTGGGACTGGCAGGCTTGGCACGCAGTCAGTCTGGCACGCAGTCAGTGCTGCAGAGGCCTGCTGACTCCATGTGAGTGGGAATGCCCGCCCAGCTCACCGGGGGCCTTTGCTACACAGGTGGGAACAGAGTCTGTGTGCAGTCTGCAGCCAGGGAAGAGGGGGCAGGACCCTGCAGGTCCCAGGCCTGTCCCAGTACAGGGGCCCATAGCCCGGATGCTGGGCGCCGGGAAGTGCTGAGGCCCCAGACCAGCCAGGCTAGAAGTGAGGACCCCTTCCTTGATGGGATCAGAATCCAGTTTCCCTGCTGAACCAAGTCCTTGTGCCCACCCTTGTCACAGGATGGTTGTGCTGCACCCTGAGACTTGCAATCTCACTAACAGAGGGCCGGAGTTCCAGCCTCCCATGAGGACCGGGGTTCCCCTCTGCAGTGAGGAACCTCAGCTCCTGGAGGCCGGGTTCTCCAGTGCACTGGGTTTCCCTTAGCATTGCAGACTCCTTGGCCCCTCTCGCTGCAGGTCCCCGTTAGTCGGCTGACCTGTTCACCTGGGTCCCACCCACTAGCAGGGAATTCCTTTTTCCATTAGAGGCAGTGGATGGAGGTAGAAGGCATTCCTGTTGCCCACTCTGAACCTGTGATTTCCACTGGGAGCTGGAATGGCAGCCATTGCCCTTTTGTTCTGCTGACAGCTGTTCTTTGGGTGCTGGAGAGTGCCAGGCATGTGCAGGCACCGTGTCTGCAAAAGGAAGAGACAGGAGAGGGGGGACCTTGAGGGCAGAGGCCCCTGCCATGGGGAAGGTCGCAGCAGGCAGTGCCTGAGCCAGGGCTGGAAGGACCCATAGGATGGAGCCGAGAAAGGAAATAGCATCAGTAGAACCCAAGGGCCTCCAGAAATATAGTAGAAGACGCTATCTGCTGCAGATGCGCTCACAGGCCAAACTCCAGGGCATGTGGGAACTCTTACCATGCAGAACAGAAGGCTGGACTGGACCAGCTTCGCCAGTTGTGTGCTGAGTCCCTGGAGCTCCTCTGGCCTGCTCTGAGGTCTGGTTTCTCAAGGGAGATGCAGGACTGTTGGACTCCGGGTCAGACTACCTGGATTCTAGTCCCAGCTCCACCAGGGATTGGCTGAGTGTCCCTGGCAGGATCTTTGGGCCCCAGTGACCTCACCCATTTGTCCTGAGTGTTAAGTGACCCACAGTGGATGGCAGCACTCAGGAACCTTTGCTGCTTGCATTAACTCCTGCCTACTGGCTGGAGGTAAGATGAGGTTCCCAGAGGGAAAGGGACAGCAGTGGTAGCCCTTGTGGAGGGCCTGTCCTCACTAGCAGAGTGGTCTGTGCTGTTGTCTTGGTTAGAGGGAGGGTCTAGAGTGAGGAGGGTCTCTGAGCACAGGAAGGAAGGCGAGGGCATTAGCACCTGTCCCGTCCAGCAGGTGGTTGGGGAATGTGTGTCCTGTTCTCTGGAAGTATGGAGCCATCGGGTGGGGGGTGGGGTGAGGCTGGCCTTGTCCTGGCTCCCAGGACTCTGGACAGAGCCCCTCCCCAGGGCCCTGCTGGGGAGTCAGCCTTCCTTCGTGCATTCCCAAAAGAGAACCTGTTTCCTGTGAAGTACCAGATGCTGTGCAGGTGGCCACAGCTGTGGCAAAAACTGATCCAAATCTCTGTCCGCATTCTTATTTGGGTTGCAGGGAGACAAAGACCGTAAGCACGATACCTTTTGAAAAATACATGGTGTGTTAGAAGGGAGATGAAGGAGGGGAACATAGGGCAGCATGGAGGGGAGCGGAGAGGAGCCTCAGGGTAGAAGGTTGGAGGGCCCTGGGAAGGAGACCGCAGAGCTGTAGCCAGCACTGAGCCCAGGACCCCTACAGGCGGGGAGAGTCAGGGGCTGGGGACTGGAGATGTGTGGGGCGGGGACAATGCTCTGGTCTTTCGCAGAGTGAGATGAGAATGAAGTGTGAAGTTGATGGAGGGTCTTGGCACATTGGGCCCTTGGACAGGCACACCTGGGTGCCATGCCGAGCAGAGCTTGCCAGGGGCCAAGGGCAGAACAGACCAGTTAGGAGGTGTGGGGGTCTAGGCCTGACCTATGGGGGGTGTGGCCCTATGGGGCAGCAGGTGGAGGTAGGGGAAGCGGCCAGGTGCTGAGCATATTTTGAAGGCAGAGCCAAAAGGTTTTGCTAGCTGATCAGATATGGGACCAAGAAAAGGAATGGACTTAGGGGAGGACATCATTGTTCAGCTGAGCAGCCGAAGGAAGGTATTCACCAAGAGAGTGCACCAGGGCTGCGGAAGAGTGGTCCGCAGATGAGGGTCAGGACCCTTTAAGTCGGAGATGCTGATGAAATGGTGCAGAGTCATCAGCATGTAGTTGGGGCTTGGAGTCTTGAGCCTGGCAGAGAAGGAACAGGGGAGGTCCAGGCCCGAGCCCAGGGGCAGCAGTGGGGAGGTAGGTGGCTTCTCTCTGACAGCTGCCTGTGCTCCTGGTGGGGAGGGCTCATTTTGGTGGGTTGGGGAATCCGTGTTTGTTCATCATGCACCACATACCAGGCACTGTGCTGGGCCCCTGGCATCTTCCAGCCCATGGTTACTGCTCTGAGGAGCAGTCACCCTCTGCATTTCAGTGTGGCCTGTGTCCTGCCCACAGCCATGTGGCTCACAGGTCACCAGGCTGGCCTTAAAATCCAGCATGTGTTCCCAGGGGCTGGGCTCAGGTGTGTCCCTTCGAACAGACAGAAGCTGGTCGTCTGGTCAAAAAGATGGCCGTGCCAACCTTGGCACACTGCGGCATGAACCTGCATGGAAGCATGTGGTATAGGCTCTGATGGCGCAGAGGAGCACCACTGGGACCTGCTGGGGAGGATCACAGGAAGCAGCGTCATGTTGGGGGCGCTTGAGCTGAACATGACAGGCGAGCAGGAATGGAAGTGACCGCCCCACGGGATCTTCTGTGGGTCGCCACATGTGGCTGGATCGTGGGGACGGTGTGGGGAGCTGTAGGAGGGGAGGCCACAGCACAGGAGCAAAGGCCAGGGGACAGTCCAAGTCCCAACCCTCCCTATGGAGGGGCCTGTGCTGTTCCTGCCAGCTGGCAGGAATCCCATACTGCACTGGAGGGGCAAATGCAGACCCAGGGAGGCACCGAAGGCACGGATCCTTGTGTTGACATTTCAGGATCGCACGCTGAGGGGAGCTATGGCAGGGGACAGTTTGCTCACAGGTGAAGTACTGGGGTTCTTGTGAGGAGCAGATGAGCCGGGGTGTCCTCCTGCTGCCATGGCCTGGCCTGACCCTTCAACCCACAGTGAGCGCAAGCAGGGTACACCCATGGGACAGTGAACCTGCCCGCAGAGTCTCCAACAGCATCTCTCCTTGACTTTCAGAATCGAAGAAGGGAGTGCTGACCTGAGAAAACGAATGTCTCGGTTAGAAGAAGAACTGGACCAGGAAAAGAAAAAATACATCATGCTGGAAATAAAGCTGCGGAACTCTGAGCGGGCACGGGAGGATGCGGAGAGGAGGAACCAGCTGTTGCAGAGGGAAATGGAAGAGTTTTTTTCGACCCTAGGAAGCTTGACTGTTGGGGCAAAAGGTGCCAGGGCCCCAAAGTAAAAGGAATGGCAGAGCTTACTTCTGTGCCACGTCTGCTGGTCTCCAGCCATGCACGGAGTCAGAAGCCTCTGTATCTCTGGAGCAGCCAGGCGCTCTGGAACCAGCTGGAGAGAGAGATCCTGGTACCTCTGTGGGGACTGTTGGGACCCCACACACTCCAGGTGGGATCAGATGCTGCTCCAACCATGCAGCTCCTGGTGAGGGTCAGAAGGGGACAGTACCAAGAGTAGCGCTTAGCCCTTACCCAGGAAATGTCCTTCATGGCCACAGAAAGGAAGGGCACCCACCATTTCTGCCACAGGATCCAGGCAGCCACTGGGAGCAGTTAGCTTTCTTTATTAAATGTGCTCACAAAGCATGGTGCCCTGTTACCTGGCTCATTTTTCATGCCGCGCGATACAGGGCTTCTTAGGTGACCACTCCTGTTTCTCCAAGGGCTAGGAGCCCCCTGAGGTATGCCCCTGGGTGGAATAGCACAGGCATTGTGAAGTGGGATGTGAAGCCCCCTGAGGGGCAGCAGCCTTGTGCTTTCAGCTCTCTTGTCTGTGTGCTCAAGGTGAGATGCCTTTCTTTACTCCCCTGCCCCCTAGCCATCTGGACCTCTGCAGCTAGTTTCTGTCTTGGGAGGTCCCCTGAGTCTTCCACCATGGCCCCAGCTCTGCTCCAGGGCCAGAGCCTGAGTGCGCACCCAGCGCAGGTGCTGTGCTGGGGCGAGGTGTGGGCAAGTGTGGCGTTCTACAGGAGGGCTGAGCCAAGGCCATGGGAAGCGTCTGTTCGCCATATTTCAGGTGCCCATGCCTCACCCTGGGCCCTTGCCCAGCTCCCTTCCAGTCCCTCCTTCCCTGCTGTTCACCCCCCTCCTCTGGCTCATCCACAGACCTGAAGGCTCCTTTAGGGCAAATCCCTCCAGAAAGCCTTTCCCAACCACAGGGCACCCAGGCCAGGCCCGGCTGGAGCTCCTGGGCTGTGCTTCAGGAGGCAGCAACGCAGTGCGTCTGGGCCCAGCAGTGTCACACTGCTTCTTCACTTGTTCCCCTCACGGCGTCCTGATGTGTGGCTGGCCCCTCGCTGTCCCTGAGCAGTAACCTGCAGGGGTTTGTTCAGGGAGCAGTGGTCACCAGAGCGCCCAGTTTCTGACCACAGCCACTAGAAACGTCACTCAGGCCCAACCAGCTCCACCTAAAGTCAGGTATAAACATTGCCCACACCTGATGCTTTAAATGCCTGGGGCTCAGTCCTCCCAGGAAATGCCGACTTCCTACCAGCAAGGCGGGCCCGCAGGGTGAGGCAGGCAGGGCGGCTCCCACACTGTGGCCAGCTACCCATTGTCTCCAGGCGGCTACCAGGGGCTCGTCCACCAGGAGGCGGGCACCTGCTCAGGGCCCTCAGCAGCATCAAGGTCTGGATGCTGGAGCTCAGGAGGGTCTGGGGAGAGTGGCGTCTGTCTTTGCTCAGCCACGGACATGGCGAGCCAGCTGTCTGGGTGATGGGATTTTTCCCTGGGGTTGAGATGCTGCCCTCCCCTCTATTCAAGGAGAGAGAAGAGAATACGAGGTGACTTTGAGTCCTCATAGCAACCCAATGAAGTAGAAAATTGGCCCTATTCTCCATATTCAGAGGAGTAACTGAGGCTTGGAGAAATTGGGTGGGAACAGCAGTACATTCTGATGACCCTGTTGGGTTCTCTCGCCACAGCCATGGAATTCTGCTGATTTTTACCTGGAGAGAAAATGCCCCCAGGCTATTGAAGGAGCAGAGGAGACTGAAATGGGTTTCCCATGATGAAAGGAAGCTTGTCTGTCTGTCTCAACCACTAATCCTGGCGAAGGCTTAGGCTCCTGCCGAGTCCCCAGTAGGGATAGGAGGTCACGAATGCCTGAGCCACATCTGCCACCTGTTGGCCAAGTAGGATCTGCAAATGCCATTCTTATCTCGAAATGAATTGGCGTGATTATTCAGTTCTGTTCTCCAATCTCTATGTAACCAGCACTGGGCATCTCAACTGTAAAACACCTGACTTAACTGTCAGGCACACTGAGTGAATGAGGCTGACCTGTCGGGGGGTCTCTAGTATCCCCACCACTACCCACTTCTCTCAATTGAGCTACATTTGCTGAACCTGGTCCCAAACTGACAGATTCCCATTGTACTTGTTACTGTAATTACATCATTTAATATGAAGTAGACTCATGAATTACATGAATTATGAACATGAAAAGTAGGGAATTGATTCATCGAAACCCTGGAATGCTTTAGAAAGACTCAGTAGAGGCACATTGCTAAATGTATGGTTGAATGAAACATGCAATAGCGAGAAATGGGAAGAATCTGGGGTTCTGCTCTCAGAATACTTCAACAGTGTCATAAAACTTGTGTTTGACTTTAAAGAAATACTGGAAATTGTGAATGTCTCATACCAAAAAAAAACAAAGAGTTGGCTTATGTTAAAAGAATAACAAATGAATGTACATGTTCTTTAAAGTTAAAATACAATTTTAAGGGTATGTGTGTGTGAGAAACAGAAATAGAGAGAAAAGGAAGGTTCCTGGGTCAACTGGCTTTTGAGTGATGGACCAGGAATGCATCTTACTCCTGAAGGAATTTCGGAATGGAACCCATATATCCATGTTTCCCTGGTCTGTGGGTAAAAATGGACTCTCTCCCTCTCCTTTGGATGCAGAACCCCAGGCCCCTGCAGAGCCCTCCCAGTATCCTAAGTAATTATCTCACGAGTGTCTTGAGTTCCCAGCTAAGCAGCCGTGACATTGCCACACAGTGCCGCTGCCTCTCTTTACTCCTGCCTCCACCAAGAACCCCCACCTGTGCCAGGATTGCTGTCCTTTTCTACCAGCCACATTGCTACTACTTCTGTCTCCCAAAGCAAGCCCTGCAACACTTGAGCACAGGGGTCTCACAACGTGTTGCAGTCTGTGAAGAAGTGGGGTAGGGTAGGACAGGGTCATGAAAAGCCCAGCAGGGACCAGATACTCTGAGGGCCTATCGCGCATGGTGAGAGGTTTTTATTCTAAGGGAGATAGGAAAGGATTTGAGAGCTTTACATTAACTCACATGAATTGACTTCCATTTTGATAGTGGAAGGGGAGAGAGCTTTTGAAAGATGGGAACTCCTGAGCATGTCTGTACACTGCTGAGCATGACCCAAACGACAGGGAGAGAGTTGCAGGCAGGTTCATAGGAATGCACAGCGGTCTTTGAGAGGTCCTGAAAAATGCCAAACATGCTTACCTTACATAGCATACCCCATAAGCTTTTGTGCAGGGGACGTTTTTATTCCCATAAAGCTGCTTAAGCAGAACACAGCAGTTTCCAAGCGAAGGCTCCGGAGCCCGCCTGCCCAGATGCAGATCCTGCCCCGTGTGACAAGCTGGCTTGATGACCCCACTCCAAGACAGCTAAATCTCTATGCTATCTGGGCACTGAGTCTTAACCCGATGGTTTCATAAATCCCAAGCCCCTGCACTCACCCCACAGCTGGTTAAAAAGTTCACCAGGTTAGGAAACCAGCAGCAGCTGACCCAAAATTCCTGGTAGAGAATTTCTGTTTTTCTATAATTATTTCCTCTTTCCCTTCTTTCAGTGAGCTTTTGATGTCTGTCTGTCCACTGTGGTAAAAGGAGACAAGGGGCAGGGTCTGGGCCCAGTTCACAGGGGACTGAGTAGTAGTCTGGGCCCACTTCTCTAGGCCCAGGTCTAGTGGTGGCCGAGGCAATGCAGATGGGGAGCCTCGGGGTCAGCACGTGGGTTCATTGGTTCAGCTGCACACTGGAGGCGGGTGGGGGGTGGGCCTCAGGTTCTAGAATCTCTCTTCCTTGTGATACATCAAATCGAAGTAAACACAGCATTTAGTTCACATCAAACTCTTCTGGGTATGTTTGCCTAGAGACACATTCAAACAGACATGAGGGACAGATGTTTGACTTGACGAACCTGTACGCCAGGGTGCGGAGCTGACCCTGATGCCAGGCAGGATGATGGCGGTAGCCAGCACCCACCGAGTGCTGGCCAGCCCCTGCCCTGCACGCACACGCCAAATCCTCCCAGCAACACTGCCAGGTGACATTAGGCTTCCCACAGGACAGATGACAGAGCACAGCCCGAGTTGAGGCACTTGCAGGGAGTGAGGCAGCCAGTGAGGTCATGATGCTATGTGGGTATTTGGCACCGGAACCCATGCTCACATCACTATATCACCACAGCGCTGCATGCAGTGTCCTTATGCCTCACTTTGAGGGCCATGAATGTTGCATTTTCAGAGGACAGAAATGGTGTAAAGGATAGGTTCTAGTCATTAGCTTACCCAGCCCACCATTTATGGAACACCTACTTGCCAGGCATTACCTCCAGTAGGACAGGCTCTTCCATCCAGGGGATCCCAGTGTGAGGCATCAAGAGAAGATGAGAACACAGGATGCTGTCAAGTAACAGTAAGAGGCATGGCTCAGCCAGATTGACACTTGTCCAAGGTGATCTAAATTCTCCATCTTGACTAAGCTCACCTGGACCTGCAGGACCCAGTAGACCCCAACCTTTCCAGGACCTTGTCTCATAAAAACACATGTGCCTGGCCGGGCATGGTGGCTCACTCCTGTAATCCCAGAACTTTGGGAGGCCGAGGTGGACAGATCACAAGGTCAGGAGCTCGAGACCAGCCTGACTAATACAGTGAAACCCCGTCTCTACTAAAAATACAAAAAAATTAGCCAGGCGTGGTGGCGGGCACCTGTAGTCCCCGCTACTCGGGAGGCTGAGGCAGGAGAATGGTGTGAACCTTGGAGGTGGAGCTTGCAGTGAGCAGAGATTGTGCCACTGTACTCCAGCCTGGGCGACAGAGCAAGACTCCATATCAAAATAAATAAAATAAAATAAAATAAAATAAAATAAATGCCTTTGGTTTCTCCCTTTGAACTCTTCTGATCCCTCAGTCTACCCCTCACTTCTCTCAAGACACTGTCATGATTTCTTTACATTTCCAGCCAAGTTTTCAAGTCCTTTTCACTACCTGCTTCTCCACTCACTAGAACTAGGCCCCACTTGCACTTCTCTAGGTAACTCTAAAGTTTTACATGTGGTATATCCAACAGGAATCTTTCCACTATCTTCCTCTGTCCACAAAATGATACTAACAAAAATAGTGCAAGGGCCATATGAGCAAATGACACAGATCTCACAAGAAAAGAAACTACGATAGCAGAGATCTACAGGTAGGTGAGGGAGCAAACCAATCGTTCCCTTCCTCCCACTCCTGGAGCGGTAAGTTGGAGTTGATGTCATACCTGACATGCATTGTCATGGACACTTCAAATTGAGATGTACAAATTGCAAAACACACTACATGTATTTTCCTTGCACCATCTCTTGTGTGCCACCCAATCACTGGGCTCACAGCCTTCCCCCAGCTTCAAACGCTAAGCTTGGCGACTTCACCTATGCCATGGCAATACATCTAAATGAGTCCCTTTCTTCCCTTCTCTCAGCTGGGTATCTTCAGCATCAGTCACCAATCTCCACACCTCCAGCCTAACTGCACTTGCTTCTCTTGGCAGTGACCATCCTAAAACAAGCGTTGGGTCATAATACTGCTTTTCCTCTTCACAAACTACCATGGGTTCCTATCACCTACAAAATAAAGGCAATTCCTGATATTTTCAGGTCTGATCCTCAGCTTGTTTCAATTCCAAATTCCAACGTGTCAGTCTTCTTTCCCTTCTCCCTGTACCCACACCCATGCCAGGCCGTTCCTCACTGCTTGCCTATGCACTCACTTAAATCTGCTTGCCTTTCCTTCAGCCTGGAATACCCTTCTCCAAACCTTATGCCAAGGCTCAAAACACAGTTTCTTTGTTAAACTCCTCATTTCCTCTAATCAATCCCTGTAGGCAGGTCCTTGGTCTTCCATATACACCATTTCAAGACTCTGTCATCCATTTTCTATTTCCTACTCCCAGCTTCCGGCACACGTCTATATCACCTATATGCTTCCATTAATAGATGAAATTAAGTAAAGTACATGTTAGAAACCTAAAATTTACACAGCATATTTGAAATATCTTTTGGTTTCAAATGAAGTCCAAAGAAATACTGGTATACAACCTGTAACAGCTAAAAATAATTTTCTTAAACCACAAAATCATCACAAATCAATCTTCACTTAGATCAATAGACCTTTTTGGGAACAATAATAAAAAAGAAAAAAAAAAGTACCTAAATTAACAAGGATGAATTATTCCACTTTACAACTGGTGAAAATGAAAAAAAGTAAAAAGTTTATTCTCAACATTCTGATACTTGCTTCTGCTACCCAGTTTCTCCTGGGAGGCCTCTCTATGACGGTGATGAAACAGCTCAGCAGCCACGCAGCTGATTCAGCAGCAGCGGGCAGCTAAAAGACCAGCCCCTTCCTCCCCGCTCCTCAGAGAAGGGCAGTGTGAGTTCGGGTGAGGGCAGAGACAGCACGGTACAAGGGTCATTTGGAGCAGGAACTGTGCAAGATGGAGTGGCGTCATCACAGCGGCTGGGAAGGTATGCAGCAGGGACCCTGTATTCCCACACAGCAGCACACCCAATGTAGGCAAAGAGCAAATAAGCATGGCAAAAGTTTGAAACATTCAAAGCTAAAATCTCTTGTTTTGAAACGGACCCCAATTTTAAGTACTTATTTTTGCCAAGTGGTCATGATGGCTATTCTCTCATATGTCTACCAAGAACTAGGTTAAGGGCATTGAAGCAAAGTTCCTTTGTTAGATAGTTTGTCCAGAAATTTCAAACACAAGAAATCCAAGACCAGATCAACCAGATAACCAAAGTGAAAGTTTAGGCTCTTTACAATCTGTATAAAATCCAAATCTAAGAAACCGGCCCTAGCAAGACCCCTTTTCTCTCAATCCACAGGCAATCCTAAAATTGCCAAGAAACACTTTACCACAGATTTTGTTTTCAATGAAAAAACTCTTAATTTCATAATTTTCATACCACTTTTTTATTTAAAATATTGTAACCAATTGACATACTAGATAACGTTGTTTACATTCCAGTGGTGCATGTTTAATGACTAGGGCATGAATGATGAAAAATCACAATAATGATCTCAGCATTCCCTAAAAAGTGCCCCATTTTGTTTTGTCTAGAGGAAAGGAGAGGGAACGGAACACAGGGAAGGAGAGGAATGGAGGAGGAATGACATCGCAGAGGAAGAAAAGCAAATGTCAGTTATCATACTCAGGTTTCCAGGTGTGACACCCTGCTGGCCAGGATAAACTGTAATGAGAAAGTAGATGTCACAGTCCAGGGAGACACGTAATTCAGTCTAACTTCATTATTCAGCTAAAAGATTAACAGCTTCTCAAAAATATACCAAATATTGGGCCTACAAAAGTAATTTATTTCTTCGTAAAATTTTACTAAGATTTACTCCTTTTGTAAAATGTAAAGAATGGACTGATATCACGAGCAGGTTCTACTTACAAAACAGTAATAATGTCAACGAGCACATCTAACACAATTTTCCAAGATATACAGTGAAAGATTTTACATGTGTCTCTTACTGATGTAAGGTATATACTTTACATACTTACTGGTATTGTTTCAACATTGGCTAAAAAGTATTTAACACACATTTATAATTCACTCAGTAAAGATCTAACAGGGCAACAGCTTACTTGGGAAAGCATAGAAAATTAGTGTGAGGTAGTTCAATAAAAGCCTAGTTTAATTTGTAAGTCATTATGAGAATAGAACATTGTGCAAAATTAATCCACAGGTAATATTTCTCAAAAGTTTCAGTAACGAAGAGAATCTAAACTAGAAATGGCCAGAAAGTGTTACTCTTACTAGACTCTCCTTAAGAGCACTTAACGAAGAGCAGTCAGTTTGAAATTAATTAGGATTTCTGTTTTCCTTATGAGTTTTCTAATTGTACCCCAAACTATACATTTCTGCTTCAATGCCCTTTACCTCTTCATCTTTCTTGCTATTAAGGAAAAATTAGTTTCCTTTGACTCCGGAAAAACCTAAGAGAGATCAGTAGAAACACAATGCACACAAAAAATGCAACAGGATATGGAGAGGCAACATTTAAGAGGGCTGCTAATGACAGAATGGTGGTGTTTGGTTTACCTACTGGTAAGAAGAGTTTACTGGTGTCATGGGGCTTCATGCATCCACTCTATAGCTAATGTGTAACTAATGAACAACACTCACAAACTACAATAATATTTTTGAAAATATACTATGTTTTAACCTCAAAATGTTGTGCAGGCTAGTGCCTAGGCAAACACTGAATAGTTAAGTCTTCATATGTGTAGCAGAAACTGGCCAATAGTGTAAACCATCTTATCTGTAACCAAGGAAAGAGCTTCACTTTCCTGCTGCTGATTTCACTATCAGACACTGATGTCCTCTTCCCTCCATCTTTCAGACAGCACAGCAGGATTAGCATAGAACAGAACACTGACAAGGCTGGCAGAAAGAGTGCTTCTTTGCACACTGTCAAGCTTCTCTGGATTGTTAAGGGGGTTGTGTGTAGGCTTCTCATTTAACAGGCTGGTGTTTCTCTTAGGAACACCTGGTATGAACACACTGTGCCTTTACCAACTTGGAAGAGTGCACGTCAGGAACAACCAGCAGCCAAAGGTGCATGACACACTGAAAACTGTTCAGCAAGCAGTATGACAGAGCTGAGATGCTCTATTTGCGTATAGTATAACTAAGTGATCCCAACGATACAATGGTTTTACAAATGGCCAGTATATATTAGAGGGAAGAGAATAGTAACCAGGAAGACACAGGTAAAGAATTGGCATCTCTTTCTTAATCTGTGAAGATAATAAAAATCTTGGTCAAAATAACTTTCTCATAGTAAGACAGTGAGTATATTAAGTATATAAAATTGAAAAATCAAAATTATAGAACAAGAAAGGTGGTTTCACACAAGTACTACCTGACAGAAATGTTATTTGTAACTTCTCTTGGGAAAAAAATGTTTAAGATGCTTAAAGGATTCCAAAATAAAAAGAACCAATACCTATTTAGCTTAACAAATTTAAGAGCAAAATTGTATTTAGATGTAGTAATTTAAAACCTAGGGCACACAACATTTAACAAAGAGACCTTGTTTTTAGGATATAATTTGTTAAATATTTTAGTTTACACTAAGTAATTCGAGTTTGTTTTCTTTGAATTGAACTCAATGTTATGGTTGGCAAGTGGCAGCTGGCGTTTACAACAAATGATACAGTCAGACACCTGGTTTTCCTTACTTAACCAAAATCTGTATCAATAAAGATGGCTTATCAGCAATCAAGCATAAAATAAGAGAACCTTCTGAAAGCATGTCTGCTGTGAAAGTGCAACAGTGACATAATCTACGTTACAGAAAATACAGCTAATTGTCAAATTAATATAAACACACTCATTCTCAAATTTCTGCTAAAACTGTGAATCCAGTATTTCCTGTCTACAATTCAAGAGGTGTTATAGGCTTAAAACTCTAATTTGTCTAATCAAATTAATGCACCTTGTTGTATTAGAAAAGGGACTGATAAAAAGGCTGGGAAGCTGGAAATCATGACTCTAAGCCATCAAAAACAAACCTGCTATTTCAAAGTATATAAAAAGGCTAACGTATTTTAATCTTAAATATTGCACATTAACAATGATGTAAAATATCTCATTCAAAAGGAATTTTGCACTAAATATATGAATAAAATGCCAAGCAAATTTTCAGACACTGCATGTTAAGCCACACCTGTTCTTCCCATTGGTCACGAATTCCAAGGGGCTTTCTGCCTAGAACCTTGCTGCTTATGTGAGTATGCATTTCCTAGTTCATTACATGAAATCCCTCTTGTTCCAGAGATCATTTAAAAGGTGCCTGGGTCTATTACAGACATCGTATTTCAGAAATAACGAGACTTCAAAGACATTTTACTTGGGAAAAGTTCAGTTATAGAGAAATAATTCTGCAGATAGAAAATGTAAACAGTTAACATACACTTGTCAGGAGCAGCACCATTCTTACACTACTCGACATCCACATTGCATGTTATGTTGAAAATCAGGTATAAAAAAATAAAAGACTCAGACTAAATAACCACCATTTATGCCTGCTCTGCTCAATGTGAAGAAACAGTCCTTAGAAAATGACATCCTATATATGGCTGTGTGCTACTATTTTCAGATGAACGGTATATTGCTCATTTGATACATCACCTACACAAATCTAGGTAGGCTTTGGAACCTCCCAATAGCTAGTATAAATATGATTATGCTACAAGTAGAATCAAATGGCCAGAAACACCAGAACAACTGGTGTTCAACTGACAGACACTCCAAGTAATAGGAAACCGGAAAGGTCCAAGGGCCCGAAGCTGCAGGAAAGGGAAAGACTAGACTCTAGAACATTGCTGGGACCTACAGCCTGAGTAGATTAACTCAGTGTATACAAAAACAGGCTCATAGCTAGTAGAAGTGAACCATCTGTTTATTTGCATTGAAATGTATTATTCATGAAGTATCCTCTTGACTTTATGTGATCATAAACTTTGAGCATGCCACAAATTTGCAGAATACACCATGTTCTTTTTACTTATTTCTGTTGGGTAGGGTGGGGACATAAGGTGGTGGTAGATGCCCAGCATCTTCAAAGACATGCTCTGAGTTATTCTGCCACTTAGATGACGGGGCTTTTGCCAAAATTAAGTAGGATTGCCTACCAATTCTTGTAACTAAATTAGGATTGGCAAGTAGCAAATATTGGAGGTCTCCTAACACGTTCATCATTTACAGTAGTTATTCCTGAATATAACTGGCTACAAGTTATTTTCCCTCACTCCTCTGGGGTTATTTCATTGATAAGCACATAACCCTGAAGGATAGTATCATGAACAAAACATCTGAAATAAATTCTAATAAAAAAAACTATAAAAATCTTAAATAATTCATGATATAGGCAAGTCACCACATAATAGTTGCTTTGATAAACAAAATCTTACAAATTCAGTTAAAAAAATCAGCAGCATAAGATAAAGCAAATATGCAAAAAATTTAAAACATGATAAAATAATTAGGTTTACATTATACAGTTAATTACAGCAAAAAATACAATACAGTTTTGTTGCTGTTTTGAAACACAACTTAGGTTTTAAATTACATCACTTGAAATTAAAAAAAATAAACTACTTTACTACAAAATGAATTCTACATTTTTTGAAAAATCACTCAAAAATAAGACCACTGAATTGTTTTCAAAGTAGTTCTATCAATGACTAACCGACTCCCCGTCCCTCCCACCCCCCCACGGCCCAAGTAGTCATCTACAGCAGCCCAGAGGCCCAGCTGATGCTTCTAGACTGCTGTCTGTATCCGAGGCCAAAGTCGGATCTGTTGACATTGAAGACACATCATTGACAGACGACGATGACGATGGATGCTGAGAGCCATTGATCACTGCTGCACCTGTGCTATGAGAAACAAAACAGCAAATCAGTTGCAGACAGCTGCAGATCGAGCTACTTGCACTGCACTGCCTGCCTCTAGTGGTAATTTTTTCTCTTGGGTTTAGAAGGCTCACTAAAAATAATCGCAAATGATATCCAATACACTAAAAAACACTCTTCATTGACAGCTATGAGGTGAGAATTCTGAAAATGTCTAGAATCGTGGAGTCCTATCCTTTCAATGAATGTGTTTTCCAGTTTAAGACAAGAATTTACATCTGAGCCACATTTAGAAATGGTCCTGCAGCAAGATCCACAAATGGGCTTCAGGGTACGTGTGAATACTGCTGATAATACATGCAAAACTGTCTGTAATGCCTTTTTTTGGACAGAAGATCTTAAAGGACTGTATAACTACAAAAGTTAAAAGCTACTTCCCTACAAAAAAGTCTTTATAGCTTTGCACTAAAAAGGAAAAATTCAAATGATTCAAATTTGAAACAAGATGTACTTCTGGCACATCTTGTTTTAAAGCAAGCGCCAAGGAATAAAATAATTTTAACAGGAAGAAACCTTAATTCAACTGCCCCAGTTTATACAAGGTTATGGGACATGACAGTGTCACTCAAATGGCCTAGTTAAGTAAACTTGGGTCTTCTTATTTCTATGCTAATACTTGATAAGTAGAAATATGGATTTATTAAATAGATAAAGTAGGAGCAAACAGTTTCTTTTGCCGAAAGTATTACCTAATAAGGACTTCCTGAATTTTAAAAAGTAACACGAATACCTGAGCTCGAGACAGAAATCCTCTCAAGGGGATTGGTTTAGGAAGGGGACAGGAATGACTTACACTGGGGTATAGAGAAAAAAGGTAACTCATGCACTAGGCTAAGTACTTTTAAACCACATGAACACTAAATAAGGGTCATTCCAAATTTGAATAACGCAAGTTACTTAAAAGTTCTCAAGAATACATTTATGAAATAAAATCAATGGTCTTCAAATGCAACACTGAGCAGAATTTCTGAGGGTGAGGTTCAGGCACCCAACGATGCTGAAACCAAATATGGCTGAAAACCACTGCTCCTGAACCCAGCATCTGTATTTGAGATCATCCCTCCATTCTGTCCAGATAAGCAATAAAACACTTCAATATGAAAGGTCCTCTGCGAGCTTTTCTTCAAATGCAAAAAGAAAACAGGCAGTGTAGTGGGAATAGGAAAATCTTTAGGGAGGGGACTGGGAGACAGAAAGGAATGGAACCACAAGAGACAAAGCAGGTGATGGGAGTTGAAACAGAAGAGAAAAGCAGGATGAGTATTTCAGGCCTGAGAGATGAGAGGTAAAATAGGTGATAATCTCCTAGACCCAAGAAAGGTCCATTAGCTTCTCAGTCAGAGTGAAACTGAGATAGTATATTCTTTTTAGTTCAGTCAATACTTGGAATGAGCCTTTTCTGACTGAACAGTATGATACATCTGTGTAACATACATAGTACACAATGGCTAGTTTCTAAGACTTGTACTGAAACATTCGAACCATAAAAGGGATCCAACATATATAATTTTTATATATGCCTCTAGTTCAGGGTCTATTATTTTATCCAAATGTTTTAATCTGATAAAAATTAACTTTTAAATGCATTAACTTTTTAATCTAAAAATCAAGTACCTAAGGAAAAAAAAACACACACTTGTTTTTTCTTTAAAGCAATACAGTAAATTCTCAAATATCTGAATGGTAATAATATAGAAAATCATTAGTCTCAGGTGGGTCATTCCTCTCTCAAGTGAGTCTCTACACACTCAAGGCAGGCAAACTTACTTTACTATTAGCCAAACCAAAATAAATATAAGAAGGCACTCAAAGGGGGAAAATAATAAAATTCATTTTAAAAATCAAGTGGAAATGGTACTATGGTTATCTGATATTTTGATTTACCAAGCACTACTCCTTTTGTTATAGTACATAATCAAGAGCGGAATATTTTCATAACAGCTTAATTTACTAATACTCATCTTTGCAAGCTATAACTGAGGATCCAGAAGATGTCTAGAAACCTCAATTTCTATCTTTTCCACTGACTTATTTTGTGATCATAAGCAAGTGTTGGACTAAGATTCAAATTATTCACTTACAAATTAAGAACAAATACAACTGCTCTAACTCATGAGATTATTACATTTACTCAAACATCTGGCACTCCAGCTGTGCCACTCAATTGGATAGTATGCTAAAGTATAAAACTGTCCCACATAATGAACTTTCCAAATCCCACCTGAGCCTCTATCATGAACAATTCAGTTATACTACTACTATGTAGCAATACAAAGCTAATTAATTACATGAAGCATTTATAATAGAGCTTTAAATTTGTTAGAAGTAAATTGTAGAGAAAAGTCCATTTCCAAAATAGGTAAAAGCTGTCAAAACCCATTCATATTTTGAACAGGATCTACACTATAATCTGGAAGACTGCATTCTTGATCAAAGATTTAAAATATACAACTCTAAAATATATAAGCAAAAATGTCAAAGCAATCCACAAAAAATGGCTTAAACAATTATGTTTATAGTAGACAATGTCACTATAGTTTTAAAAAACCTTACCCATATACAACATGCTAGATACATCTATTTTTTTCCTCAAAAATAGAAGTTTCTGAGGAATTAAAATGGCATAGTTTTACTTCAAAATCAAGACCTATCTTTTGAAATACTACTCACTCTTCAAGGCTCAGCTCAAATTTCACCTCCTTCATACAACTGTCCTAACCTCTGTAGCCAGAGAAGTCTCTGTTGCCCGCCAGAAACAAAATGGGAGGCTGAAAAAACCACACACTCTGAAGTTATTGTACTAGTTCATCTACATAACAGATTTGGAATCTTACGTTATTTCAAATTTCTGAACTTCAGTTTCCTCATCCATAACGTGGTGCAATAATCCTATACCTTAGGGTCTTAGGGGCTGAATAAAATAAAGTATATAAACCACTAGTGTCTGTCATGTGGTATGTACTTAATGTACATGTTACCTGCCATTTAACTTTTCCCCTCTATTCTTTATACTTTTACTTGTACTAACATTAAATATAAGATCAGCTTATGATAAAAAAAAGTTTTAACTCCTACAAACCCAGTTCTCTTCTTAGAGAAAGAATACCTTCTAGTGATGGTTTTAATGTTATTGCCTTCGTTCAACAAATCAGTCATATCATTTTGAAAGACAGCAACTTGGTACTACATGTACTAAATTTTGCAGTGAAGCTTTTATTTATCCAAAGTAAAGACTGTCAAGATCACAGAAAGGTATGTATATTGAATTTTGAGAAGTTTCTTCTTTAAAGACCCAACAACAATGCCAACAAAGTTTTTTAATTTCTGTTCTTCAACAGAATGTCAATATCATAGAAAAAGATGTGCATCTTATAAACAGTTACTGATATATTAGTATAATGTATTAATAGAAAAGTGTGTCAGTGCTTTCAAATTTCACCAAACAAACTGTATTTCCTTATATTTATTAAGCCTGGAATAATGTTGATTTTGTAAGTATGGGAAGAACTGCAGGTTTCAGGCCACTGAAGATTACAACACAAGAAGTAAACTGTAATCTTAACCAAGCTTATATTGTAACCAACCTAAAGGAGAGGGCTGCCC
Organism: Macaca thibetana thibetana; assembly: GCF_024542745.1. NCBI lineage: Eukaryota > Metazoa > Chordata > Mammalia > Primates > Cercopithecidae > Macaca > Macaca thibetana. The sequence goes on from NC_065586.1 coordinate 44,680,566, forward strand.
CCGTATAACTCCATTCTTGGTTCTCTCCTCCAAGTCCATAACTTCCTTATATATCAATTCTGTAAAAGAAGTAAACAAAAATGAACTTTTCAGTCTAAGAGCCAATCTCACAACGCATGTATGGTTTAAGTGGAAATTTTTATACATGTGAAGTACTTCAAACAGTGTCCTTACAATGACAGTCAGTTAAGTGTCAGCCTAAGATTCAAGGATGTTAATTAATAACAATTCCTTGACACTCAACAATGGATCATATCGAAAGGAAGTACTAATCTTTCCTGTAACCACTGTTTCTCAAGTTGGTTTGATGGTGCTGGGGTAGAAGCTTTCTTTTTCACTCTACCAGCAACTTGTACTACAGCATATCATACCACATACCATTCTGTACTACCATCTGTCTCAGGGAGGGCTTGAACCATGTGTCTTACTGACTTCCATTTCCTGAGCCCTGGAATAGAGCCTGGTGCACTGTGGGTACTCAACTAGATATATGTTACCAAGATTTAAATCAGAGTATGCAAAAGCTTCATTAATCAGAATGAAAGATAAATACATTTTTATTGGAGGAAAAGAAGCAGGTAAGCTACATTTCAACTCCTTATGAGTAAGCATGGTTATCACCTCCAATAACATTTCTCCATGGGAATCTATCTTTTTCTCTTATCAGGCTTCTGGACAGCAAGCAGACCACTGCGACAACTGTTGCAACTGAAGAGAGACAATGGGAGCTGCTCTGCTGGTATCAATATATGCGCCTCCTGTCTTACATTCTTCACTTATAATTCTGATGTTAACTGTGATGTGCCTTGTGAGTCTGAATGTCTACTTAAGAACCTTCGGCCAGGAGTGGTGGTTCATGCCTGTAATCCCAGCACTTTGGGAGGCCGAGGTGGGTGGATCACCTGAAGTCGAGTTTGAGACAAGCCTGACCAACAAGGTGGAACCCCATCTCTACTAAAAATACAAAAATTAGCCAGGCATGGGGGCAGACGCCTGTAGTCCCAGCTACTCGGGAGGCTGAGACAGGAGAATTGCTTGAACCTGGGAGGCAGAGGCTACAATGAGCTGAGATTGCGCCACTGCACTCCAGCCTGGGCAATGGAGTGAGGCTCCATCCCAACAACAACAAAAAAGCAAAAACAAACAAAAAACCTTCTTAAGGTTCTTAAGTAGACATTCAGACTCACAAGGCACACCACACGTAATCTTAATGGTGGATGCCACATCATCACCACTATTTATCATCTTCTTTGGGTCATGGAATCTTCTGAGAATTGTAAAACCCTCTTCTGAGAAAAACATACAAACAAAAAATATTGCATCGAATTTCAAGGAGTCTGTGTTAATTCCTGAAGAAGAAAATTCTGACAAAGAATCCCTGATTACAGAGTATGACATTTATATTGGTAATAAGGTAAAACAAGAGAATATGTTGGAATGAACAACAACTGGAGACAAGTTTGTTTGTTATAGTAACTTAAGGCTTGGAAGGAGAAAAATAGAAAGCACTGATAAAGGAGAGAATAAGAGATGGTCTTCTTCAAAGAAACAAAAAGGAATGATAAACATTTGCAATATGAGGATTTTTTAAGAGAGAAAATAGCACTCCTCTGGGAAAAAGCACAAAGAGATTAAGGCAGAAGAACCGACACTAATTAGGAGTACTAACTAGGCAAAGCCATCTGTAATTAATGGCTTTGGCAATTAATTTTTCTTTCTGTTATGAGCTAAAACTCTTAGGTAGATCTTGAAAAAGGCAGTCTGTGGGTAATTACTGACATGCACCTGGGGCTAGGAGTAAGAGATACAGAATAAAGGTAAATGTTTTTAAAGCAATCAAAACCCCCAAATATATTCTTATACAAATGAAAACACTGTATCTCACTGATTTTAAGATGTACTTTTTTTCAGTTTAAACTCTGAAACTGACTCCATCTTATAATCAATGGTGCTGGACAACTGACAGTGTTTTTTTTTCTTTGTGGCACATAATGGTGTGCCTTACAACTGCTGGCCTATTAAGAGTCTATGACCAACCTGGACAACAGAGTGAGACCCCATCTCTACAAAAATTAAAAAAAAAAAAAAATTAGGCTAGGTGCAGTGGCTTAAGACTTATAATCCCAGCCCTTTGGGAGGCTGAGGCAGGGCAGGAGGATCACTTAAGCCCAGGAGTTTGAGACCAGCCTGGGCAACATAGTGAGACCCTGTCTCAAAAAAAAAATTAGCCAAGTGTGGTGGACAGCTACTGGGGAGGCTGAGGCAGCAGGATCACTTGAGCTCAGGAGTTTTGATGCTGCAGTGAGCCATGATCATACCACTGCACTCTAGCCTAGGTGACACAGTGAGACCTTGTCTCAAAACAAAACAGCCGGGCGCGGTGGCTCAAGCCTGTAATCCCAGCACTTTGGGAGGCCGAGACGGGCGGATCACGAGGTCAGGAGATGGAGACCATCCTGGCTAACACAGTGAAACCCCGTCTCTACTAAAAATACAAAAAACTTAGCCGGGCGAGGTGGCGGGCGCCTGTAGTCCCAGCTACTCGGGAGGCTGAGGCAGGAGAATGGCGTGAACCTGGGAGGCGGAGCTTGCGGTGAGCTGAGATCCGGCCACTGCACTCCAGCCTGGGTGACAGAGCGAGACTCCGTCTCAAAAAAAAAAAAAAAAAAAAAAAACAAGATTCTATAAAATACTTCATGGTCTATTGTAAATTAGTAGGATGTAAAAATATCAGGTTAATGCTTTCATACATATTCAGTACAGAGCTATATCTGTATACATATTCAAATGCATATTACATATTCAAATGCAGCAGACTCTATCCAGTTTTATTGTTCTGTCATTTTTTTAACTTTATCATGGGCTCTGCTAACCATGGGTTTCCCAAAGTTCACAGAAAATCAATCTCTAAATCTCTTCAATTTCTAAGAAAGAATCAAATTCATCCTTAGCAAAACACATTTATAGATGGGTTACTTATTCATGTTTATACCTCCCCAGTCCACTTTGGCTTCCCAGGATTTAAAGACAACTCTTAATAACAGGTCTTCTGCCTCTATTTTAAGATGAGGTAAAATGCAGGGGGCGGTGTAGGAGGGTGGGAGGAAGGGGGAGTGATTTACTCAAAGTCACACAGTTACAAAAGTGGTCAAAACACTGAAGGACAACAACACAAATGGAAGTAAATGGGACCTAAACATTACCTGGCCCACATGTCTCAGGGGACCTTTCGAAGAAATATTTTGAACACTTCCATGACTATCAAAGCATGATTAATTTCAGCCACATTTATAAAATAGAATAAAACTACTATATTAGATTTACAAATATTAAAAATTAACTCATTCTGTTGGCAAGGGTGAGGGTAAAGAGAGGCTCCTATACAATATGGATGGAAGTGTACACTACTACAATTTCTTTGGAGAATAATTTGGAAATAACTGAAAAATATCCTTTGGCTCAGCACATCTCCTTCTAGGATTTTTCTTCCAGGTATGTTCTCATATGTGAACATGAATACGACAGAGTTGTTTCGAACAGCAACAGACTGGACACAATTTAAATGGTCATCAAGAGGGAGATGGATATACAGTGTGACACATTCATACAGCAGAACACTAATCAGTTATTAAAGCAAGAGAGGCATATATGTGAACCAAAACAGAATAACCTTCCAGATATCTGATTATATCAACAAAGCAAGTACATATAGCATATATCGTACACAACCATATGTGATTTTAAAAGGGTGGAAGAAGAGAGGTGGGAGACACTAAACACATTTGTATGTTCACACACCATAGAAAAACATGAGAGAGAGCACTAATGTGTCTGTGTCTGGGGTGGGAAACGGGAACTTAAGAAGTTAAGGAAGGAAGCAGACTTACTGTCCACTTATGTAAAAATATTAACAAATTTCAGTTATGCACAGAAAATGTCACAAATTTCTCTAACATGACAATAAATCACCATATAAAAACCAGAAGCTCCTTCGCAGTTTTCCCTCTAAGAATCTGATGAATGTACCTTTCCACTCTTCTATTGTGTGTTCCCTTTCATCTAACTGCTTGTCAGGGATCTTTGGTGGTGGCTGAAAAACACAAGGCAATAATAATTGAGTCAGTATGCTGGGAGTATTTTAACTCTTTGTAGTTATTTGAAATATTAGCCAGACAGATGACTTATAAAAATGTATCATTAGATCAAGACTGATCAATCATCAACTTTCTTATATAGACAGAATAGGAAGACTCCTTCATTGCAGGAAAAAAAATGTTTAACTGTCTTTTTCTTTTCTTCCAGCTCTTGAAATTGCCACATTTTATTTATATCATAGATCACAGAATTCCGTTTTCCTTTGGATATAGTAATTTCTTTTATAACTGAGTTAGGATGTTCCCTCAGAGCATTCAACATCCTAGTTCTCTGGTTAGGGTATCCAGGCAAGATTGCAAAAAACAGTGGGAGGTGACTTTATTTTGTGTAGGAGGGGCTCAAATATGCTCATTAGTTTATTTGACGTAGTTTTCATGAAGAAACAGAAAAACATCATCATCATGTATCTACATTTTTATTTAAAATTAAAAGGTCTCCTCCAAACCTAACTGTAATTCTAAGAATGCAGTATGTTCTGTAAACATTAAGAAAATAACTTACAGCTTCTGCTTCAGAAGGATCATACCAGACATTGATGTACGGGTGTTGGAGAGCTTCATCTACAGAGATCCTTTTAGATGCATCTATTACCAGCATTTTGGATAACAAATCCCTTGCCTGACTGGCTGCAAACATAATGATGTTAATGTACATATATTTGTAAAGGTTCTCAAATTATTAATAACTTTCAGCAATTTGAGATTATTTTTTATTTTAAAAGCATATGTTTTAAAAATATTACTGTAAAATTATTTTATACATATGATTAAAATATATAAAATTAAAGAAAAATAAAACCTCATTTTTTTTCCCACCATCCAGAGAAAACCTTGGGTTATGTCCCATAAGAATATGAATACATATAAACACACGAACACATACACACACACCCCAAATGGGATTAAATGTATATATTTGTAAAAGTACCTTTAAGTTTGTTGTGTTCCGAGTCAGCTGGGAAAAGTACATCAGGGAAGAGTTTCTCGAAGCTATATCCAGCATATTTAGGTCTGTTTTCAACATAAGTCCTTACTGTTGGTTGCAGTTTCTTCATGAATTCAGGACATGGTGTTCCAAGCTGTTCAATAACTTTATTCCACTGATCAATATCTAATATCAAGTAGCTAAGAAAAATACTCCATAACTAATGTTCAACACATTAGTCATAATCATATTATAAGAAAATGGAAATTTTAAAAATCCTAAGAAAGGATGTGGCAGTTACAAATTTTATATCTCACAAGCACCTTGCAAAAGGCAATGATTGTAGATGGACAGAAATGATCAATAAATAAGCTTTGTTAATCTTATTTATTGTGTGTGTTCATACTAACTGATTTTACCTTAAAATGGAAGCTTAAACTCACAAAGTCTAAACAAAATTATAAGTAACTAAGAATAATGACAATTACTATCCACAGTGGCTCTAACTGCAAACGGCACACAATGCTATAATAATACACAAAATGTTTCCTTTTCTGTCAGTTTATCAGAACACATCCTGTTTTACTAAGTTTTCTACACTAACAGAAAATAACCAGTTGCAATAAAAATAAAGGCTTCTATAAAAGCGGCATTATCTTTTGCCATTCTTTGTTCAGTTTATGTTTAAAAATTTTTTCTAAAGCTCCGATGCCTATAAAAAAGATTGTTTTTTGGTAAGTTGTAAGGTTGGGATTTCTTAGTCTCCTTTCCTCTAGTCTTTACACTCCAGGAACCTGAAGGCCAAGACCTAAAACTCACTTATCGTAATCTTGTGAATATGGCTTTTTCCATTCTTCCTCCTGAAACAATTCTAAATGTTACTAGCTGATAAACACATAACAAATCACTGTTAATATAAATATTAAAAGTAGTGGGATGAACAAAAAGCATGAATCCAAAGCTATCGTCACCATATAAAACTACTGCTGAAATTCTCAGATGAAAGGGTATGTTATGTGAGTAATGAGACAACAATCAAAAGACATAAACCACATAGAACATTAACAAAAAGGAGGTGGGGAACAAAACAAAAGGATGGCCAGAAGCAACAGACAGCTCCAAAATTCATATTAAGTTGTACGTATTTCTAGACTTAAGTGTATAATTATTAGAAATTTTTAATGCAAGCCATGACTTTTGATTTAGGTTAAATAAATCAACTCAAAGCCAGCAAGTAATTGTGCACAATTACAATTGAGCAGGGTTCTGAACTAACATATGAAACAACAAATGAGGGAAAGAAAAGTCTATGTCAAATAGTAGGTGGTATTTTAAGAGTAATTTAACAATATATTAGGGAGAGACAAAATACATTACACCTGACCAAACTGAAGTGCTATCATACATTTTGACCTTTAGAAACTACATTGTAGGCCAAAGATAAGGATACGATCTGTACCTGGGAACAAAACACCACCTTTGATCATTTCTCCCATGATGCACCCAACTGACCAAATGTCAACTGAAAACAAAATGCAATGACATTAACATAAAGATTCTGGTTAAAATAAAAAAAAAATAAAGAAAATCACACACACCATGTATACTTTAAAATTATAAAAAGCAGTATAAAATAAAAATGAGTGACAGTGAATGTGCTCTGACTACCAGCAGAGACTGTATGTCCTACTGCCAGATGCAGCCTACAAATATTTCAGCTTATCTCAACAATTTTTGAACTCTAATAGCCACAAACTTTATGCCTGTTTAAAATCCCATCTGTATAAATGTAGCATATTCATTTTCATTAGAGAACATAAAGAAATTCATCGCCTAACTAATTAACTGCTGCAGCAGCACAAGGATACAGTCCCTTCCTGGAAAGAGGATTTTGTGGCAAACCATTTCTCCCATAATGCACCCCACAGACCATAAATCCACTATGTGTTTGCAGCACAAAAGAAGGAAAAGCAAAGCAAAAGGTCATTAAAATCAAAGAAGCATAATATGACTGCATTATATAAAAACTGCAAAACATCACAAAAAGAAAAAAGTGATCGTAACTTTAGCTCATGGAATAATTTAAAACACAAATTATTTTTTGAAAGTCTTTGGTTCACAAAAGAAAATGTAAAGTGTGGCATTTTAACTACATATCTAATTTCAAAGTGAGAGCTACACACAGAAATTGCATAAATAGAAAAACCCTGCATGTTTTGTCCCTGAGAACTTGTTTATAAAATATGAAACAGAACCAAACACGAACTTTGTAAATAAAAATGTACATGAGGTAGTAAAATTATAAAAATAAAATCTTTATACTATACTATTTAGAAGTTCAACTGTGCATTATACTCTCTAAGTTAAATAAAAGAAAAAAAGCATGAGAAAACAATTCAGCATATTCAAATATTTAACAAATAATCTCTATGAATAATTACAATAAAAAAGTTAATCTAAAGCTCTTTAGAATTTTTAAACTGGATTTCCCAAATATATTTAATTGAGAAGTGTTATGCTTGTTCTGAACTAAAAGTCCATTTGTTTTCTTGGCAACATGATGCCACATTTACCCTACTATCCCAAAAGGAACAAGTGCACAGAGAATTAACAACTAATCAAGGAAAACTGTAAGAGAAATGTATTTCATGTTTCCTAACTGAAGTTTTTTAAAGCCATAAAACCAAACTGCTTTTGATTTAAGAAGTTAGTTTTGGCTAGACACAGTATGACAGTTCTCACGAACTGACTATCTAGAGTCTCCTGGAAGACTTACTGATGACCCTTGCCAACTGTAAATGGGAATCCCAATCAATGTTGACAAGAATCTGCTAGACACAGAAACAGACAATTGGGAATCTCCACCCACTTAGGGAAACTGACTGTACACCGTGGCATTTTATGACTTTGGGTTTGGCTATCACACAAAAAGGAGAGAGTAAGTGCTTGCAGTTTAATAGGAAAAGAGGGAAGAATGAGCAATTTAGAAGGAAAAGCCTTAGAAACTTGCATTTGGTTGTGATATCTGAAGGTCCAAATTCTTTAAAATGACAAGAGGAAAACAGCACAAATAGATGTCAGAAAGAGACGTGCCCTTTACTCATGTTAAAGGACTTAGAAAATTAAAGCCTGTACTTTCTAATACAGTACATTCTTACTAAAAGGCTGCCAGTTCACTGAAGAATCTTAGGAGCTAAACTGGGAATTACTTTTGGAAATACTGTGGAACTAAAGTTTCCCTAAAATTTCATATTAAAATGAATGAACATTTTTATATTTATGTCATGGTTCAGCTTTCAAGGATAAGGTTTTAGAAAAAAAAGTTAATATTTATAAATTAGTGCCTCAGAGAAAAATTTTTTCTAAGGTTTTCCTTTTTGACAAAAATCTATTAGAATAAATCTTCTCTACAGATTTTAAAGAGAATGTTAAACTTTAAATATCCAGCATACAACTTATGTTGGTAACTTCCAGAAAAGCCTATTTTTAAACAAAAGTATTTTGAAAGCTGCAAGCATGAGAGAAGATATTATCTGGGCCAGTGAAGACTAGGAACGTAAGTCTGATTCATGCACAACTCTAGTTTTAAGCTAACTGCTTAGTCTATTAAGCAGTTAAAAATATATTGATTACACTGCTTTCCAAAATGCTCTGAGTAGACTGCAATAAAAGGCACATAAAGCAAAGTTGTTAAAATGGGTGGGAGGCTGGGCGTGGTGGCTCAAGCTCCTGTAATCCCAGCACTTTGGGAGGCCGAGGCAGGTGGATCACCTAAGGTCAGGAGTTCGAGACCAGCCTGGCAAACCTAATGAGACCCTGTCTCTACTAAAAATACAAAAATTAGCCAGGCATGGTGGCACGTGCCTGTAATCCCAGCTACTCAGTAGGCTGAGGCAGGAGAATGGCTTGAAGCCGGGAGTGGAGGCTGCAGTGAACCAAGATGGCACGACTGCACTCTAGCCTGGGCAATAGAGCGAGACTCCATCTCAAAAAAAAAAAAAAAAAAAAAAATAATAATAAATAAAATGAGTGTGAGGTATTATTAAAAGGAGGAAGTACTTATGTTTAACCTTGCTGGCTAATGTAGTTATAGTCATTAAGCATTACATTTGACTCCATTTCCTAGGGTGGGAGTGGGAAGGCAAGAAAGTGATCTACATAATTTTTAACTAAGAGAGGAACCACATGTCAGTTCTTTTTTTATTTTTTATTTTTTTGAGACAGTCTCACTTTGTTGCCCAGGCACTGGAATACAGTGGTGCAATCTCAGCTTACTGTAACCTCCACCTCCCGGGTTCAAGTGATTCTCATGCCTCACCTCTGGAATAGCTGGGACTACAGGTGCACACCACCACACCTGAGTAATTTCTGTACTTTCAGTAGGGACAGGGTTTTGCCATGTTGCCCAAGCTGGTCTCGAACTCCTGGCCTCGAGTGATCCACAAGACTCGGCCTCCCAAAGTGCTAGGATTACAGGTGTAAGCGACCATACCCAGCCTCAATTCTTCATATGACAGTTTTTCTTAGTGCTAATTTCTGGCAGGGAGCTATCCTAAGATCATATTTATAGGACACTGACACATAACACCATATCTATGACCATATCTATGACAATCACAGCAGATGCAAAAGCAATCTTTGTGCTGGTGGGTCACCTGAAGTTATCAATTCTCAAAAAAAAAAAAAAAACCCTTCAAATTTCAGGTAGAGAGTAAGTAAAAAGAACAGCATATTTATTAAGTATAAAAAATTAATAGCAAATGTTTAAAGTATTTGTTTTTAATCAGTTCAGAAAATCAAGCTCAGCTTAATCGTATATTTTATTTTAAAAAATCTTAAAAGTTGACTTATTACAATTTCCTGATTCAAAATGAACTGCTACTCCAGATTCCTTGCCAGAAAAAATGTCTAGGTTTTATTCTTGGTAGTATTTTGGATGAAGTCACCACATTTTTTAAAATGATGGTTTATTTCCATAAAATCCCATGGTTATTAGCAGATTTATTCATCTCCTAAATTTCTAAGATGCAAAATTTCTTCCTAAATTAAATATAAGTAGGTATATCCATAAAAAATGTTTAAATTCATGATCTACATGCCAGATAATTTTGTTCAACACTGATTCTTAGGTCAATTGATACAATCGGATATACCCACACAAAATACTAAAAGTCATTTCCTTAAGGCTGGACATAAGGTTTTAATGAAACTTTATTGCTTCCTTCAAGAGGTCACCTTAATTATCCAGCAGCTTTGCAGAGGCCTTAATGTACCTCTTAAAGTTTATGATGAGTGCTACCGCTATGATCTTTAGTTTCATGGGGTTGGAAATACGGGCAAATATCACTGATGTACACTAATAATAAACTGTCAGTACACTCTATACATCCCTGAGACCATGTTAGAAATGTTCACTTTCAAGTTATAGGCAAGCAAAGAGCATAAATTCTGTCTCAGGGCCATGGCAACAAATTCTTTATCCAATGGTAGTACTGATGGTATGTATCTGTATTTGAACAAATAAGGGCCCCAAGTTTTTTCAAACATTTATGACAAAATTTATAGTTACCTGCAAACTTTTGATACACATTTCAAACAATGGTACATACTTAATTCAATGTTCTTCAGCTTAAGTATTTACATAAAAATTCTAATGAATAAAGAAAAAAGCTAAATCAGAAAAATATTTCAAATAAATGTGTGTGCTGACCGTTTTCCTTGTAGCCCATGCCAAGGATGACCTCGGGTGCTCTGTAGTAGCGAGTCACTACGTAAGGCGTCATCATAAAACTTGTTCCTGCAGTCCTGGCCAGACCGAAGTCAAGAATCTTCAAAGTGCAGTCAGATTTTACTACTATATTACTGGGCTTTAAGTCCTTCAGAAAATAAAAATTAAAAAATGACTGCCATGATATATATGAAAATCCTACAGTCACAATAAAGTTATACTATCCCTTGCAAAACATTCATGTTAACTGTTCATTTTTCTCACTGTAATATTACTGCACTGATTCATCATTACAAGGCAAACCTGTGGGATTTAAAATTTATGAATACATACAGTTATTGGAGAAGTTAGTAATGTTTTAATTGCTAGAAATTATGATTAGCTAGACATTTTCGGTTAAATAGAGTAAAAGGGATTTGAAAAGACATTGGAAAGCTCACATAAAAAACTACTATAGTAAAAGAGTGATAAGTTAGCACTTATATTCATTTGCATAACACATTACCAATATTTTTAAAATCTCATTTTAAAGTCACAATAAGTTTTATACAGATGTTATAAGTCAACAATGAGCCATCCTGTCATTCAATAGCAAATGTTATTTGATCTTTTAGATTGGCAGATACCCAGTTCCAAAGGACCAGAATAGTCATTATCCATTTTTCCATCCCTGATTTCCCACCTGGAGTCCCACAAATTTGCTATAAAATTTTTGTCTGTTTGTAGAAGTAGGACACCATTGTCTTGGTGCCACTAATCTATAAAATTACTTGCTACAGATACTACTGAATAATTCAGAATTTTTCACCTGGCCCCTACTTTAACATATTCTGTGCTGTGCCCATCAAAAGTCAGGTAGCAGCATAAACACTCATGGCTTCATGTTCAATATACTATGCCTGTTAGCCTTGATGAATACTATTACAAGCCAAAGGACCAAACAAGTAAGAAAGCATAAATCCACAACACAAATGCACTGTATTACCTGTACTGACATGCAGTATACATATTAAATATCACTGATTAATACAAAAAAGGAAAACAGCCTGCTTGAAAGACAACTATTACTTTTGTAATGTTAACATACAGAAAAGCATGTTGTCTTTAACGTATTTCGACAGGCAATCATGGATGGGTTTAGAAGATATGTAATCTAGTGGTTTTATTAAATTAAATATACCAACAATTCAAAAGTCTTAATGAAACAGAAGAAAAACTTTTTCATTATTGGTATTCTGTAAGTATAATGTTGCTAATACTTCTAAAATACAGTACCTCAGCAAAGAAACACTGCATGTTCAAGAACAAATATTACAAGCTTTGTAATAAATATTAAATATTTATTTGATACTACTTTAATGTTTAGTGTGATGGTTGAAGGCTACTGGCTCTTTATACTAGCAGATTCCAATTTAGAAATAACATTCCAATTTTAAGTACTTTATTGTGAAAAAATTAAAAGCAAAGTAACAATTTTTAAAAACAGGTATTTTTGTTAAGCACAAAAATTGTCAAAAAAAGCCTTAAAGACTATTAACTGAAATTCATCCATACATATCATTATGTACCTTACAGTTGTTAATTATGCTAACTATATCTAAGAATAGTAACTTAGAATTTATGTAGGCAGTGGAACTAACCCAACATTCTGTCTTCTTCCCCCAATTTTTCTAGCTTCCTCAGTTAGGCAAGGGCACATGGGTAGCTCTAATTCATGGGATGTGAGTGGAAGAAGAGAAGGGCCAGTGCACAACTTCCTGTGGTCTCCTGACCTGCTTTGGTGATTAGGAACGTTCCAGGGGATTCTCTAGCAGCCTGGGTTGCTGATCATTTATGTAAATGTACAGTCCACAAACACCACACATTCAGCAAAGGAAATAAGCCTGAGTCGTGCTAAGTCACTGAGAATTAAGGGTTTATCTGTTACTTCGGTACAGCTGAGTCTATTCTAACACTGAAACTGGTGTCAGAAGTGGGGTGTTAACTATTATAAAAACATAAGATCCCAGCTTAGCAATTGAGCAGCAGGGAAACTCACATCAAAGGTTGGAAAGGTGATCTAGGTTATGTAGTAGTAAAACACTTCATGAAGCTGTCACCTGCACCCAGCCACTTGTACAATGAACCTGAAAGCTCTAGCACAGGGGCTGGCAAATTAAGGCCTGTATGCTTTGTAAAGAAAGTGTTGATGCTGAAGCACAGTCATGCTCATTCAAGTACATATCACCTATGCTGCTTTTGTATCACGATGGCAGAGTCTTGTAGCTGTGACACAGACTATTATCCACAAAGCCTAAAATATTTACTACAAGGCTTTCACAGAAAAAGTTTGTTGAACCCTGCTCTAGAAGAGACTGGACAGCAAAACTTCAGTAGTTTGTGTTGGTAGCTACTGGCTGCATTTAAAAGTAGTAGCCATATTTTAAAGCAGAAATAAAAGGGAACAGAGCCTAGAATTTCAGGGTCTTGCCCTTTTGAAAAAGCTAAATGCTACCAGACCCCTGAAAGAAGGTATGGTAGATTGTTCTGCAAATATTCCTGCCCACCCCAGACTGTGTCCTCACCCTGCTGACAGGTTCAGTCACTTGCCTTAATTTGGGCAATGAAATATGGGGGAATGTGTTTGATTCAGCATAGCTCTTGCTCTTCTACCTTTCACCATGAGAAAAGGATGTCTCTGGTGGATGCTTCAGTCTAGATGCCGAAACCTGAATATGGGACAAGCCTGAACTTGACCCATGGTTTGGAGCAGTGTCACACAGCCAACTCTGCAGACCCAAGTAAACAATAAATATTGCTTTAAGCCACTGATATCTTGGATTGGTTTCTATGCATCATTTTCACATAATAATTCTGAAACCCTTTCAGGGAAAAAGTCCTGTAAAATCCTTCAATTGATAAAATTGCCTCAGTCTGCCAACAGAAGCTTGAACGCTTACAGGAAGACTGAAGACAGCCTCAATTAAGTCCAAGAATACAGGACCCATGAGTTAAAAAAGATGCTTTGAAAAGAACTACAATCAGAAAGATAAGAAATCTCTTAAATTTCTGAAAGAGTTAGCTAACTGTCAGACCTAACGCCAAAGGTCTATGATCCTTCTATATTTCAAACAGGAGTTTTCAACTCACAGTAATTTTCCCCCAAAATAATATTTGGCAATGTCAGAAACATTTTTGATTGTCACAACTGGGTAGTGCTACTGGCATCTAGTGGGTAGAGCCCAGGAATGCTACTAAACATTCCACCATCAAAAGAAAGAACTGTTTGGTCCAAAATGTCAATAGTGGCAAGGCTAGAAGGGTGGCCTTAAAATGACCCTTGGGCCCCAATCTTTTATAGATAAGAAGCAGGCTGAGAAACGTGAGCAGCCCTCAAGGGAAATACATTCTTCAATACTCACTTTAGATATATTCATGAGGATAGCAAAAAAGATGACTCTTCCACAGGGTAGAGCCAGGTACTTGAGAACCACAGAGAACAGTCAGGGCTGAGGAGGAATATTCCCCTCACCCAGGGCAAGGGACATTCACAATGTCTGTACAGAAGAATTTAATTACAACTAACCAATGACTGCTTTTTTCAGTTTTCTAAATGGGATTGCTCACTGTGATAACACTGGCCCTGTCTGACCACTCTATCTACAGTATTTAGCAGGGGAGCAGTGGTTATAGGGGTGGCCATATAATTTGGTCATTCCAGTTACTATGTTTCTGGACCAAGACGAGCAATGTCTGGATTTGATAAGAATAGAACTTTGGGTTATTTCCCTTGAGGAGGGCGTGGAATAAAGGGAGCAAAGGAATGTTTGCCAGCCAGAAGGACAGACTGTGGCAGAGGCTGGGGCTCACCACTATTCTGAAGTCTGCTCTCCCTACATTTCCCGGTTTCCTTACAAATTAGGCAAGTCCTACGGCTAGCTCTGTCAACGTACTCTAAGCAGAAGTGACGTGTGTCACTTCCAAGCAAAGAAGAGCCATGCACATCACTTGGCTTTCTCTTTCCAACAAAGTGACCCGCAACTATCTAGATGGTGGGACCTCATCAGCTTGGGTCTCAGAGTAGTAATCCTGACTTGCCCTGAACCTCTACCCAAGGGATGAAAGGCCAGGTTATTTTACCAAGTAAGTAACCTCAGACTAGCAGAAGTACTAGCCAAGGGTGGAGGTGAATCTAGAATAAGTAGTAGAGCAGAGATGAGTACCAATCGTGGCCTCAAGACCAGCTGCAAAAAAACTTCAATGCGTATCTCCACTCTAGATTTCCCAAAGAGCCCAAGCTAAGATAAAGGGAGATTCTTCACAATAGGTAACAGACCACAGTAGGTCTCATTAGCTCCACTTTATCACATTAAGAAATTTTCTACAGATGCACTTTATTTTCACCACTTTATGTACTGATACTAAGGGAGTTAGACTATCCCAATACTGCTGTGCTTGTGCCATTCTTTTATTTTCTACACTTTTAAGCTTTTTGTATAGCAACTCTACTTCATGTATAATTGTATATCCTAATTGGATAGTATCTTTCACCTTTAAAATGTGAGACTATTCCCAGAGAGGAACGCTTCCTCTCTGAACCTACCATATTCAACTTTATCTCATTAAATAGAGTTACCCTTGTTTTGATGTTTGCATTTTCCTGGTATATGTCTACCAACCTCTCTGCCTTCAGCCTTTTGAAGTTAGCTACAAATGTCTGTGTTATGGAAACATGCAGTTGTTGTTGAGCCTTTGCGTGCTGCCAAAATCTGACTTTTTAAACTAAGGAACTAATCCCATTAACATACTACCATAAATATTGTTCTTTTGTAATTTTGTGTTTGTTTTTTTATGGTTCTTGTTGTTTCCATTGTTTTATATCTTCTACCATTTAGTCTGTTTTTCTGGTCCAGCCACCTGCCATCCTTGTTAATCTGGAACCCTTCTATTTGGAGGGGTGTGCCTTACTAAAATCAAATGAACTTCCACAATGTTGGATTACTGCTCCGGTCTAAGGACTCAGGAAACAAACAAACCAAACCTAGAAGTTTCACTCGTCTGCTCTACTTCACATAGTGTATGAGTAGGGGCTCAGGAAGATAAAATACTCTTCCATTTAAAGAGATTTTTATTATGTTATTTAAATACTGCACTAGACAAATGATTAGAGCAGCTGTATACGTAATATACAAGGAATTCACTTAGAATGATAATTAAGGATAAGCCTGTAACAGGATTGTTCACTTAAAAGCCTCAACAGCTCAAAGACGCAACTGTCTTATACTATGAAAACTATCTCTGTATTTATTTTATTACATGAGTGAGGTTATTTGACACAGATGACTCAGAAGGAAGATGTAATGACGCAGATGACTCAGAAGGAAGATGTAATTCCACTGAATTAAATAATTTTTTAAAATTCCAGGCTGGGCATGATGGCTCATGCCTGTGATCCCAGCACTTTGGGAGGTCGAGGCAGGTGGGTTGCTTGAAGCCAGGAATACAAGACCAGCCTAGGCAACATGGCAAGACCCCATCTCTACAAAAACATAAAAAATAAAAATTTGCCAGGCATGGTGGTACATGCCTGTAGTCTTAGCTACTTGGGAGGCTGAAGTGAGATGATCACTGAGCCCAGGAGGTAAAGGCTGCAGTGGGCTATGTTCATGCTACTGCATTCATGCCTGGGTGACAGAGAGAGACCCTGTCTCAAAAAAAAAAATAAAAAAAAAAATTCCTTTCAACCTACTGAACCCAGGAGTTCAAGGCTGCAGTGAGCTATGATTATACCACTGCATTCTAGCCTGAGTGACAGAGTAAGATTCTGTCTCTTAGGAAAAAAAAAAAAAATTCCTCTCTCAATACTTTTCAAAGAATAAGCTAGATTAAACTAAAATATAAAACATACCAACACAAAAAAATTTTACATAAATGTTCACGTCAGCATTACCCATAATAGTCAGTGGTAACAACCCAAATTATAATCAAGTGATAAATGGATAAACAATCTATTCAGTGAAATATCTGTCAATAAAATAACATGAAGAACTGACACACAATAAATACATGAATGAATCTTGAAAAGATTATGCTAGGTAAAATAAGCCAAGCATAAAATATCACATATAATTCTATGTATATGAAATGTCCAGAATAGACAAATATACAAAGACAGAAAGTAGATTATTGTTTGCTTAGGGCTAGAGGTGAAAGGAACACAGAAGAATAGGAAATAAAGACGAGTGGATTTGGAGTTTCTTTTAGGGCAATGGAATTTTCTAAAGTTAAGTAATGAGCACACAATCTTCAAATATAATAAACACTGAGTTGTACACATTAAATGAATAAATTGTATGGCATGTAAATTATATCACAAGAAAAGCAGTTAAAAATCCCAGAAAACAAAAATACGAAATATTTCTGAATATATATATATAAAAAACAATTCTGGCAAATACTCAATCTTGGTAACTTGGTAATATTCTATTTCCAATTTGGAATGACTGGTAATAATAGTAGCTTATTTTGTATACTGCTTCACTTCAGAGCAAAAACAAACTTTACACTGCTCCATATAAATCAGTGAAATACAGTGATCCTAAGAATTTGATGAGAGGCAGTGATGTCAGCCAAAACAGCTCCACAGAAGCACTATAAAACATCAAAGTGTCAGAATACATTTTTTCAGAATTCTGGAAATTATTCAAAGGTTTATGGCAATCAAGTGAACTCAGAACCAAGAAAAAGGCAACTTAAAAACAGGAGACCACCTCACACCCATTAGGACTGTTACTATGAAAAAAATAAAGTGTTGGTAAGAATGAGGAATAACTGAAACCCTTCTGTACTACTCGTGGGAATGTAAAATGGTAGAGCTGCCATGGAAAACAGTGTGGCAGTTTCTCAAAATGTTAAAAAGAATACCCATGTGATCCAGCAATTCCACTTCTGCCTATAGCTCAAATGAACTGAAAGCACGGTCTCAAAGAGATATTTGGACAACTCTGTTCATAGCAGCATTATTCACAACAGCTAAATGCAGAACCAACCCAAGTGCCACTGATGAATGGATAAGCAAGTATGGTATATACATAAATGGAATATTATTCAGCCTTAAAAACAAATAAAATTCTCACATATGCTGCAACATGGATAAATCTTGAGCACATTATGCTAAGTGAAATAAGCCAGCTGCAAGGAGGCAAATACTGCATGATTCTGCTTATATGAGGTATTTATAGTAGCCAAAATCATACAGACAGAAAATAGAATGATGGCTGTTGGGGGTCGCAGGGAGAGGGGAACAGGGAATTGTTGTCTAGTGGGTGTAGAGTTTCAGCTTCACAAGATGAAAAGAATTCTGGAGATGGATGGTGGTGATGATTGCACATTATGAATGTATTTAATGTCACAGAACTGTGCATCTAATGGTTAAAATGGCACATTTTATATGTATTTACTACAATAAAACGGTGGGGGAAAAACATCGGGAAATATTTCCAGCATTTTAACTAGTCTTTGGCTCTACCTGCCTCACTAACTAGGCAAGGATTTTGAAGAAAGCAGCCACATTTTCAGTGTGGGACCCTAGTCCTAGGCTAGACAGAGGCAATCCTTGAAAACATCGTTAAGGCAAGTAAATAGCCCGATGCTGCCTGGAACAAAACATTAAAGTGGAGGAGAAAACAAGATATGGCATACCATCAAGCATACCAACTTTGCATGATGGGTGTTCCAAAAGGAGAAGAAAGAGAAAAAGGAGCAGAGAAAATATTTGAAAAAATAATGACTGAAAATTTGCTAAATTTGATGAAAGATATGAATCTATTTTTTCTTTTTAGCTTCCTTCCATCCTGATCAAAAGACATGAATCTACATATCCAAGCTACTGAATGAATTCTAAGATGGATGAACATAAAGAGATCTGCACTAAGACACATTACAATCAAACTGTTAAAAGTCAAAGACAAAAAGCATCCTGAGAGCAGCAAGAGAGGTGCATTTGTCACTTATAAAAGATCCTCAACGAGCTTAACAGCTGATTTATCATTGGAAACCATCTAAAACAAACAGCAACGGATGATACATCTGAAGTGCTAAAAGAGGCCGGGTGGAGTGGCTCACACCTGTAATCCCAGCACTTTGGGAGGTCAAGGTGGGTAGATCCCTTGAGGTCAGGAGTTCGAGACCAGCCTGACCAACACGGTGAAACTGTCTCTACTAAAAATACAAAACATTAGCCAGGTGTGGAGGTGGGCCCCTGTAATCCCAATTACTTGAGAGGCTGCAGCAGGAGAATTGCTTGAACCTGGGAGGTAGAGGTTGCAGTGAGCCGAGAATCAAGAAGACAAGACAAGACAAATGGGAGGGGAGGGGAGGGGAAGAGAGGAGAGGGTGGAGAAAGGAAGGAAGGGGAAGCGGGGGGAGGGAGGGAAGGAGAGAAAAGAAAGAAAAGAAAAAAGAAAGGAAGGAAGGAAATGGTAAGACATCCTATGTTAGTGAATTGGAAGACTAAATATCCTGATGACGGCAAAACTACCTAAGCAATCTACAGATGCAATGAAATCCTAATTAGAGTTCTAATTGCCCTTTCTGCAGAAATAGAACAATACTCAAATTCATATGGCATCACAAAGGGCTCTGAAAAGCCAAAACAAAATTGAAAAAGAATAAAGCTGGAGAATTCATACTTCTCCATTTCAAGTTACTACAAAGCTAAAAGTGATCAAAATAGTGTGGTACTAGTATAATATATGGTCAGGCACATAGGAAATATGTGAAACAGAACTGAGAGTCCAGAAATGAAACCATGTATCTATGATCATCTGTTTTTTGACAGGGGTGCCAAGACCATTCAATGGCGAAAGAATAGTCTCTAACAAATAGTGCTGGCACAACTAAATTGCTACATACAAAAGAATGAAGTTGGAACCTTACCTCACACCAGACAAAAAATTAACTAAAAATAGATCAAAGACCTACATGTGAGAGCTTAAACTATAAAACTCCTAGAAGAGAACATTAGACTAAATCTTCATGGCCACGGTTTTGACAATGGATTCTTATACATGATATCAAAAGCACAAGTGATGAAAGAAACAATTGTATTTCATCAAAACTGTAGCTTTTGTGCATTAAAGGAAATCATCAGCAAAGTGAACAGACACCCTACAGAATGGGAGAAAATATTTACAAATTATATACCTGATAAAGATTTCATATATGAAATACATAAAGAAATGCTACAACAACAACAAAAAGACAAACAACACAATTTAAAAATGAGCAAAGGGCTTGAATACACATTTCTCCAAAGAAGATACACAAATGGTCACAAGCACATGAAAAATGCTCAACATTATTATTCGCTAGGGAGATGCAAAGTAAAATCAGAAGAAACACCACTTCATACCCATTAGGATGGCTAGAATTAAAAAAGTCAGATAACAAGTACTGACAAGGATGTGAGGAAACTGGAACCCGCATACACTGCTAGTGGGAATGTAAAATAGTGCGGTTACTGTGCAGTTTGATGGTTCCTCAGAAAGTTAACTACAGAATTACCATATGACCCAGTACTTCCAGTCACAGGTATATCCCAAAGGACTGAAAACAGATATTCAAACAAATATTTGTGAGAGAATTTTCATAGCACTATCGATAATAGCTGAAAAGTAGAAATAACCCAAATGTCCATCAACGGATGAATGGATAAACCAAATATGGTATATAGAATATTATTCAGTCATAAAAAGGAATGAACTATTGACACATAGTACAACATGAAGAAATCTTGAAAACATCACATGATATTTCATATAAATGGAAACATAAATGCAAATCTATAGGCACAGAAAGCAGACTGGTATCATGCCAGGGCAAAGTAAGAAACATGGGGATTTTTTGCTTAAGAAACATGGGGATTTTTTGGGTGGTAATGAAAATATTTTAGAATTTAATATGGATGGTAGTTGTACAGCACTGTCAATGTACTAAAAATGACACTTTAGAATGGTTAATTTTGTTACATGAATTTCACCTCAGTTAGAAAACAAAGAGTACGATGATAGTTTTTTCTACTAACCCGATGAATAATTCCAGCAGAGTGAAGGTGCTTGATTCCACACAGCATCTGATAGAGAAGGTAGGACATTCTTTCATGATCTAGTTCCATCTGAATCACTTGGCAAAGATTTGCATCCATGAGCTCCATGACTATGTAACTTTATGAGTGAAAAAAAGAGAACAACAGCTAAAGTGTCTAGCAGCAATCTAAGAAAAATGTATTAACAAAATTTTAATTATTACACTTACACATCTTGAAATTCTTCTAGGGATTTCTGTGGTGTGAAAACATTCAAAAGGCCAATTATCTATAATAAAAGTTGAGAGAAAAATTAGAAACTACTTTCTAATATTTTAATTGGAGAACTACAAATTCGTGGGTTAAAAAAACTACCATCAGTTTAAAATCTTTCTTTACATTCTAAGCTCAAGTAATTGCTTTTATTTTATATATTGCAACTTTATGGGCAGGAGTTGGAGTAGGGGATGGATAGGTGGAGGCACAGAGGATCTGTAACCCATTTATCTGTAATTCCATTTATGAACCGTCAATTATCAAGCACTTACATTATACAAACCTCTACATAATTTCAAACCTCTACATAATTTAACAGCAAGTCTTAAATCCCTTCTACCAGCTCTTTTCCAATTCAGTATCTCTATATAATCTCAGCCCTTTCCTCCTTTGGTTCTTCATAATACTGCACTTGCCCAGTTTTCTTCATTCCCAGTCTATTTCACTAGATCATCCATAAGCATATCCCTTCTTTCCCACTACTATGTTTAATCTATTTCTTTTCACTTTTTGCATGGACATCTCACAAATAAGATAACACTGAATTCATTTTCATTCCTACCCAAACCCCTTACTTTTCCAGTGTGCCCTCTCTTTTACAAAAGAAGGCTTAGGGTGATTTTTGACTCCTTTTTCAGTATACGCACCATAATAAATACTCATAGAATGCTGTCCATTCTACTGTCAATCTGACCTTCAATCTCTTTTTTCCATTCCCTGTGCTATAAACAGGTTGAAGACTTTAACATCTAGACTGTTCATGCTATAATTCCTTCTAACACTAGTGTTAGAGATTGATTGCCGCCCCCCACACACTCCACACAATTCATATGTCTAGCCTCCAATGTGATAGTATTTGGAAATGGGGCCTTTGGAAGGTACTAAGGGTTAGATTAGGTCATGAGAGTGGGGCCCTCATAATGGAATTAGTGGCCTAAAACAAGGGAAGAGAAAGAGCAATTTTTCTCTCCCTCTCCTTGAGCACACACTGAAGAAAGGCAAGTGAGGACAAGGTGAAAAGTTGGCCACCTCCAAGTCAGGAAGCAGGCCCTGATCAAGAATCAAATTGGCCAGCAACTTGATCTTGAACTTCCCAGCCTACAGAATTGTGAGAAATAAATCTCCGTTGTTTAAGACACCCAGTGTACAGTATTTTGTCACAGTGGCCTGAGCTGATTAAGGTCACTAACAATGGTTTTCTACAAATTCAGCTACCATTTACTGCCTATAACATGGTAAAAGAAAGACCTGATCATATTACTAACCTCCTCATAAATTTAAAGCCAACAAATAAATTCTAAAACTCCCTTGCAGTGTATTCCAAAAGCCTCCATGATATGCCATCAACTCACTTCATCTCCTGCTAAGTCCTATATTAAACGTCATACTTTGGCTATGCTAGTTTCAAGAACGTCATTTTAAAAATGTTTTGATGCTTTTAAACATACTATTCCCTATGCTTGTCACTTATCTACTGAACTTAATTATCTTCCAGGTGAACCTCTTTTGTAGATTTTGACAACCCCTAGTTCTTGAAAGAGTTGACTATTCTACTTTGTCCCCAGTTATCTTCTAATGTTGTTATGGTATTCAGCACACTGTAGTCTAGTCTCATTTTCACATCAGCTACATCCCTACCACAGAGAATTCTTATTAGAAAGAACTGTGTCTTAATCACTTTTATTGCCCTGTATATGGCAAGTTACATGACACACATATAAAAATGTTTGCTGACAATGATACTTAGGGATGGGAATTTGTTTTTCAGGCATAAATTTTATAAGGGCAATAACATTATAAGGGCATAACTTCATAAGAAAAACTGATGTTTTTCTTCTAAGCATTCAGCTTTACATAAGGTTTTTAAATATTTGTTCAGTGAATACATTCGTAAAAATAATACACCAGAAAGGGTCAAACAAATTTAAGATAGGGAAATGGTAATAAGGAAGCATCTGCCTGCTCTAAATAAGTTCAAGACTACCAACCACATGCAATGCACAATAGGAGACTTCGACAAATAGTAAATCTAGTCTCATTAATATCTGAAAAGCCCTAGAGTGGAACAGAGGTATTAAAGATTAAAGGCATACAGAGACAGAAAGAAGATTAGTGGTTGTTTAGAACTGAGAAGGATGGGAGGTAGGGGAATGACAGCTAAAGGATAAAAGATTTCTTTCTGAGGTGATAAAACTATTCTAGAACTGACTGCAGTGATGGTCCTACATATCACTCAATACACTAAAAACCATTGAATGGTATACTTCAAATGGGTGAATTGCATGATACAGAAATTATATTTCAATAAAGCTGTTATAAAAAAGATTCTAACAGATAGTCGTCCTATTTTTCAAAAAGGGAAATAAAGCAAATTAAATTATATCAGTTATAGACTGGACAGCCAAGCAAAAGTCAATGATTGATTAGTGGTGGTATATAACTACTTCAAAAGAAGTAACAATTACCAGCAGCAGGTAAAAAGTTCATTGAGAAATACTATTTCCTTTCATGAATAAAAACAACAAAGAACAATAGCAATAAATCAGAAAAATGCAACTAGACACAGTATATGAAGAGTTCAAAACGGCATTTTAGAAAATGTTTCTAATAATAACATCCATGGGAATAAGATGATGAATTGGAAACAGCTGGATAACTGTGATAGACACATAATTTCTGCAATATGCTCAAAAGTTGCTAATCAATTAATTCAGCTATTACAAAGACATCCTGAGCAAAACTGGGAAGTGAAGCCCACAAGTGAAAAGGCAGAACAAGGAAGAAAAAAGCAATCACTAGTAGACCAGGAAGAGTAACCACATTTCACCTTTGAAATGTAATAGGGAGAAACAGGAAGTACTATACGTAATTCTCCATAATCAAAAGAAAAAATATAAAGACTGGGTGAGACGGGACCTGCAAGGCAGGCCTGTAACAAAGAAAGAAAACGGGAATCAGATGGGGACATAATTTCTAAACAGGGTTTTAATGTCTACGGTTAAGAGATGACATGCCTCAGCTCCTCTCAGAAGATCTGATCAAACATGCAGTAGGGTGTGCTAGGTGGCTTATGCAGTACTGTGCGCTAGGTCACTTTCAAAGCATGTTCAGAGATAAACAGCCAAGATTAAAAAAGAAACTCGAGACCATCTATGAAAAGAATGAGAAAAACCAGGGATGCTTAGACCAATGAAGAGACAATCTGTACAGAGGATGAAATAGTTTAAAACGCAAAACACTACAAAAACATCCATCCATTGGGGAGTGGAATAATTTAGTTACCATTTCCAGTTTTCCCATATTTAGCTTTACACTCACTCACTGAACAAATATATTCTGAGTACCTACTCTTGTCCATACTCTTCTAGGTGCTGAGAGTACTGCCTGGATAAACCTCTGCCACCCCTGCTAGAAGCCTAATCATGTGAGACATGCTTAGTCATACTCCATGCAGTTGAAGGAATCACCTTTCTTTGCAGTCACCCAGGCTTGAGAGGTAGGAGTAACTGAACTCCTCCCCAAGGAAAAACTAAGGCAACACCACCATTGCCATGGAACTGTGTTCACAGGCCATAAGGGGCACAAGCAGCTCTATCCATTGGCAGGACGCCACCAGCAAAACTGTGATGAGCAACACATCAGGTTCCCACTTGGAACAAGAATGGCTACCACAACTTCTTCCCTATCATTATCTACCTCTAACCTTTGTCTCTTGACTTTTTTTTATGCCATTCTTTCTCTCTGAAGGCTCCTTTCCTTCAACAATCCAATTTTTACCCCATCTTTAAGAGTCAGCCTAGGTCTACTCCTCCCCAAAGCCTTCCCAGCTCATTAAAGCTCACAGAAATTGTCCCTCTTTTTAGATCTCAATATATGGGCCACTATCATCATTTGACAAATGTCCACTGCTTTGTGATGTTTGATACTTAACTTTCTGTATGTCTGTTTTGTATTCAAAACACCATTGTAAGCTCCCGAAATAAGGGGCCTAATCCTGAACTTGCACGAATTTTTTTCCCTTGGTAATGAACCCAATAACTCCAATACACAGAGGCTTGCATATATTTAGCTCTCAAAATGTGGTAAATTGTATTATCTGCAGTCAGAAAGTACTGCACTCATTATATTATATGAACTCTTTTGGACAAACACTACGAAATGTCTTTAGTCAGATACCTTCGGTTTAGGACTGCCTAAAAGTGTCCCTTACACAATTCACTCCTAGTTTATTTCCTCAACTGAAGAAATCATTCCATTAGAACAACCACAAAAGTATGAATATGCTCAATGTAAGTTTAAAAAAGTATAATTGTTTATTCTCAAAATGAGTACATGTATCTTTACAAAGCCTCCTCTTCGCAATCATTAGAAAATGCAATTAGAAACATATTAATACTCTCTAGATATTTTCAAAAACTTTCTGCTAAACCCATTATCATCATAAAGTGACCAGTGAATACTGCCATCACTTAAAGAGGTGGGAGTGGGGTAGGGAAAAGTGATATAAATTTTATATTCAATATGATTAGAGTGTCAAAGTATAATGGGAACAATTTCATCTCTGTGCTAATGCTACAGTTTTCTGAAATGTCAGCCTGACAGAGACAAAAAGCAGAAGATGAGATCAAGCTGAATAAAATTCTTCTGAAACACTTATCTTTTTAAAACTCCTTTTGTAAATTAAATGACAGGAAATCATATAATCTAAATTCTAGAAGTCATTTTTTGATACAATTTAATAAAGTTATGAAAAAAAATCACCCTGTAGATATATATATATCCCTTTTAAACAATGTTTTAATACAGAACAATTTAAAGTCCCTAATATTTAAAGTCTTTGATATTCACATATTCATGAATAAATCTTGATTTCATCTACACTTAGGAAACCAAAAATGTTCACTTACATTTTTGTGATTAACACATTTCATAAGAACTAGCTCTCTGTAGGCCCGCTTGGCATGAGTCTGATTCTGAAATGGTCGGCTTAGCTTCTTGATTGCAACATTTCTTTCAAGAATGGCATCATAAGCTGCGCTGTAATAAGAAATTAAAAAACACACAAAAAACTTAAAGCAAAAAGCTGTAAACTGAATTCATGAAACAGTCATATAGATTTCTCACTTTCTCCAAAGACAAGTAACTGGATCACTTCCCAGTCTATGACGCTCAACATGTCTTCTGTATCTATTACAACATGTTTTTTTGGCAACTATTTCCTAAAATGCTAATGGATCCAGACAGTGGACTATGACAACTGAGACCCTGCATGTTCGTTGTGTTGCCTCAAAGATCCACCTAGTACATGGTGGGCACTCAATGTACAAATGCATAATAATTATTTAGCTCCACTAGATAGCCTAAAGCCTGAATGAATCCTTAACCTTGCACTTCTATCAAGAAAAGGTAGGATAAAGAATGCATACAAGGCTGGGTGCAGCGGCTCATGCCTGTAATCCTAGCACTTTGGGAGGTCAAGGTGGGTGGATCACGAGGTCAGGAGATCGAGACCATCCTGGCCAATACGCTGAAACTCCATCTCTACTAAAAGACAAAAAAATTAGCTGGGCGTGATGGCGCGCACCTGTAGTCCCAGCTACTTGGAGGCTAAGGCAAGGGAATCACTTAAACCCGAGAGGCAGAGGTTGCAGTGAGCCAATATCATGCCACTGCACTCCAGCCTGGGCGACAGAGCAAGACTCCACCTCAAAAAAAAAAGAAAAAAATAATAATAATAAAATAAATAAATAAATAAAGACGACGAAGGTATATACAGAGGTACGTATACAAAATATTATTTTACAATTTTTTGAAGAAGTAAAGCCCTTAAAAATGTGTTTTGGAGGAGAAACTAAAAATCAAGTTGTTTATAAACATGAATGCTAGATTTCAGGGCATGAGAAGCTGTTTTATAACTGGAAAACACAACATCATACCCATTACTCTTCATATCTTCCTCTATCCCATGACACTGACCATATAGCAGCTTTCTCATATGACAGGTCAGAGACACTGAAGCACAAATAAGGTAAAGTATATTTAAAGAACTTTACGACTGGAAGATCCTAAAAATTATTTGGATTCACCATTGCCTAATGTAGGGCCAGTGGTAAAGTAATTTGCCAAAGGTTAAGCCAGAAAGTTAAAAGCAAAGCTGAGACTAGAAGATCTAAGACATGAAGTCATGTTTTTCAAACTGGACCACTTAACATACTATAAAAGACTATTTCTGTTTATATGTATATAATATTTGGAAAGCCAGCTCACTGGTGATTAACAGTTTTCTTATCTGACTGAAAACTTGAATTTGTTTTGTAGCTATATGATCATATCAAATGCCATGTAGCACTATATGTATTAAGAAACTGGTACTGCATAAATGGACACATCTATACATTCTATATATACAACTACTGCCTATATATACATACATACACACACCAAAATATACATAAATATTATAATCCTTACTTGTGAAATGCCATATTTGCAAACATGTCGTACTCAAAACAAAACAGAAACTCAGTGGGGTCATGCAAAATTATTAGATGTTTTGACTATCTTCAAATAAAGCAGGTTTTATTTTTAACAATTAAATTCATTGCTATTATCTGCCAAATCAAAAGCATATTTCAAATTCTAAAAGTTCAAAAGGGTCTGAGTGCACTCCACTATCCTGTATCCAAAAAAATTAAATTTCTAACTGTTGATTCTTCAATGTGCACAAATCAGAAGCACCTGAGGATACAAAGGCCACAATCTAGACCCAATTAATCTTACTATTTATGGTTGGGGCACAAAATAATGCTTTAAAAAAAAAGGTCTGTATTCAGTTGACTCAGCAACACACAAATGAGTTTTGAAATTTTTATGTTTAATATTTGTCTATTTCGTAAACATCTCTTATAGAAATTATCACTTTCAGCAAAAATATGAAAATAGTTATTCCTTAGGCTAAGGGCTTAAGAGGGCTTAACAAGCAATTTTTTCTTAATTTTGATACAAAAACTTCAAAGTGCACCTACCTGAGGATAAGTGAAGATACAGAAATATTAATATATTTTAAAATATTTATATGTAATATATATATTATATAATCCTCACAATTTTGTAAATTAGGTAAGAAACGGGCTCAGCAGAGTAAATTTGCCAAAAGTCATAAAGCTAGTAAATTACAGAGCTAAAACCTGAACAGAGCCAGACGCGGTGGCTCACGCCTGTAATCACAGCACTTTGGGAGGCTAAGGTGGGCAGATCACGAAGTCAGGAGATCGAGACCACGGTGAAACCCCATCTCTACTAAAAACACAAAAAATTAGCTGGGCATGGTGGCTGGCGCCTGTAGTCCCAGCTACTCAGGAGGCTGAGGCAGGAGAATGGTGTGAACCCAGGAGGCGGAGCTTGCAGTGAGCCTAGATCGTGCCACTGCACTCCAGCCAGGGCGACAGAGCAAGACTCCGTCTCCAAACAAACAAACAAAAAAGGTAACAAAAATATAATTATTCTTGAATGAGGCTTATAATTCCCCAAAACACTAGTTTATTATTATGCTAATTTAGTGATCTGCAATCAGTATCAGAACTATCCCAAAGAGTGATCTGCATTTCAGTTTATAAAGAATTATGTTGATATAGCCTAAGCCTTTTGTAGAAGTTAGCTAATAAATCAATTTTAAACAAATGGATGAATTTTGAAACACATAAGTGAGATATTAGCTGACTTCATTCCCCAGTGTGGAATAAGATTTCTGAAATTCCAGGGCTTCATTATAGGGTGAAAGTGATGGTTAAATGTAGCTTCTTATTAAACAGTTATCTAATGGGAATACACGTATACATGAAATTAACAAGCATGCCACTTATTCTTTCTTGATAGAGATATTTGTCTCCAATGAGTTATGACCAAATATTTAATCATAGTTTATACTTAAAGATGGCAGTTTATAGTTATATATTATGAATAACACAGGTTATTATCTCAAATCTGAAAATATGAAACCTAAAATGCTCAAGAATCCAAATTTTGGGGGCACTGACATGACGCTCAAAGGAAATGTTTCACTGAAGCATTTCTGATTTGAATTTGGAATGCTCAACCAATACAAATATTCCAAAATCTGACACTTCTGGTCCTAAGCATTTCAGATTAGGGATACTCAACCTTTAATAATAATAATAAAGAAAAGACCATTGATCCCTGAAGCAAACAATTTACTGTGGAATAGTTTTCATTTAATTTGTTTTAATTTTTCGAGGCAAGTTAAATATTTGCCAAGGTATCTAAATTACAAGAGGAGAAAACGTAGCAGTTAATGATTCTTTGCCTAATTTTTGGAAGTAAAAACTTACCATACTATTCCTTGCGCTCCTGAGCCTATAGGTTTTAAATTCTGATACCGTTTCAGGACTGTGAATGTAGAATCTCCAATCTCTACACTATAAAAATTGTTGTCACGCTTGCTTCTGCTCATGATGGCAAGCAATTAATTTAATGGCTTCATCCAAAAATTCACCAAGAAGCTGCAAGATGGAACAAAATGTGATGTTAACAAAATGAACTTGTTTTAATATTAAAATTTGAGCCCTTACTCTCTGTTTACTTACTGATAGTAACACAGACTGCTAGATCATGAAAAGAGCTGCTTCATTAAAAAACACAAGAAAAAAAATACCACAGAGCCTTGATCAGCATATGCCATATGAACGACTGATAGTTTTTTTTTAAAAGAAACATTAGGATAAATCATTCCTCCAATCTAGAAGTTACCAGCATTAATACATTAATAATTTACAAGACTAACAAAAGCAAATAATTAAAATTAAGCACGTTTTTAACGTCACTCCACAGTTTAAAATAAAATTTAAAACCAGTCTTTCTCGTGTGCTTATTATAGAGAATAAAAACCTTAATTTTTATGAGAAATTTATAAACTTTCATTCAAAACTGGTTAACAGTCTCATTTAGTGCCACTAATCAACAAATGGAAATAAGTTGATTAGCACATGTCACCCTTGCCTAAAACACAAAGGGTACCACAGTGCCTTCACTGTCACAGATCCTCTGACCTGCCAAGGCAACCTCCTGGTGTAACACACATACTGAGACTGTAATGGGTGAAAGGATGAGAAGCAAAACAGAAACAAGAGAGAGAGAAGTAGTTAGCATATTGGGATACAAAACAAAACGATACTATTCCATCCTGCTTGAGGCATTAAAAGTACAATTCAACTTCTAACTACCATTCCTTTACTACTTGTAGGATTAAAAATCAAGACAGTCTTTTTCTACCCATGTGAATACTGGTTATTAGCAAACTTATTATCCATCCTTACTAGACAAAAGATACTATTCCAAAATGTATGCAAAGCAGCTTTAACCTACTCCTTGCCTCCTCAATAAGTCATGAAACCAGTTAGGTCTCAAGTTACTGTTTTTTGTGGTTTTAAGATAATGCTAACCCCCCCCAAAATCCTAATATGACTACAATACAAAGAATTAATTCAGCAAATATTAATTGCCTGCTAGGCACTCTGCATGTCCTGGGGTCAGATCACAAACTAGGTAAGAAGGTGAGCCACTGGAGGGTGGAGACCATGAGAATGCCTTGACCTGATCCTTGGCTGCAACATGTAGATTGTACTGCAGGAGAAAGGGGGAGCAAGAGTGGAATATGAACATCTGAGAGACTATTATAATGACTCAGATGAAAGAGAAACAATGAAGAGTCTTAGGCCTAAAGGAGTTAAAAATAAACAAAAACTAAACAGGCAACTCCAAACTATGTAAGCTGTAAAACCGAGGACAAATAAACTAGAAACAAATGAGGAATTAGACCTGGATACATCGTAAAAGGTCCAGAGAAGCATTTCCAAAATCACTAACTGGACGAGTCATATAGTGCTCCAGAGAAGACCGAAATGACAAGACTCATAAATTCTTCCTAAGTGGACAACCCATAATAAAGAAACGAGCTTTGGTAATGATTTAAACACTGAGCTATGTTCACAGAATGCTCACATACAGGGATTGTTCATCCTAATCGTTTTCCTACCATAACCTGAATCCCCTCTTACCTACTACAGTAGTGAAATAAGGAAGAAGAGAAATGGGAAGAGTGGAAGAAGAGTGTTGGCCGTCAGGCCCTTTATTAATTATTCTACACATTTATCCTGGAAACTGGGTCAGCTGGGGGCATGGAGACACTAATAGTGATCTCTGATAATCTACAAATATGAGCACAGGCTGAGCACAAAGTTGATGGTGTTTTCACCTTCTGGAAGGTTAAACCTTCCACCCAAGCATTCAAACTACCTGCAGATTAGGATTCCTAACCTTACTTGGAGGAGTCATACGTCTCTCTCAAAAAGATTAAGATAATCAGGAGACAAAGGGGTACTCTGTGGTGCTTCACAGGAGTTGACATATTGTTATCAAAGTAGGTAAAAAAAAAAACACTGTGTTTCAGAGTTTCTCCACTGGCTGGAAAAAAAGAAAAAGCTTGAGTAGATCCAGGAACATGCAGGCAGCACGACCGTTTACTTTTTTGCTAAGAGTAACAGCAAGGAAAAGCTCCTTTCTGTTCTCAGAACAGGGTGGCCCGGCCACAGGAGTGGGATTCACAGTGACAAGAAGTCTGAACAAAGGCTATGGCAGGCAGATAAGCATGGATAGTCACAACTCCCCAGGAGCAGGGCAGAGGCAGGCAGACAGGTTCCAAGGTTAAGCAGGCAGCCCCAGCTAAGCAGTACGCTTGGCAAAAGCCACAGCTGCCACTTACAAGAACAGAAGACAGAAAACTCTCTACTCACTTACACTCAGTCATGCAATATTCAAACCTGATTTAAGCACCATGCTATGTACTGTTAACAAGATAGTAATCAGCATCTGGTTCCTCACAGTGCTGCAGCTAGGACAGAAAAAGAGACCTTAAGCTGATGGCTACCTGCCTGACTGAAACTACAGCTGTGGTAAGGACAATGAAGGAAAGCGGCAGGATGTCAAAGAAGCTGGTGCCAGTCTGGGCTCAGGAACAGATACTCCTGACAACATGACGTTTAAGCAAGATCTGAACACTGAAGATGAGTCAACCAGACAGGGAGAGGAGAGAGCTTTCTAGGCAGAAAAACAAAACACATGCAAAGGACTATAAAAATTGTACCAACTGTACAATTTGATGAGTTTTGATTAACTGTACAATTACATAACCACCATCAGGAAAATCATGATATAAAACATTTCCATTACCTCAATACATTCCCTATATGGTCAGTCTCCACTCTCTACCCCTTTCCCCCCCAACTCCTAGCAACCACTGAATTGGTTATCGTGCCTTTTCTAGATCTTCATATAAATGAAATCACACAGCATGTAATTTTTGTTTGGTTTCTTTCATTTGCTCTAATGATTTAGAGATTCATCCATGCTGGAGTCCTTTTACTAGGAAATAAACTTCATTGTGTGGATGTACCACTTGGACATTTCAACTGTTTACAGTTTTGGAGTTATTATAAATAATGCCAGTATGAATTTCACACTTTTTCTTCATTCACCTTGGGTTAAATATCTAGGAGTGAAATTGCTGAGCCCTATGTTTTTAAGAAATTGTCACACTGTCTTCCAAAGAAGCCATATCATTTTTCATTTGCACCAGCAAGATGTGAGAGTTCCAGTTGCTCCACATTCTTCGGATTGCCATTTAATTTTGTCTATACTAGTGGGTGTACAGTGGTATTTCATGGTGGTTCACATTTGCATTTCCTAATAACTAATGAAGCTGAGCACCTTTTCATGGGTTTATATGCCATTTGTGTAATTATTTTTGGTGAAACAGCTATTTAGTTCTTTTCCCTATTATAAAAATACGGCTGTCTTCTTATGAGTTTTAAGACTTACTTATACATTGTAGATACACATCCTTTGTCAGATGTTTTGCAACTATTTTTTCCCAGTCTGTGGCTTGCCTTTCCATTTTCTTAACAGTGTCTTTTTATTTTGAAATAATTTTAGACTCACACAGAAGTTACAAAAATATTACAGTTTCTGGGTATCTTTCACCCAGCAACAACATTTAACAAACCATAGTACAACTATCAAAATGAGGAAACTAACACTGGTATAATACTATTAAACTAGAAATTTTCCTCAGATTTTACCAGTTTTTACATGCCCTGTGTGTGTATAGTTCTACATAAATTTATCACATACTTTATATTAGTATAACCTCCACTACAATCAGAATACTGAACTATTCCAGCCTGGTACAGTGGCTCACTCCTGTAATCCTAGCACTTTGGGAGACTGAGGAGGGCAGATCACATGAGGTCAGGAGTTCATGACCAGCCTGGCCAACATGGTGAAACCCTGTCTCTACTAAAAACACAAAAATTAGCTAGGTGTGGTGGCACATGCCTGTAGTTCCAGCTACTTGGGAGGCTGAGGCAGGAGAATCGCTTGAGCCCTAGAGACGAAGGTTTCAGTGAGCCGAGATTGTACTATTACACTCCAGCCTGGGTGACAGAATGAGACTCTGTCTCAAAAAAAGAAAAAGAGAATACTGAATGATTCCATCACCTCAAAGAAACATCTTCATGCCATCCCTTTATAATCATAGACTCCTCCCAACTTTACCCGTGGCAACTACTAATCTCTTCTTTGTCACTATAATTTTTTCATTTAGAAAGTGTTATAGGTTGGTAGTAGTGGCTCCTATCTGTAATCCTGGCACTTTGGAAGGCCAAGGCAGAAGGACTGCTTGAGCCCAGGAGTTCAAGACCAGACTAGGCAACACAGTGAGACCCCATCTCTATAAAAAATGTAAAAAAAATAAAAAATCTGCCAGGGTAGTAGTGCACACCTATAGTCCTAGCTATTTGGGAGGTTGAGGCAGAAGGATCACTTCAATCCAGGAGCCAGAGGCTGCAGTGAGCTATGATAGCACCACTGCATGCTATCCTGGGCAACAGAGTGAGACTGTCTCCAAAAAAAAAAAAAGTTATACAAATTAAACTCACCATAAGTAATCCATTAAATCTTTTGAAACTGGCTTTTTTTCACTTATTATAATGCTCTTGAGATTCTCTAAGGTGCTAGTATATCAATAGCTTGTTCTTTTTCTTACTGAATATTATTCATTGTATGAAATGTATGACAATTTATCTATTCACCTCTTGATGGCTATGACAAAGCTGTTAAAAGGCTTTGTGTGAATACATTTTGTGTGAATATAAGTTTTCAATTCTTTAGGGTAAATATCGAGGAGTAAGATATGGTAACTCCATGTTTAATTTTACAAGAAACCGGCAAACTGTTTTCCAGAATGCTGTATCATTTTGCACTTCCACCAGCAATGTGTGAAAGATCTAGTTCCTCCACATTCTTACTAACTCTTGGTTTTGCCAGTACTTTTTATTTTAGCCATTCTAGTAGGTGTGTCATATCTCATCATGGCTTTAAATTCACATTTTCCTAGTAGCTAATCATGTTGAGCATCTTTTCATGTGCTTGTCATCTGTATATGCTCTTTGGTGAAGTGTCTGTTCAGTGTTTCACTCATTTTCTAATTGGATTGTTTTATTCCTACTGTTGAGTTTAGAGACTTTTAAAATATGTTCTGGATACACATTCTTTATCAGACATGCAATTTCCAAATATTTTCTTCCAGTCTGTGGCTTGTCTTTTTATGCTCTTAACAGTGTCTTTCACAGAGTAAAAGTTTTTAATTTTGATGAAGCTCAAGTTATTATTTTTTTTCTCCTTTATGGATTCTGGTTTTGGCGCAAGAAATTTTTACCTGGCCCTAGATCAAAAAGATTTTCGCCTTCATTTTCTTATAAAAGTTTTATAGTTCACACTTTACATTTAGATTTATGATAACTGCTGTATAAGAGTTTTAAGTCAAAGTTTATTTGGTTATCTAATTATTCTATTTGTTGCAAAAAGCATCATTTCTCCCCAATTAATTGCTTTTGCATCTTTGTCAAACTTCAGTTGGCTCTACTTGTACGGCTCTATTTCTGGACTTTTAATTCTGTTTCACTGATCTATCTTTTGGTCAATACCACAGTGTCTTGAGTATAATGCTATATGTTAAGTCTTAGAATCAAGTAGTGTGATTTTTTTTTCAGCTCTATTCTTCTTACTCAAAATTGTTTCCAGTTACTTCATAATTCTATATACATTTTAGAATAAATTTGTCCATGTCTAGAAAAAATAATGCTAAGATTTTGATGGGAACCGTGTTAACAGTGACTTTTGAAGACCAAAAGTTTTTAACTTGGATGATGTACAACTGATTTATTTTTTCTTTTACAGTTTGGTTCTGTATGTCTAAGAAATCATTGCCCACTTAAAGGTTAAGAGTCATTGTTTTGCATACAGATGTCCAATTGTCCAAAAACCATTTGTTAAAAAGATTACCAGTTTCCTCCACCGAATTGCCTTGGCATTTTTGCTGAAAATCAGATAAACATTTTTGTGTGTGGGCCTATTTCTGAACTATTTTCTATACCACTAATAATGTTTATCCTTAGGCCAATACCACACTGTCTTGAGTAATGCAGCTTTCCAGTAAGTGTGAAAATCAGGCAATTTAAGTCATTAAACTTTGTTCTTTTTAAAAATTGTCAGCTATTCTAGGTCCTTTGCATTTTTATACAAATATCAGAATTAAGCTTGTCAATCTTTACAAAAAAGGCCTGCAAAGATACTGGCTGGAATTGCATTTATGGTATACATCAATTTGGGGAGAAATGGCATTATAGCAATTTTGAGTTTTTTGATTCATGGACATGACCCTTGTTTCCACAGGCCTGTATAATTTCTAACATACAAGCTTTACATAATTTTGTTTAACTTCTCCATAGCATTAAGATTTTGAATGCTAATATTTTTTAAAATTTGTTCTTATTTAAATTTCCAATTACCCATTGCTAGTATGTAGAAATGCAATTAATTTTTGTATAATGACTTTGTAATAGGCTCACTTATTAGTCTTAGTAGGCTTTTTTTGGGTATTGGGATTTTCTATATACACAAGCAATTTTATTTCTTCATTTCCAATTTGAATGCCTTTGAATTCTTTTTCTTGCTTCACTCCCTAACTATAATTTCCATACAATGCTGAATAGAAGTGGTGCCTGTTCATGATCTTAGAGAGAAAGCATTCAGTCTTTCATCACTAAGCATGATATATATATTATAGGATTTTACTAGTTGTCCTTTAACAGACAGGTTGAGAAAGTTCCCTTTAAATCCTAGTTTGAGAGTTTTTATCATTAATGGGTACTAATTCTGTTAAATGACTTTTCTGAATATACTGAAATAATCATATAGTTTTTCTTCCTTAGTTGGTTCATATGGCAAATTACACTGATTGATTTTCAAATGTTAAACCACCCTTGCATTCATGGAATGAATCCCATTTGGTCATAAAACACTATCCTTTTTATATATTGATTCAGCTGGCTAAAATTTCATTGAAGATTTTTCCATCTATTTTTATAAGGAATACTTGGACTGTAGTTTTCTTTCATATTAGAGTAATGCTGACATAAAATGAGTTAAGAAGTGTTCCCTCTTCTTTTATTTTCGGAAAGAGTGTATAGAACTGATACTCATCTTTAAATGTTTCATAGACTATCTCAGTGAAGTCTTCTATGACGAGTTGTTTTCTTTTTGAGGGAATGTTTTAATTATAAGTCTATATTCTTTTTAAATATAGGGCTGTTTAGTAACTATTTCTTCTTAAACAGGCTTTGGTAGTTTGTGTTTTTCAAGGAAATTGCTCATTTAATAATTTAAGTTATCCAATTTAATGTCTGCAGAATCTATACTCATCTCTCCTCTTTCATTCATATTAATCTCATTTGTGTCTTCTCTTTTTTCTAATCAGTCTGGCTAGAATTTTATCACTATTAGTGACCTTTTCAAAAAACAAGATTTTAATTTCTCTTACTTTTCTCTAATGTTTTACATTTTCATATTTCAATGCTTCATTTCCTTCTCATTGCTTGTTTTGGAGCTATTCTTTCTTCTAGTTTCTTAAAATGCAATTTTAAAGTACTGAGTTGAGAACTGCTTTTTATAAGGATTTAAGCCTTCATCCAACAACTTCATAACCATATTCAATAACGATAAAAGCAGACACTTAAAAAAAACTTACTTTACGTGAGGTCCTGTTTCAAGTGCTTTGTAAGTACTATTTTAATACTGAAAACAACCCTAGGAGGATTTTCTATTTGTTTACAGCTAGAGGGTAAATCTAGTCCGTGGTATTACATCCCATACTCACATTTTGTCTGATGTTTCCTTATGTTAAGAAAGGAACTACAGTTTTTCCATCTTACAGATTATGAAACTGAATCTTAGAATGATTAATTGCCTATGGTTACAATGTAAGGGGTAGAGAATTTGAGTCCTTCGAAAATATACTAGTCCAAAAAAAAAAAATCTTGAAGATACAGAGAATATGGAGGAAGAGAAGTTATAAGTCTTAAACCTGTTGAGTCTGAGAAAACTTTAAGACATCCAAATGGAAAAATCAACTTGGTATCTAGATATAGAACTGGACCTCAGATGAGCAGTCTGGGTGAAAGATAAATGTAGGAATTGTCATTGTTACTGAAGCAATGAGAGACAAGTTATTCAAGAGTAGTGATTAAGTAAAAAGAGACCTAAGATTCAGCTTTATAACAACCACATTTAATGAGCAATTGGAGAAAGATAAGCTGACAAGGAAGCCACAGAAGATGTAGCCAGAGACCTAGACAGAAAACAAGAACACATTGGAGAAGCCAAAGGAAGAGAGTGTTTTGAAGAACAAAATGGCTAACAGCACTGATTGTTACAGAGGTGTCAAATAAGCCATCACAGTAGAAGCTAGATTAAAATGAGCTGACGTGTAACTGGGAAATGTATAAGGACACTGGATATAGCTACTTCTTTAGAGAAGTTTAGCAAAGAAGACCAAAGATGAAATAGATAAGGAAGAGTAAATGGTCAAGGGAGGATAATCAGATTATACATTATGTGTGATATAGCATAGTATAACACATATAACATAGAGACAACCTGAACATGTTTACATGCTAATGAAAAGGATCCAATAAAGAGAGGAAGAGTGAGAATGGGGGAGTAAGAAAGAAAATAGGTTTCTCAGATAGCATGTTATTTCCAAAAAGGAAGAATGGGATCCAGAGCACATGTGTGGCCATACGGATGGAGATACTAGTGTGTCACTGCCATAAAAAAAGTACCATCAAGAGACTGAGACAGAAAGTGCAATTTCCAAGTGTGATATTATATATCTATTACATATTAGATAACAATAACATATATATAATTCTATGTATTGTATATATAGAGAACATGTATAATGGGTTTTCATCCACAGCTTCTGGCTCCTAACTCCCATATACCTTGTTACACTCTTTTGCTATGATGTTGGGGTGCTTTAGGCCTCAGAAAACAGAATCTCTCTCTCTTGATTTTCCCATCCTCCTTTCACCAGCTCAAGCCAAGACTTTAATCTTCCCCTGCCTTTCTGACTGCAGGTCATAAGACTCTAATTTCAGAAGGGGGCCTGTCCCATACCCCTGAGAAAGGAATGCTGCACAGAAAGGCTAAGAAGAATCTGAACAGACAGGCTTGTGGGTTTCTCCACTCGGCCTGTTAGTATTAGATTATATCCTTTTTGTTCAATCCCATTTCCACATGGTTGTCGATCGTGCCTATCTAATAAATCTCCATGAAAGGCTCAAGAGGACAGGGTTCAGAGAATTTCTGGATAGCTGAACATGTGGGGGTTTCTGGAAGATGGCGTGCCCTGGGAAGGCTTGGAAGCTCTGTGTTCCTGCCCTCATACCTTACGCTATGCATCTCATTATCTGCATCCTTTGTAATATTCTTTATAATAAACTGGTAAAGGTGTTTCCCTGAGTTTTGTAAAGCTGCTCTAGCAAATTAATCTAACCCAAAGAGAGGGGCATGGGAACCTCAACTTGGAGCCAGTCAGTGAGAAGTTCCAGACTTGAGACTGGTATCTGGAGGCGGTGGGAGAGGACTGGGCCCTCAACCTGTAGGATCTCATGCTATCTCCACGTAACTAGTGTCAGAATGGAATTGGAAGACACTTAGCAGGTGTCCGCTGCAAAAGTGATCACTTGCTTGGTGTGTGGGGAACTCCCCCTACCCAAAATTTGGTCACATAAGTCTTCCGTGATTATTGTGTTAAGAGAACAGAAAAAAAGCACTTTGAGTTTGAGTTTTTCCACATTCACCAAGATAAGGGCATTAAGGATACTGGTGAGATTTATGGAGGATGCATTTGATATACTGATCTCTCCATCATGAAGCCTGAACGGCAAGAGTATGTGTGAGAAGGAAATGGCATGGTTTCTGATGACTCATTTCCCCACTCAGGAAGGCTTCTGCGATTAAAAACAAAGGAACTCTTGTTATAGAATTTAGATGTAACGATTAAAACATATGAAAAAATATTGGCATTATTATCCTAGTTAATAAATGGAATAATCTGAGGCTCAAAAGAATTAATGTGCAACCAAAAGTACGGAAATACTGAGGTTCAGCTTTAACTTTCAAATTTCACCTGTCACTACTCCTACAGCAAGAAGACTACAACCATGTCAATATAGCTAAACCACCATCCCCCAAACTTTGATGTATCATTTGTTCATTTCCCTTTCCCTTTCATGAAATATTTTAACACTCTTTTCTATCTATACAAATTTTGTCTAAGACTAGCTTAAATTTGATCTTCACAAGCCTTTTCCATTCAAACCAGCTCTAACCTAAATTCTCATCTAAACTATTTTGCTGTATATTTACTTATGCAGATTGTATTATCAGACTGTGGTCTTTCTGAGGACAACGGCTGCATCTCCTACATTTTCAGATTTCCGAAACACTTAGGCTCTTCACAGAGTTCGAACAAATAACTGCTAAAAAAGTTAACCAAAATGTAAATCTTTTTAAAATAACAAATTACTTAATACATTGTTTCATGTATTTTTACCAGTGTTTCTCTTTATTAGTAAAGGGGGGGCTGCTATATTAGGTTTTTATGACTCAAGGTTTATTTCTGTGATATCTTTATATACCAGGCGGACCACCCATTCATAAAATGGCTAGCTTGTCAAGCCTGAACATAGAAACACACAGGTTAAACTAGTTACATAAAACATACGTAAGCAGAAAAGAATAAGTTCAATGCAACCATACAGCCAGACTCTAGAGACCCTGGAAAATAATTCAGGTAACACAACAAGGTTCGGAATTTAAGACAGCTCTAATCATCAGGCAATCCTGACAATAAGTCACTGAGGTAACTTAGAGCCTATCTATTTTTACTTAACTTGGTTCTGTGGCTACCAATAGACCTATCTATGACAGTTAATTTTATGCATCAACTTGCCTAGGACACAGGGTGCCCCTATATTTGGTCAAACATTATTCTGGGTGTTTCTGTGAGGATGTTTTGCATAACTTTAACATTTATATAAATAAACAGACTGAGTAAAGCTGACTGCCCTCTGTGATGTGGGAGGGCCTCATCCAATCAGTCGAAGGCCTGAATAAAACAAAAAGGCTGACCCTCTTGAGAATAAGTGGGAACTCTTCCTGCCTACTTTGAGCTTGGACACTGGTATTTTCCTGCCTTTAAACTCAAACTGAAACATCAGCTCTTCCTAGATCTTGAGCCTCCTGGCCTTTGGATTGCAACTACATTCGGTGTTCTGGTTCTCAGGCCTTTGGACTCAAACTGGTGCTACACCATCAGCTCTCCAGGGTCTTCAGCTTGCAAACTGCAGATCCTGGGACCTATGAACCTCCATACCCACATGAACTAATTCCGTGTAATAAATATCTTAATACAGCTCTTCGGAGATGCCTTACTTGACTAGCCTATCTAAATTCCCCTTTAAGCACACTCTCTCCCCTTAACCTGCTTCATTTTTCTTCATATCACTGACCATTGCTGACATTCTAATACATGCTTACTATCTGTCCCACTCAAACCCAAGTTCTATGAAAGCATGAATTTTGGTCTGGTCATGAATAAATCACAAGTGCATTGAGTACTACCTGGCTAACAACAGACATTCAAAAAATGAATGAGCCAATGAACAAGTGAACAAACTGTTATTTTAAATTCCCATTATGAATTGCCTGTCATTCTCCTCTCAGGGAGTAGTTTACAGGAGAGAAAGAGAAAGACGATTAATCTTATTATTGTTATTTATGCAGTTTTCATACCAGGCCACTTCATAAGCCATTAGCCTTGGGCCAGAGGCCTGCCCTGGTCTAATCAGTTATGGACAAAGTGGCAGAACCACGTTACAGGATTCGCTGAGTAACCGTTTCTTCCATAGGCAGATAATAACCTCTAAGGTGAGGTCTCATAGTGAGCACTATGAGGTTAGCTCTAAATAATAAAGTCTCACGACTTTCAGAATATAGTAAGAATTTCTTGGCCTCAACCCTAACTCACATCATTTCCCTAAAAGAGTAATAAGCTTAAATTTAACCTCACTCCTTATTAGCCCTCAATTGGCCTTCAGATCAGACCTCAGTTGCCACCACGCAAATGCATCTATTTCAGTTCTAGGTATTCTCAAAGTTCATTTTTCAACTATATTTTAAGTAATTAATATAGAAATACCACTATGTCCCGCACTAAAAAGGCCTATTTCAACAACAGACTTGTCTACAATTTAACCAAAAGTAGTAGAAACAATATGTGAAATATAGGGTGTATCCTAGGGTAATCTCCCCTTCCTCCTTTCCCCAAAATAAACTATGGCTGACTAGCCATTTATGTCTCTCAGGACATACGCTTTTCTTCTTTCCTTAGGAGACTGCCTACTGAGTGGTGTGAATGCAGTGCCCAATCTTGGACTTTGTGGTTCCTCCTCTATACTAAGGTAGTAGAGCCATATGAAGAGTAAGCCAGCCCAGGTCTGAGCGTGTACTACAGGGCCCAGGCTGAGACAGCCTACATTTCTGTTTTACTGCTGACACTAGCAATAAATGAAGAACACCAGAATTTTACTCCCATTCTCACCTGGGGCATATTATTAAAGAGAAATTATTTTGTAATCTCACAATTGAGATTATATACTGAAGAGACAGATAAGAGTGTGAGATATCTTCTTAAACCTGGGGGGAACATGCTAGAACAGAAAAAGCTCTAGAAAGAGAATGTCTCATTGATAAGGTTCCAGTTAATTGTCCCATTTTTATCCTCTTGAAGGGGTTTTTACATTGATTCCCACAGCAACCACAAACCTACAGGGGCATACTACTTCCCTCTCTTTCCACTTTAGTTGAATGAAGGACTTGATACCAAATCTCCTCCTTTGCCTCCTTTAATAGAGATGAGAAGGGAGACTCTTAAAAGTGATGTTACTAAAATACCAAAGCAAAAGAAAAGGGAAATAATGAAAACTACAATAAAACAAAGTTTTATCATAAACCTACTTAATGGCTAACCTTAGAATTTAACCAACTGATTTCAGAAGCTATCTCACAGAAAGGTGAGGCTAACAAGCTCCTGAAATTCTCATAACAAATACACTGTTAGTAAGAATTAAGATTCTAGAAGTTTATTATTAGAACAAAATGAAGTAAAGCGGGCAGGCAAAAAGGAACATTTTAGAATTCCCTACCTATACCATCTTTAAAGCTGAATGAATATACAACACCTGTATACTTTCTTTTTGCCTTTCAGTCTAGCCTAGTAACTCTCCAATTTAAATGTGCATAAGAATTAATGCTCAAGAATGTATACATACACAAAATATTTCATATTGGCTTTCATGAGTTAAGGAACTTTCAAGGGTGATTCTGACTTTGGCTTTACACACTAACTTTATACTCGAGCCCAGAGTGCACAAAATTCCACTTTCTTCCAAATAGTCCACAAAACTAACATAGTCAAAATTACCCCTAACATCTCCTTAAATTATAACATTTAGTAGAATAACATTCAGGGCTATGATTTTATTTAAACTATTTACACTATATATGACATGCTCACCCGATGGGAGACACGTACAAACTAAGAGAGAATAGCAGATTCTCATCTGCAAGGGCATAAGCTTCCTAGGATGGGCAGAATTGTCTGTATTATTGAAACTGTCATTTTATCTGTCAAGACATATACAGCTGGATATTCAAAAGTTAAACTCATGTATAATAAAATGTCACTACCATAAGCATTTTAAAAATGAGACTTCTAGGAAGTGGTTATAATCTTATAAAAATATATAATCTTATAAAATCTTATACAATTTTATAAAAATTAATCTGAGCTCTTTCCAGATGATTCCCCACTATATTTAAGATTCTTCTTTCTCCTTCTCCCTTTTCTGTAATACTCTCTTATAAAGAAGAGGTTATAGTTCTACTCCCACAGATCCTCTGTAATAAAGTAGAGGGCAAATCCTTTGAGCATCAGTATAACTAGCACGTTTCTTTAGTTGCCCATGAGTCCAGAAAAAAATTATTACAGCCAAGAGACAACTTTGTTTGCCCTGGCCACTTCACTGTTCTTTCTAGCAGGTATACTAATCATACCTAGTTTGCCCTCTCTTCTAGGAGAATCTGATCCCCACCCACAAACGGGAGGAGGAGGCCTGGTTTATACTTCTGCAATTGGGTTTTTAAAGACCTATTCACAAAATAGATTTAATTCTTAATTGAGCTTATTTGAGTAGGTTTACTGCATTCTAACCACAAAATGATGCTAAGACAGAAATTGTCTCAACAAAAAACTGTCCCTTAACAATTTCTACATTTTCAGGAGGGTGTATTTAGCTAAAGAGTGCCAGACACATGAAATCAGTAAGCTAATTCAGAACTTGTTTCCAAGTTATTCAGACATTCAAGTTATTTATTAAAAATCTCAGGACTTTATAGCCGTATCCTTGGCAGTAAAGTAAGTACATGTTTCTGACTACTTTAAAAAATACATATTTCAATAGAGAGGAGGTCTTGCTACGTTGCCCACTGGCCTTGAACTCCTTGGTCTCAAGCAATCCTCTTGCCTTGGCCTCCCAATGAAATGGGATTACAGATGTGAGCCACTGTGCCTGGCCATTTTTGGCTACTTTTAAAACAGTAACAAATATAAGTAACAGAAATGATATCGGTATGGTATTACCATAACACTTCAGTTAGCTTGTATCCAAGATTCTAAAATTACTTTGTACTCAAAATGGTAAGCATCTCAAAACATTCCAAAGTTAGCTTCTGGGCTTGCTCAGCTGCATGTAGATTATTAGTGTCAGTAAAGCAATGTCAATTTTCACAAGGACATTCAGCTGAATAAATAGGTCATCTATTTTGTAAGAATATACTATTTTCCAAGGTATTCAAAAGATATTTTAATTTTAAATCTAAGAAAAATTGATACCCATAAATTTCCATAAAATTTTTATGAGTTTTTACATAAGAAAGAATGCTGAGCTTTAAAGGCACCTTTGTACAGTGTACTACTTGGGTTAAATCTTTGCCTGTCCAAAAAAATTGGTTACACCCTGAAAAAACTCATTCCTTGAGAAGATTCAAATGCTTGACATTTTCTTCTAACTTTTGCCAAATCTTTTACTAATAAGACTCCCAGGCTCATAAGAAAATGCTGATCACATTCAACCACCACTAAACAATTCCTAAAACTGCAAATTAAGAATAGCAAATGAAAAGTGTTCCAGAT
The DNA here is from genome assembly GCF_024542745.1 of Macaca thibetana thibetana. Lineage (NCBI taxonomy): Eukaryota > Metazoa > Chordata > Mammalia > Primates > Cercopithecidae > Macaca > Macaca thibetana. The sequence goes on from NC_065586.1 coordinate 44,725,443, forward strand.
GCATTTCACAGAGAATTTTTTTCATATTAGTTGATACCACATATAATTATTGCTAGTTTATCCTGCTAGCAACGTTAATTATGATCAGATTTTTTTTAATGCTAGGTAGTTTTGAGAAAAAAAGATTCCATGGCAAATGGCTTTCTGTAATTAAATTTGTCTGCCCCCAGTAGAAAAAAAAGAATATCACTGAATTTTAGAGTACATTACAAATGATCTCAAAATCTAAAAGCTCAGCAAGACGGGGCAAAAACTATTTCCATTTGATTATGATAACCAAATATGACAAATCTAAGCTGAAGACTTGCAAGACAAGTAAAAAGTTTAATTGTCCAGCTAACGAACCTGTATCAATCTCCAGAAATAGCTTGAATTTTATGCTTCAAGTTGTCCTTCACATGATAAGGCCTAAAGCCTGGCCAACAACAACAAAAAAACAACAAACTCATTTTTTACTACCAACAAAGTAACAACAACGACCAGAAACTAAAAACAAACTTTTTTTTTTTTTTCTGTATAAATCTGTGGCAGACACTAAGTATTTCTCGTCTAATCATCTCTTCCTCTACAAAGGGATTTAAGATTTTCTGGAGTGGTTCAATATCCTACATATGCGAAAAGTTGCTGAAACCATTTGAAGGCAATTTAAACATAACATGACTGCCTGACACGCTAGGCAGCAGAAGTGATAAAAATGGCTTGGTTTTTAATGGTTTGGGTTTTTTGATTCATGAACGTCACCAATGTTAACTAAACATGAGGGTTATGAAAATTTAAAAAAAGAAGCTTTTGCTCTATGGAATTCGAGCCCCTTCAAATTATCAGGCCCAGAGAGGTATTTAAAATGTACAGTAGTCATGTCTCACTCCCCCTTGAACTAAATAATTACCTCTTGAAGCCACATGCTATGCAAGCTCTAGACTAACTGACCCCAAATAATCATAAAATGCCATACACAGCATAGTTCAAAAATGTATAGACAATAAATAAACAACGTTATTTCTGTAAACCAACAAGAATTTCTGATGAATAACTTTTTGTAATCAATCCCTTTCCTGATTCATCCTTTTTTTCTCTAAAAATATGAGCCTCTCTTCTGTTCTCTAGAGCACTCCCCAAGGCCACTTGGAAGTATGTCCTAGTCTGCAGTCCTCAACCTTGGACCAAATAAATTATCTATATTAACTATGCCTCAGTTTCTTCCTTTTAGGTTGACATTTCTGGCACTGTGAGCAGGATTCAAAGTAACCCACCCTTAGCCATTCCTGGACTTGGCACCTGGCCAACTGTGAACCTCTCATGTTCTTCCAATTCCAAGATAAATTACTGGACAAAAGTCCTACTAATAATCTGGACCTATACCACTCTTTGGTTGAAGGTCTACATTTTATTTGGGCTGTTCTTTTCAAACCCTCCTTTTTTATAAGAGAGGTCTCTAACCTGGGGGTAACCCTTCAGGACTGCTTCTTTATCAGAGCTATCCATGCTGAGTCCACATAGATTATGCTTTTTTTGCCATTTTCCTTAATGGGCTTTCCCAGCTGAACTCAGCAATTTTAGCTAACAAAAGCGAACATAAAAAGACCACCCATTCAACAAAATCGGTGTCCAAAATACAGCTTTCTGTCATTTAGTTGGCTATTTATAAAAAATTTACATCTACAAAAGAAATCTTCATTTGTAAGGGTCTCTGCCTCGCTGCACCTGGAGAGGGAGTGCTGAGTCACTAGAAACTTACCAACGGCTTACATTTACATAACTCTTTGGTGAAGGTGCTTTTCAGGTCATCTTGTCTTTTTTTTTGAGACGGTCTCGCTCTGTCACCCAGGCTGGAGTGCAGCGGCATGATCTCAGCTCACTGCAACCTCTGCCTCTCGGGTTCAAGCAATTCTTCTGCCTCAGTCTCCCAAGAAGTCGAGATTACAGGCGCCCGCTAGCACACCCGGCTAATTTTTTTTATTTTTAGTAGAGACGGGATCTCATCATGTTGGCCAGGCTGGTCTCACTGGCCTCAAGTGATCCACCTGCCTTGGCCTCCCAAAGTGCTGGAATTACAGGCATGAGCCACAGAGCCAGGCCAGGCCATCTTGTTTTAACTGGCTTTTACCTACATCCTTCTTCCTTGGTTTGCTTTCAGCTCTGGACTTTTGAGTTGTACATTTTTTCTACATATTTTACATGAAGTGTCATGCCTTTAGAAGAACCTAATAATTGCTTAGGGCAATAAAATGGGTTACTGGAAGATTAATAGTCTAAAAGAGAGAAATGTATTTAAATTTGGAACAAAAGGAGCAAACAGTGCAACTACAAAATGAGAATAAAACTACTGAGATTATAAAAATACAGATCTAACAATTTTTTTTTCAAAACCAGGACTGATGAATGGCACTGATGATACCCTTTAATGCCCAGCTGGAGTTCACAGTCTCTCGGAGAGATAAATCTTATAATGTCTTTGAAATGTTAACATGCAGGAATTACCCACCCAGCATTCCAGCTAAGATCTAAAACAGAGTTAAAAATCTTTAGAACAAGAAAACATTCCTTTCCTTGGTTAATATCTTTAGCTCAGGAGAGAAACATTTATAAGAATTTGAATTACTTTCAATTATTACAATATTAATATGACTCTTGACCCTTTAGGCTTCCCATTTGTTATTGATCCTTTTCCCTTCCACGAACAGCTTTTGATTTCCTGTCTTCTTCTGTGGTCAGCTGAACCGCTAGAGAGTATAGCCAAGCAAAAATGTGGATTTGCACCTTATTTGTGGCTATCAAGACTTTCATTATTTAAACCACCTTTGGGGTGGTTCTGGATCTTGTGAGAGCTTGCTTTGCACCTCTTTGGAGATGCCTTGTGCATCCTTGGTCAAGTCATAACAATTTTTCTTAAGGCTTATTGGTTTTGGTGAGTCACTTGGAAAGGTACCTTTGGTTAAAAAGAAAAAAAAAAAGTCAAAAGACAGGAATATTGGCTGTTTATTCCAGCTAAAATCTGTTAAGAAATTTGAAAACATTACTTTTTCTTTTAAAGAGGTCTATAGCCAGAAATTAGCCTAATTAAAAGCTGACATTCAGCTTCATGTTTTAGTTTACATAATTTGGTTTTTTGTTTTTACATGGTATAGAAAAGCCAAATATATTCAGATCTGTTAATAATATTTAGATCTGTTAATAAACAAAAATGTAGATATCATTTATACTTTGTAGAAATATCTTTCTACAAAACCACGAAATGATTGGTCTACAAATATGGACATAAAACAGTTAACTACTACTTACTTCCTAGGTTTTTTTTTTTTTTTTTTGAGATGGAGTCTTGCTCTGTCGCCCGGGCTGTACAGTGGCCGGATCTCAGCTCACTGCAAGCTCCGCCTCCCGGGTTTACGCCATTCTCCTGCCTCACCCTCCCGAGTAGCTGGGACTACAGGCGCCCGCCACCTCGCCCGGCTAGTTTTTTGTATTTTTTTAGTAGAGATGGGGTTTCACTGTGTTAGCCAGGTCTCGATCTCCTGACCTCGTGATCCGCCCATCTCGGCCTCCCAAAGTGCTGGGATTACAGGCTTGAGCCACCGCGCCCGGCCACTTCCTAGGTTTTTCACTTGAAATTAGAACTACTAAGAGTTAAAATCATAGTTAATATATGTAATTAAAGGTACTAGATACATGGGAAATACTTCTGTATGCAAAGTGTACAAGGAAAGTAGGATGTGTTTTTGGTGAAGAAAGTTATAAAAAAGAGAGGAGGTTGTGGGTTTTGCTAAAGGAAAAGTAATTTTGTCTAGTTTAGAGGTTATTTAAAGATTGTTTCAGAATTTACGTGATATAGCTAGAACTAAATTTAAAAAGTTGGAGAAAGAAAAAACTGTAAGAGGTTATAAAAGATTTATGAAAATCTTATCTGGTCAAAGATGACTGGGATCAGATGGATCTGTTTATTGTAAGATTTTATTAAAATTACGTTTAATATTAATAATATACTGATACAAAGGCAGGATTTGGTTATTTCTTTTGAACAAGATTTTCATGTAGTGTTAACAGGAGATAGTAAAAGGTTTTGTTTACTTTTGAGTAAACTACAAAAGAAAAGGAGGGAGAGAGATTTTCTTGGGCTCTTGCTGCCTTTATTAGGTTTTATTTGGAAAACTGAGTCTTACTCTTTGATGCAGTCTCCTCAAACTTATTCTTTGATGGAGTCTCCTGCCTATCAAAGAGCACAGGTTTTGACTTTTTAAAAATTGTTGACTTACCACTTTGTTTAAATGACTAATTATTTTACAATGACCTGTGATCCTATTTTAACACTGAGCGTTTCAAAACTTTCTTATTTTGATATCTACTGTTTTATTTATATTTATTTATTTTTTGAGATGGAGTCCTGCTCTGTCATCCATGCTGGAGTGCAGTGGCATGATCTCGGCTCACTGCAACCTCCTCCTCCCGGGTTCAAGTGATTCTCTTGCCTCAGCCTCCCAAGTAGCTCAGATTACAGGCGCATGCCACCATGCCCAGCTAATTTTTTTCTACTTTTAGTAGATATGGGGTTTCAACATGTTAGCTAGGCTGGTCTTGAACTCCTGACCTCAAGTGATCCGCCTGCCTCGGCCTCCCAAAGTGGTGGATTACAGGCGTGAGCCACCACACCCGGCCATATCTAGTGTTTTAAACCTTTGATATCTGATACAGTTCCCCCAAATCAAATTTCAAACATGGAAAGCATTGTCAAACAACAGTGTTCAGCTTTGAGTTACAGTTGTATGTTTATGTTATTGATATGTGTTCCAAAATTGTATGCAATTCCTAAACATATGAGATGCCTTGGTATATGCAGTAAACTGTTTTATTCTCATGTCTTTTTTTTTTTTTTTGAGACGGAGTCTCGCTCTGTTGCCCAGGGTGGAGTACAATGGCATGATCTCGGCTCACTGCAACATCAGCCTCCCAGGTTCAAGCGATTCTCCTGCCTCAGCCTCCCGAGTAGCTGGGATTACAGGTGCGTGCCACCATGCCCGGCTAATTTTTGTATTTTTATTAAAGACAGCGTTTCATCATGTTGGTCAGGCTGGTCTCAAACTACTGACCTCATGATCCGCCCACGTAGCCTCCCAAAGTGCTGGGATTACAGGCGTGAGCCACTGCACCTGGCCTGTTTTGTTTTGTTTTTTAAAGAGCTTTCTTTCCCTCCAAATCCTAAAGTATGTGTCTTCAAAGAAATTCATGGAAACGACTTTGAATACAAGTTTGTACCATATTCAATTATTCTTGAATATAGGTTTCAGATAACTATGCAGATGACACCATTGGACTGGGTAAAAATTTCCAAAATTCGAATAAAAAACTAATGTGTTAATGAAGACTGCTAAGCCAACATGAAACAGAACAGGAATTAATTACATGGGACTGAACTGATAGAGGACTGAAAAGATTTTTTAATCACTTTTGGTTTGAAACATTGTTGATCCTTCTTGTATTTGTTTTGCCAGAGTCCAAATTTTTTTTTGAGTCATTTATAGCTCATAGCAATTAGGTAAAGTATACTTTTGTGGGCAAAAGTAAAACATTTACCTTCCTCTCTACCTGATTTTCTCCAGAAATTGGGAACTATTTGTGAATATTCTTATTTTATGACATTTATGACAATATAGTTATTTGTGTAAGTGCAATTATTTTGTTTGTTTGTTTTGTAACAGGATACACTGGAGACACTGGTTATTGTACCAAGGTTTAACTGGAACAGTATATGACCAAACTACTTTGAGGAATTAAGATTGACTTTATAGAGCCAATAAAAAGCCCCTCAGAAAGACTTGGTCTAATACCTTGTCTATATTGTTCCCTTACAGGAATCCTGACTTGTGGTTGTAAAGAATGTCACTTTCTGAGAGTTGCAGGAATAGCAAAATATCTTGGGACTTGAAGAAGAGAAGAATTCACCAAACTGTGTAAGTATTACAGGCAGTCTGATGATTCATCCCTGGCTTGACTTCTTAGACTTGAGACGTTTCTAAAAGTCTAATCTAAAATTTCTTATGAAAAAGTTTCAGCAAAGCCAGCTAGTCTATATGACCAATAACTACTCTTGTTGCACTTCACGCAAATAATCAGGCCAAGTATAATAACTCTAAAACTTACTTTGCAAATAAATTGGTCTATTTCTCTTTGGTAGAAAAGAGGGACTGGATGGGTGTAGTGGCTTGTGCCTGTAAGCCCAGCTACTCATGGCTGAGGTGGAGGATCACTTGAGCCCAGGAATTCAAGGCTGCAATGAGTTATAATCATGCCACTGCACAATAGCCTGACTGACACAGTGAGACTATTTCTAAAAGAAAGAAAAAATTTCTAGGTATAAATATATACATTTTATATATGTAAAATTATATATTTTTAAAAAATAAAAGAGACTAGAGACAGAAAAATCATGTCTCATAAGAAAACTGTAACACACCTCTTATTAGATTCTAGGCCTGACCATTGTTTTTGAGTTTTATTATTTGTCTACCACCTGGACTAAATCCTGACTTATTTCCTGGCTACAACCAGTCTGTAAAGAAGAACCAGGTTTTAATTTTTTTCATGATTTGTTGTTGTTGTTGTTGGCTCCCTAAAGAATAGGTTCTTTTTTCATTCTGACATGTAAATTCACTTTTTTATTGTAGTCAATGTGTGCATTATATTTCTACTATACAAATTCTTAATGTTATGTATCTCTTATTGTTTTACTTTGGAGAAAACTAAAATCATGGGATTCCAAAGACTAGGGATGATTCAACAAACAATAACTTACATAAATCAATGACTTAACTGAGGTCTCATTTCTACCACTCTGCGATGCCATCCTAAGTCAGCTTTTGCAAGCTCTTAAAATTCCTCACTGAGACATTTCCCCTCCCTCATCAACATGGGACAGCACTACCTGGGAGTGAGCTTTCCCGGTGACAAGGGACATCATGACACTTAGATTTTGATTAACAATGCTTTCAAGAAAAAAGATTTTTGACCACAAGGAGTAAAGGCTGGGGAGGGAGGGGGGAAGAGAAACTTTTTATCTAAGGAATATGGGCCTAAGTTACCAGTCCCAAAAAGGCATTTAAAATGTAACAGCAGTTATGTCTTATTTCCCCTTGGAGTAAATAATTACCCCTTGAAGCCACTTGCTATTCAAGCTCTAGACTAACTGACCTCAAGTAGACATAAAATGCCACACATCCTATAATTTAACAATGTATAGAAAATCATTAACCAATGTTATTTCTGTAAACCAATTAGAATACCTGATAAGCAACTTTTGTAGTCACTCCCTCCCGATTTATCTTTTATTTATTTATTTTTCAAACAATTTAGTTTATTTCTTTCTCATATAATAGTCCAGAGTTAAGTGGGAGAGCCACAGAGAAAAGGCAGCTCTATTTCATGATGTTATCCAAGGACCCAGGTTCCTTTTATCCTGCTGGTCTAGGGAGTTATTGCCCATGTGGTGGGCAATAACGCATCTCTTCTCCAATCCAGGGGCGGGGGGAGAAGCAGCAAGGGTGAGCACCTTCTCTTCTGAGGATATGACTTGCAAGTTACAGAATTTCTTCTGCGCAAATTAGCTTGGCTCACACACCACAGTCACATCTTACTGCAAAGTAGCCATGTACCTAACTAAAAGTTGAAGGGTTCAATTGACCAAGAGTGAGAGAGTGGATATTTGGATAGTGATCAGTTTTTCTACCATGGGTCCAAGAAATGTGTGTTTTCCTTTTTTTTTTAAATTATACTTTTAAGTTCTGGGGTACAAGTGCAGAATGTGCAGGTTTGTTACAGAGGTATACACGTGCCATGGTGGTTTGCTGCACCCATCAATCCGTCATCTACATTAGGTATTTCTCCTAATGCTATCCCTCCCCTAACCCCTGACAGGACCTGGTGTGTGATGTTCCCCTCCCTGTGTCCATGTGTTCTCATTGTTCAAATCCCACTTAGAGGTAAGAACATGCGGTGTTTGGTTTTCTGTTCTTTTGTTAGTTTGCTGAGAATCATGGTTTCCAGCTTCATCTATGTCCCTGCAAAGGACATGAACTCATCCTTTTTATGGCTGTAGAGTATTCCATGCTGTATATGTGCCATGTTATCTTTATCCAGTCTATCACTGATGCGCATTTGGGTTGGTTCCTGTCATTGCTATTGTGGACAGTGAAGCAATAAACATATGTGTGCATGTGTCTTTACAGCAGAATGATTTATAATCCTTTGGGTATGTAATCAGTAATGGGATTGCTGGGTCCAATAGTATTTCTAGTTCTAGATCCCTGAGGAATCACCACACTGTCTTCCACAATGGCTGAACTAATCTACACTCCCACCAACAGTGTAAAAGTGTTCCTATTTCTCTAGCATCTGTTTCCTGACTTTTTAATGATTGCCATTCTAACTGGAGTGAGATGGTATCTCATTGTGGTTTTTGATTTGCATTTCTCTAATGACGAGTGATGATGAGCACTTTTTCATATGTTTATTGGCTGCATAAATGTCTTCTTTTGAGAAGTGTCTCTTTATATGCTTCACCCACTTTTTGATGGAGTTGTTTTTTTCTTGTAAATTTGTTTAAGTTCTTTTTATATTCTGGATATTAGCCCTTTGTCAGATGGATTGCAAAAAATTTTCTCCCATTCTGTAGGGTGCTTGTTCACTCTGATGATGGTTTCTTTTGCTGTGCAGAAACTCTTAATTAGATATCATTTGTCAATTTTGGCTTTTGTTGCAATTGCTTTTGGTTATTTAGTCATGAAGTGTTTGCCCATGCCTATGTCCTGAATGGTATTGCCTAGGTTTTCTTCTAGGATTTTTATGGTTTTAGGTCTTACATTTAAGTCTTTAATCCATCTTGAGTTACTTTTTGTACAAGGTGTAAGGAAAGAATCCAGTTTCAGCTTTCTGCATATGGCTAGCCAGTTTTCCCAACACCATTTATTAAATAGGGAATCCTTTACCCATTTCTTGTCAAGTTTGTCAAAGATCAGATGGTTGTAGATGTCTGGCATTATTTTTGAGGCCTCTGTTCTGTTCCACTGGTCTGTATATCTGTTTTGGTATCAGTACCATGCTGTTGTGGTTACTGTAGCCTTGTAGTATAGTTTGAAGTCAGGTAGCATCATGCCTCCAGCTTTGTTCTTTTTGCTTTGGATTGTCTTGGCTATGTGGGCTCTATTTTGGTTCCATATGAAATTTAAAGTAGCTTCTTATAATTCTGTGAAGAAAGTCAATGGTAGTTTGATGGGGATAGCATTGAATCTATAAATTATTTTGGGCAGTATGGCCATTTTCATGATATCGATTCTTCCTATCCAGGTGCATGGAATGTTTTTCCATTTGTTTGTGTCCCCTCTTATTTCCTTGAGCAGTGGTTTGTAGTTCTCCTTAAAGAGGTCCCTCACATCCCTTGTAAGTTGGATACCTAGGTATTTTATTCTCTCTGTAGCAATCGTGAATGGGAATTCACTCATGATTTGGCTGTTTGTTACTGGTGTATAGGAATGCTTGTGGTTTTTGCACATTGATTTTGTATCCTGAGACTGCTGATGTTGCTTATCAGCTTAAGACTTTGGGCTCAGACAACGGGGTTTTCTAAATATATAATCATGTCATCTGCAAATAGAGACAATCTGAATTCCACTTTTCCTAACTGAATACCCTTTATTTCTTTCTCTTGCCTGATTGCCCTGGCCAGAACTTCCAATACTATGTTGAATAGGAGGGCTGAGAGGGGCATCCTTGTCTTGTGCCGGTTTTCAAAGGGAATGCTTCCAGTTTTTGCCCATTCAGTACAATATTGGCTGCGGGTTTGTCATATATAGCTCTTATTATTTTGAGATATGTTCTATCAATACTTAGTTTATTCAGAGTTTTTAGCATGAGGGGCTGTTGAATTTTTTCAAATGCCTTTTCTGCATCTATTGAGATAATCATGTGGTTTTTGTCATTGGTTCTGTTTATGTGATGGATTATGTTTACTGATTTGCATATGTTGAACCAGCCTTGCATCCCAGGGATGAAGCAGAGTTGATCATGGTGGATAAGCTTTTTGATGTGCTGCTGGATTTGATTTGCCAGTATTTATTAAGGATTTTCACATCAATGTTCTTCAGGGATATTGGCCTGAAATTTTCTTTTTTTGTTGTGTCTCTGCCAGGTTTTGGTTATCAGGATGATACTCGCCTCATAAAATGAGTTATGGAGGAGTCCCTTTCTTTTTCTATTGTTTGGAGTGGTTTCAGAAGGAATGGTATCAGCTCCTCTTTGTACCACTGGGAGAACAGAGCTGTGAATCCACCTGGTCCTGGGCTTTTTTTGGTTAGCAGACTATTAATTACTGCCTCAATTTCAGAACCTGTTATTCATCTATTCAGGCATTCAACTTTTTCCTGGTTTAATCTTGGGAGGGTGTATGTGTTCAGGAATTTCTCCATTTCTTCTACATTTTCTAGTTTATTTGCATAGAGGTGTTTATAGTCTTCTCTGATGGTAGTTTGTATTTCTGTGGGATCAATGGTGATATACCCTTTACCATTTTCTATTGTGTCTAATTGATTCTTCTCTCTTTTCTTCTTTATTAGTCTGGCTAGCAGTCTATTTTGTTGATCTTCTCAAAAAACCAGGTCCTGAATTCATTGATTTTTTGAAGGGTTTTTCGTGTCTCTATCTCCTTCAGTTCTGCTCTGATCTTAGTTATTTCTTGTCTTCCGCTAGCTTTTGAATTTGTTTGATCTTGTTTCTCTAGTTCTTTTAATTGTGATGTTAGGGTGTCGATTTTGGATCTTTCCTGCTTTCTCTTGTGGGCATTTAATGCTATAAATTTCCCTCTACACACTGCTTAAAATGTGTCCCAGAGATTCTGCTATGTTGTGTCTTTTTCTCATTGGTTTCCAATAACATCTTTATTTCTGCTTTTATTTTGTTAGTTACCCAGTAGTCATTCAGGAGCAGGTTGCTCAGTTTCCATGTAGTTGTGCGTTTTTGAGTGAGTTTCTTAATCCTGAGCTCTAAATTCAATTGCACTGTGGTCTGAGAGACTGTTACGATTTCTGTTCTTTTGCATTTACTGAGGAGTGTTTTACTTCCAATTATGTTGTCAGTTTTAGAATAAGTGTGATGTGGTGCTGAGGAGAACGTATAGTCTATTGATTTGGGGTGGAGAGTTCTGTAGGCGTCTATTAGGTCCAGTTGGTCCAGAGCTGAGTTCAACTCCTGGATATTCTTGTTAATTTTCTGTCTTGTTGATCTATCTAATATTGAAACTGGGGTGTTAAAGTCTCCCACTATTATTGTGTGGGAGTCTGTCTCTTTGTAGGTCTCCAAGAACTTGCTTTATGAATCTGGGTGCTGCTGTATTAGGTGCATATATATTTAGGATAGTTAGCTCTTCTTGTTTCATTGATCTCTTTACCATTATGTAATGTCCTTCTTTGTCTCTTTTGATCTTTGTTGGTTTAAAGTCTCTTTTATAAGAGACTATGATTGCAACCCCTGCTTTTTTTTGGTTTTGTTTTGTTTTCAATTTACTTGGTAAATCTTCCTCTATCCCTTTATTTTGAGCCTATGTGTGTCTTTGCACGTGAGATGGGTCTCCTGAATGCAGCACATTGATGGGTCTTGACTCTTTAACAAATTTGCCAGTCTGTGTCTTTTAATTGGGGCATTTAGTACATTTACCCCTAAGGTTAATATTGTTATGTGTGAATTTGATCCTGTCATCATGAAGCTAGCTGGTTATTTTACCCGTTCGTTGATGGCAGTTTTTTCATAGCATTGATGGTCTTTACAATTCGGTATATTTTTGCAGTGGCTGGTACCAGTTGCTCTTTCCATGTTTAGTGCTTCCTTCAGGAGCTCTTGTAAGGCAGGCCTGGTGGTGACAAAATCTCTCAGCAGTTGCTTGTCTGTAAAGAATTTTATTTATCCTTAGCTTATGAAGCTTAGTTTGGCTGGATATGAAATTCTCGGTTGAAAATTCTTTTCTTGGGAATGTTGAATATTATTAGCCCCCACTCTATTCTGACTTGTAGGGTTTTTGCCAAGAGATTCACTGTTAGTCTGATGGGCTTCCCTTCGTGGGTAACCCAACCTTTCTCTCTGGCTGCCCTTAACATTTTTTCGTTCATTTCAACCTTGGTGAATTGGCAATTATGGGTCTTGGGGCTGCTCTTCTTGAGGAGTATCTTTGTGGTGTTCTCTGTATCTCCTGAATTTGAATGTTGTTGGCCTGCCTTGCTAGGTTGGGGAACTTCTCCTGGATAATACCTAGAAGAGTGTTTTCCAACTTTGTTCCATTCTCCCCGTCACTTTCACATACACCAATCAAACGTAGATTTGGTCTTTTCACATAGTTCCATATTTCTTGGAGGCTTTATTTGTTTCTTTTCACGCTTTTTTTCTCTAATTTTGTCTTCTCACTTTATTTCATTGAGTTAATCTTCAATATCCTTTCTTCTACTTTATCGATTCAGCTACTGATACTTGTTTATGCTTCACGAAGTTCTCATGCTGTGTTTTTCAGCTCCATCGGGTCATTTAAATTCTTCTCTAAGCTGGTTATTCTAGTTAGCAATTTGTCTAACCTTTTTTCCAGGTTCTTAGCTTCCTTATATTGGGTTAGATAGAACATGCTCCTTTAGCTCAGAGGAATTTGTTATTACCCACCTTCTGAAGCCTACTTCTGTCAATCTGTCAAACTCATTCTCTGTCCAGCTTTGTTGCTTTGCTGGTGAGAAGTTGTCATCCTTTGGAGGAGAAGAGGTGTTCTGGATTTTGGAGTTTTCAGCTTTTTTGCGCTGGTTTCTCCCCATCCTCGCGGATTTATCTACCTTTGGTTTTTGATGGTGATGTTGGTACTATTCCTTTCTGTTTGTTAGTTTTCCTTCTAACAGTCCCCTCTGCTGCAAGTCTGCTGGAGTTTGCTAGAGGTCCACTCCAGACTCTGTTTGCCTGGGTATCATCAGCAGAGGCTGCAGAACAACAAAGATTGCTGCTTGTTCCTATGTCTGGAAGCATCATCTCAGAAGGGCACCAGTCAGATGTCAGCCAGAGCTCTCCTGTATGAGAAGTCTGTCGGCCCCTACTGTATACTCCAGCCTGGATATACAGCGGGTCAGGGACCCACTTGAGGAGGCAGTCTGTCCCTTACAGGAGCCCAAACACTGTGCTGAGAGAACTCCTGCTCTCTTCTGAGCTGTAAGGCAGGGACGTTTAAGTTTGCTGAAGCTGGACCCATACCCGCCCCTTCCCCCCGGTGCTCAGTCCCAGGGAGCTGCAGTGAGCTCCGCCAAGTTCAAACTTCCCAGAGGCTTTGTTTACACTATGAGGGTGAAACCGCCTACTCAAGTCACAGCAATGGTGGATGCCCCTTGCCCCACCAAGCTCGAGTATCCCAGTTCGACCTCAGACTACTGTGCTAGCAGTGACAATTTCAAGCTAGTGGATTTTAGCTTGCTGGGCTCCGTGGAGGTGGGACCCACCAAGCCAGGCACCAGAGAGAATCTCCTGGTCTGCTGGTTGCGAAGACTGTGGGAAAAGCACAGTATCTGGGCCGGAATGCACCGTTCCTCCCAGCACAGTCTCTCACGCCTTCCCTTGGCTAGGAAAGGGAAATCTCTTGACCCCTTGTGCTTCCCAGGTGAGGTGACGCCCCACTCTGCTTCAGCTCGCGTCCGTGGGCTGCACCCACTGTCCAACCAGTCCCAGTGAGATGCACCAGGTACCTCAGTCGGAAATGCAGGAATCACCTGCCTTCTGTGTCGATCTCGCTGGGAGCTGCAGACCGGAGCTGTTCCTATTCGGCCATCTTGCCAGCTCTCATCTTTTCTTTAAAAACATGGGCCTCTCTTCTGTTCTCTGGAGCACTCCCCAAGTCAACTTGGAAGTGTATCCCAGGTTGCAGTCCTCAAATTTGGCCCAAATAAACTCTCTATAGTAATTATGCCTCAGCTTTTTCCATTGAAGTCAACAGTGTATTTATTTGTACTATGTTACTGTGAAATGCATATTTAGTCTTGTCCCAGTTTCCTGGCATAACTCCTAAAATCCTTGGAATCTTCAAAGTGGTGTCTTTTTGTCTGCTGATGACTTTATTGAGGGCAGAGGACTCCTGAATAACCTTAGGATTGCTGGCTGCCAGGGAAACCAATCATAATTAGAGGGCTGAAACTTTCGGTCCTACTCCCACCTCTAGTAAGGGGACAGGAGCTGAAGGGGAGAGGAACTGAAGATTGAGTCGATAAACCAATGACCAATGATTTAATCAATCATGCCTAAGTAAACAAGTTTCCATAAATATTCAAAAGGACTGTTTTGTGGGCTTCTGCATAACACATACAGGTTCCCAGAGCGTGGCATAGCTGGAGAAGGCATGAAAACTCCATGCCCCTTCTCCATACCTCGTGTTACGCATCTTGCCTGTTCATCTAGCTGTTCATCTGTATTCTCTGTAATATCCTTTATAATAAATGGGTAAATGCAAGTATTTCTGTGTGTTCTGTGAGCCACTCTAGAAAATTAATTGAACCCAACGAGGGGACCATGAGAACCCCAATTTATAGCTATTCAGTCAGACACAAGGCTACAACTTATGCCTGTGACTGGCATCTGAAGTAGCGTGGCAGTGTTGTGAGACTGAGACCTCAACCTGTGGGATCCGGTGCTGTTTTCAGGAAGACAATGTCAGAATGGAACTGAATCAGAAGACACTCAGTTGGTGTCTGCTGGAGAGAAATCTTCATACATTTTGGTGACCAGAGGCCACAGAAGTATTCTGTCTTATATGACTATAGTAGGAGACACTACTCCCCACCAACCCCGTATCCTCAGATATATCTACAGAGGCTTCCAATAATTATAAACCATAACACAGTGAAGTGCTTTGAGGGGAAAAAAAAAATCCTTGAATAATACTGTCAAATGACTTCATGCAACAAATGACAAGGGAAAGAAGGCCTTGAAAAACACAACCCACTGAAGGCATTCAGTACAAAAACAAATGGTCTTAACAGCACTCAAAAGGGCCCAACCATATTATAGTTCTGAGTAATAATCAACAACTATGATACTCCTGAGGCATTAACAAATTAAATAACCAGTATACTCTATTTCAAAAAGCCAGACTATAATAATTTTTTAATAAAAAAGCAAATTAAAGTTATTTTTTAAATATCAGTATATTGGGGAGATTTTAAAAATCACATATAATAATACATCATTCATTGGCAATATATATACTTCCAGAAAGTCAGTTACTCTTCAAACCTTTCCAATCTCCTTTCATCCTCCACTAAACCCTCTGGAAAGCCACTCACAAATCCGGTGATCTGCTTGGTCAACGCTTTCAACCTCTTTTGAGTTTCTTCACAAATTCTCAAAGCTTGTAAGCACCTTTTCTCTATTTCTTACTCCTTAAATGTACATAGTGTCTAAGTAGACCTTATCACTTTATATTCTTTGTTAAATTTGTGGGTTCAATTATGATCTCCCAATTTTGTTTCCAGCCCTGGCTTCTCCCTTATATTTTCAACTGCCTCTTGGTCATCTCGGTATGAATGGTCCATAGGTACTCAAAGTGGAAATAGCAAAAACCTAATTTTTCTTCCCTCTAAAACTAACCTGTGCTTCCTTCCATGTTCACTTCTTTTATCAGCAATACCATTCTTTCAGCAATGCAGGCAAATGCAGGAAAATCTCCAAAGAAGCTATCGGTCCATTCCCTTTTAGTGTTACCCTCATTTTAGGACCTGCCTCTCAAGCTGAGTTACTCTCACTTATTCTTTGCACATAAGACCTCCAGGCCTTTAACAACTCACTTTTCTATTAGTCCTCACTTTTACTTCTTTCCTTCCACAGCTTATATTCCATGTTCCATTAGTCAGACCACCATCATGCCAAATCTTACTCTCAATGTACCAACCTGAAGTAGCACAACATGAGCATATAATCAGACTGCTGAACAAAACAAACACAATGATATATACTGGTGCTGCTTTCAATTTAAGGCCTCTAATCTAAACTACTGAAAAAAAAATCCCAAGTTGCAGTAGTCTAATTTCTACAGTATCTATTACAAACAGTCCTCCTGTTCCCTAAGTCTTCGACTTTACCTTATTTGTAAATAATCCTAACCTCTTCCTAGAGAAAACGAAAATCAGGAAATACCTCCACTTCCATTCACTAAACTAGTTTCCACATACTTTCGCTTCACTCTTTACCATTACAATGTAATAGTGCTCAGAAGAATCTCCTGACCTTGCTCAATTGATTATCATTCTTTCTCCTAGCACTGAAATATGATCAAGACCCTGATATTTTTTAAAATACATAATTAAAAACCTTACTTCACTGTCAAAATCATCTCTACCCACTCTTTCTCCTTATACCTCAAGCACTGTTTATATTTGTTATTTTGAATTCTTTACTTGCTTTCAATCAAAAAAAGTCTTCAATCCTGTTTTCCATACTCACCAATCCCATCAGGCTCATTCACCACAGTCATCAACAAACTTTTTGCTCCTAAACAGAACTTGACTCCTTCCTATGCTGCTCATCAGCACCTGACACTTTCACCACATTCTCCTGCCTGAAGCACTTTTCTTGGGTTTCTAAAAACACTGCATACTCTGGATTTTTCTCACACTTTTCTGTTCCTTCCCAGTCTGCCCTGTAGGCTCATTTCCCCCATCTGCTAGCCCTCAGATTCTCTTCATGGCTGTCTTGGCCCTTTTGTCTTGCTGTACTCTCCCACGGCAATTTCATCCACCCTCATGGCTCTAGTTATCACTTAACACTAAAGAATTTCAAATATGTATCTACTATTGAGCTTTTCCTTCTGCTATAGATGCATATATTCAAGGGTCTACTAATCATTACCATTTAGATGTCTCGGAGTTATCTCAAACTCTACATGTGCACAAAAATAAAGTCTTCATCTTCAATCCCCACTAAATTTGCGGCTATGCTCCTTTAGCTCAGGGATTGCTATCATCATCCACTCAGGCATTCAAGCCAGAAACACAAATATTATCCTTGACTCTTTATATTCCAATATCCAATCTACATATACTTCTGGAGATTCAACCTTTAATCTACCACAGATCAGTTTTCTTCTTACCCCCTAATTCAGGCCAATATTATCTACTGCCTGGATTACTATATTCTCTTAAAGAGGTCCCCTTCCTTTAGTTCCCTTCCCCTGAATTCTTCATTCTGCAGCCAAAATGATCTTCTGAAGTTGGATCTTTCTAAGAATTCTGCCTAGCCCACAACTCACTATACCCCTTAACTATGAGAGGGGTTGGCTTTGAAGCACTGTGTTTATGCTACATGACCCTGCCCTCCTAGCCATAGCTGATTAGACCAAGGGTAGGCAACTGACTTAAGGAACCAGTCAGACTCTCTCCAGAGGACTTGGAAGTGGGAGAGAAATTCAGAGGCTGTTAAGGTAGAGCTTTATAGTTAAGAGAAGACATTATACATAGAGCAGTGAAGCAGACATGAGAGACAAGACACTATGTGATACAGGGGAAGAGGAAGCATCTGATACTGAACCATGTCTGGTTCCAGATCTTTGCAAAATCCAGCTGCACTTCTACCTCTGCATATGCTGAATCCTCTGGGTCACTTTCTTTGTCTTTTGCTTAAGTTTCTGACTTATAACTAAGACATTCTTAGCTAAAATAATTCTTCTAGCATGCAATTTTGACCCTGAATCTCCCTTGCTTAAAATCATACCACAGTTACTTTCTGTTCCTAAGATAAAGCCCAAGCCTTCATTAGGGCTGTGGACCAAGAACTAGGGGATTCCAGGAACTTCAGGACTCTGGATGATTTGGTCCTGGCCCTCTCTCTTACCAGATCCTCCTCCCTCTCCAAACCCAGGATCCAGCCACAATGAACTGCTTTAAAAGTACCACAATCTTTTCACCTCCAAGAAAACATGCGGGCAGAGGACAGAGAGGAATCTGTAACACACTCTAACCCCACTCACTTTACCTGGTCAAGACCTACTCATTCCTGAGGCTTCAAGTTCAGTCAGTATACTCACTCCCAAGGCAAACTGGGCCTTTCTCCATGGCAGCACATGTATTACCCTGAATTGAAATGTCTGTGCTTCCCACTGAACTAAAACTACTTGTAAGGGTAAACAGCATGCATTTTGTTCACAGTTGGATTCCCAACAGAACTGCATAGCACACACTCAAATATTTTTGAATTAATCTAATCAGCTGCCAAACTGTGTTGATTTTACTATCTTGATAAATTACCTTTTTTATTTCCATAGACACTGTCCTACTTCAATCTCATTTCTTCTTTAAAATATTTCAATGATTTCTTAACTGCTCTCTCTGCCTAATTTCACTCCCTTCAAGTCCATCCCATTATCTCCTGTAGCAAGTAGGTATTGTAACAGATGTTAATTTAATTCTCTCTTCTCTCAAAAACTGCCTTTAGAACAAAGCCCATCCAGTTGAATGTTTTATTTCTGGAACATATTAAGCTTTTCTGCCTTGATGCCTCTGTTCCCCTTATGTGAAATGCCCTTTTCCACTATCTCCAAGTGTTCAAATATACACCATTATATAAGGCCAAGAAACGGTATCGTTCATTGAATTTTATTTATACTTCTCATGACACAATTTTTAAAATATTAAACTAAAAGTTCCTATATATCTAACTGTAAACTTATTTTGTCAACTAAGAAACATTAAGTTTATAGATTATGCAAAGATAAAACATGTAAAACAACTCATCATAAGTGAAGAAACTGAGTTATTAATATTCACAAATACTTTTCATAATAATCATGTTACTTATGATTAATGAAATTATCTTTGTCTGCAAGACAGACTTTTCAATCTATCTAAAAAAAAGACTTTTAGAATGCTTTCATTACCAAAGACTGATGCTTAGTTCTGGTTAATGACATCCTTTAAACAATTAACTTGAAATTTATATATATAAACTATACATATGTATTTATTTTTATTTTTTTAAATTTTTAAACAAGATCTCACTCTGCCACCCAGGCTGGAATGCAAGAGCACAAGCTTGGCTCACTTGCAGCCCCAAACTCCTGGGCTTAAACAATCCTCCCATCTCAGCCTCCTGAATAGCTACAGGCATGTACCACCAAACTTGCTTAACTTTAAAATTGTGTAGATGGGGTCTCATTGTGTTACCCAGGCTGGTCTCAAACTCCTGGCCTCAAGCGATCCTCCTGCCTTGGCCTCCCAAAGTGCTGAGCCACTACATCCAGCTGAAACTTATATTCTATTAACCAAAATGGGCTTAATTTTAAGGGTGCACAGATAACCACGATACCTCAATCAATATTAAATTTTCCTTTGTGGGCTTGGTACTTCAGATAGTTCTTCATCCAACACCTTCTAGTCATTCAGTTAAATTTTCAAATTAGGAAAACAATATTGAAATAACATCTGCTGATTATGTAGCAGGGAGGATTCTAGAAACCAATTTTTTTTTAAAGTCAGCTACTAAACTGCAATAATAAAGTTTTCCAAATATTTGAGCTCCTTCAGACTAGTCAGTTGTTAATACGATAAAAAAAGAAAAAACTTTTCAACCCTATATGGTAGTGTTTTCCAAACCAATGAGCTCCAATACACTGATGGGTCATGAAATCAATTTGGTGGATTTGAATATTTTAGTGAAATAGAAGAAAATAAAGAATATTAGGATGTAACTCATGTGGTAAGGATAAATACTTGCAAAACTTATTTTTATAGTGTTCAATTAGATTTGGCCCAAAGCTGCCTCTATACACTGTTAACTGTACTCTAGCTTGATGTGTAAACAAGTTACAACCTTACTTAGGAGTATACCCTTATAACCACACATCTGAGTCTCAGCCAATCCCAGGTTAAAAGCTGCTAGATTATGCCCAAATAAGGCAAACACCAAGCAGCATCAATCAGGTAATTTCTGTATGACACTTCCTATTTTTCCCTGGTATTAAAACAGCTCACCAGTTGTAAGTGGTAGTATTCTGAACCATCTTAGTCTGGAGTGCTGTCTGCTTCTAGAACCTTTTTCCTGCTCAAATAAACTTCGTTAAATTTAAAGGTTCTTAGTGTTTTTTTTTTATTATTTAATTTTGTTTTTAACAATACAGAGATAAATGCATACTACATCACCAAAGTTACTGTTTACCCATGGGAAAAAAAATACTCATTAAAAAAAAAGTACCTCCTTTCCAACAAAAATTATAGCAGGTTAAATATTTAAATATACCCAGGGTTCTTTTCTTATTACATAAGAGCATTTAAAGTCACTTCAAATTAAGGAAAAAACCCACTAAAGTTGAATTCTAAAAGAATTTTCTCATTTGTCTTTGATTTATTGTGGACTTTACTAATCAAGTACATTCTCCAAGCTATGGCATGTAACGTGCTACCCAGTAAATTACTATATATTCTGACTTCTTATTACTGAATCAGAAAATGACTAAATAATTTAATATGCAATTAAGTTTTAGATGAAGTTGATTCATCAACAGATAATTGTAATCCAATTGTCATGCCATGACTGTAACTCATGAGACATGCTCATTCTTTGACAACCTAAAGTTTGTCTTCCTTATACTCATATCTAAAATACCATTTAGGTACATAGCTAATAATAATAAAACGGCTAGGATTCAATGTGCTTTAAAAAATACCTTTGTCAAAGATTCTTTATAGATAAATGAATAATTTTACATTTCTCTCAAAAGATGGGATAATAACTCTTTAGTTTATAGTTATCTTGGTTATCAAGAGTTGGCAAAGGTTTGGAATTTCCATACAAGGCAACATTGTGTAAATACGGTAATAATACTGATGGCAATATCTGATAATACAAAAAAAGGAACAAAAATATCAATAAATCTAGTCAATGTGTACGAAAATTTCTAGGGTGATATGGAGGATACAAATTTACACTAATGGGAAGATATTTATCTTAAATATCTTTGGGTTCAGTCCGCAGTACTGGTTATTTTTTGTTTTAATATTTGTGAAAGTACAATTTCAACTTTTAAAACTTTGAAGGATATGTACCTAATGGCTGTTCTCTGATGCAGTGAAAAAGGACAAAGACAACAGAGCCAGAAAAATGATACCATAGCCACAGAGAAATTAAGTACATCCTTTAAACAAACCCCTTTTGTATTGTTTGCTTTACTTCACTCCTGTTTCCTTAAGAACACTGGCAAACAGCCATATTTCTTGTTTTACAAACCTTAGCTACAAGGACCCTTAAACAATAAAGAGAAATCAAGGGAACCATATAAAGACAAATTGTTGTTACAATATTTGTAATGCAATCTAGTTATAATATTGTAAATAATGTATATTTACTTCAACAACTTGCCATTCTCCTTTAAATCGTACACTGTATTTTCAAACTGACAAAATAATTCAGTAATTATTCCTGAAAAATAAGATTAGGTGCAAACGCTTTCTCTGGAAAAAATCAATTTTAAAGTGTTTGCTATCATTCTAAAGGTATCTGTAAAAGAGATACCAGTATGACTGCTCTAGTTTGACAAGAATATTTGTTTATAATCTCAAAGATCAACTGTGAGAGGCAATTGATTCTTTGTTTGGAGTTTTCTGTCTTTAGAATAAGAAAGTATCCAACTAGTTGATATTACAAATGTTTCTGTCATTTCAGAAAATAATTATTTTCTATTGGGCAAAAAAAAATAAAAAACAACCCTTGATATCACAAAGAGGTCCAGAATTTGCCTCTCTAACTTACTAGTTCTTTGATTCTGGGCAATTTCTGATTCCTTAGTTTCTTCATTTGTAAATAGAGATATTTGTACTTATCTTCCAAATTACTGACAGCATCAAATTAAGTAAGAAACTGGCACATGATAAGCATTCAACCTATCTTAATTCCCTTTCCTTTTTACTTAACAACTCAAAACAGAAAGCCATAAGCATAAAATATTTCTAAAGAATTCAGTTTTTGTTTTTAAGTTTTTATTTTCAGGCAATATCAACAGGGACAATGTCAAAAACAAAATTATCCTCAGGGTTGGTTACAAACATAAGCCATTTCATTTTACTCATTATTTGGCTTCAAAAACTCAAGATACCAATGTGCTTTCAGGAAAAATAATAATAAAAAATAATAATAAAAAAAGAAACTTAAGTAAACGAATTAACACAGTGGGCTCCTTGCTGATGAACATATCTTCCTTAGTCATCCTGGTATTTCCCCTCCACTGGCCCACACAATGCCAAGCACAAAAGCACTCAATAAATATTACTACAGAACTGAAGCAAATAGCCCTGTGTGCCTCAAAAACTCCTGAAGTACCACCGTGTGCCAGAAAATGACTTCAAATGACTATGAATCAGGAAGAAATGGAAGAATTATTAACTGCATGCCCAGTTCGAGGAAATCTAAACAGATTATTGGCAATTGAATTGAAGTCCAAAATAACTTGAAAGCAAAAAAACAAAATCTTCTAAGCACTGTAATGCACTTTTTACTTCTGATATGAAGAACACTTCACCAGCTTTTCGGAAGTCTGTAAATAATCAGAAAATGTGAGGGAATCTGCCATCACATATATGTAAGGCTGGGTTCAGATAAGGGCTCATCCAGTTTTTAAAAAGCAAGCAGTACTCAAAGTAGAAACCACAAGCAAAGCAAGCAAGGATCAATCTGAGCTGCCAAAGTGGTGCACTTGAGCCATCTAGTGGATGGAGAAAAAAGTAAGTTTAATTCTGCACGAATTCTGCTCAATTCTCTATGAAAACAGTAACAAGTATGTTCTGGGGAACAGTACATTAAAACTGATAAAAGACAGTATTGAACTAACAAGTAGATATCGAGGAAAGATGAAAAATACAATGACAACAAATTTTTCAGGGCAGAATTCAGATTTTATGGATAACTAAAGATGAAAACTAAGGACAAACACTCTTCCTTTACGGTATTTTTCTTAAAACCATATATAATCATTAGACTACATGTAATTTATAAAACACATTACAGAAAATAAGAAAGATTTCTTACCATCGCCAGCTACCAGAGTCTGAAGGAAGACAGCAGGCAGTAAAAGGTGGAGAGAAAAGGGAAATAGGAATAGATAAATGAATTTCTATGAGCTCATATAAAGAAAAGGTTACCTTTCTGCCTGGGGACTCACATTCAGTTATGGTTATGGCAACTCCAGCTCACCTAGGACTCCTGCTCCCATGTGGGACTGAAGGCAAAATGACCTTACAAATTTCAGTACTCAGGAGGCTGAGGCGTGAGGATGGCTAGACGCTAAGAGTTCAAGGCTGCAGTGCATTATGTTCAGGTCAGTGAGTAGCCAATGCACTCCAGTCTGGACAACATAGTGAGCCCCATTTCTAAAAAATAAATACCAGACTGGGTGTGGTGGCTCATGCCTGTAATCCCATCACTTTGGGAGGCCGAAGCAGGCGGATCATGACATCAGGAGTTGGAGACCAGCCTGCCCAACATGGTGAAACCCCATCCATACTAAAAATACAAAAATCAGCTGGGCATGGTGGCAGGCGCCTGTAATCCCAGCTACTTAGAAGGCTGAGGCAGGAGAAATGTCTGAACCCGGGAGGTGAAGGTTGCAGTGAGCCAAGATCACGCCATTGTACTTCAGCCTGGGCAACAAGAGTGAAACTTTATCTCAAAAAAAAAAACAAAACTAATAAAATTTTGGAAACCACAAATTATGTGAGCAGTGTGATACTGTGTAATCCACTTAAATTTTGGAGGCACATTTTTCTCATCCATAAAACTATGGTCTTGGAATAAATTAGTGGTAAGATCGCTCTTAACTAAAATTTAATGATTTTAGAAATCCCCGCCCACTTCCTGCCCCTCCCCCCAATAGAGGCTAATAAAAAGAAAATGTGGTTGTTTGGTTTATATTTTTTCCCATTAATTCACATGAACAGTATACGATTTCCTCTTCTGAGTCTGGAACACAAAGATAACTCCCTGATCCCAAGAAATAGAGAAACTTGTTAGTGGAAATAAAACACTCAAGTTCATTTTAAAGCAAGGCAGAAACAAGGGTCAGAAAAGATACAAATGAAATGCTACAGGTATCTCTGAAGCTAAGAATTTGGCCTGAAAAAAAGATACTTTTCACTTCCGTATCTTTCTAAGATTCATTGTGTAAGGAGAAAAGAGGTAGAAAGGATGGGCGATGTGGTGAAGGGAATGAATAGTGAGAGGAAAGAACAGAGCAAAACCAGCAACTGTCAAAGAAAAATATTCCATTTTGCTGGGCATACAGGTTTCATGAAGGATCCACTGCAGGAAATAAAGATAGAAAAAGGTACGATGAATTTACTTTTGCATCACAGACCACTGGCAAACCACATCTGAGGACACTAAGCAAGGCAAATAAAGCTGGTCACATCAATGAAAATGAGGAAAATTTTCTGAAGTTTTGGAAAGAATAAATGAAATTTGCTAGTCAACTGGCTATAGAAGCAATGAGGAAGAAGATAGAACTCAAGAAATTTCAGTCTGCATGCCAGGAAGGGTAGTGATACTATTAACTCAAGTAGAAAACATATTTACTGTGTCATATAAATTCTCATTTCACATACAAATTAGTAAGAAGAAAGATGCAGACTAAGGAGAGCACCTTAGGGAAGACCTATATGTAAGCTCCCCGCTACCTCCCAGGGAAAAGAAAGAAGAAATGCAAGGATGAAAGAAGAAATGCACAACAGCCATCAGGGTAGGAAAGAAAACTTAGAGAAGTATAACAGTACGAGAGAGCAATGTTAGTAGTATCAAGTGGTAAAAACTTTATTTGCTTTAAAGTGTGAAAGTGATGAAGCTATAATATACTTCCTTTTTTAAAAGTATAAGTATTATTCTGAAAGCAATAGGGAAGCATTCAAGCCTAGGAAAGGTAAACTGAAATAATTCATGTTCAGTGGCTGTTTTCACCCTAGAAAAGGACACGAGGTCCTGTGGAGCAATAAGAGATTGGGGTAGGAGGGAAGTCGAAAACAGCTGAGAACATAAGGAAAATGAAATCATTCTAAGATAATTACAGAGGCAGTCATAAGTCAACTAAGGGAAGTCAACCAAGAACAGACTATCAAGTGACACCTTGGAAAAGCAAAAGGATAAAAACACTGATCTAGACATGTTAATTTGGAGACCCTATTAATGTGATCGGGGGTAATATGCAACAGAGTTATGGAAATACAAAAGTGGAACTCTAAAAAGTGGGTCAGGTTCCTCGATAGAATTCGCGTATAAAAGTAGCTGGTCTGATGCCGTTTCCATAATATTAATCAATTCTGGTCTTTTCCTTTTTATTGATTTTGGTTATTTATATTTTCCTTTAAAAAAAATCAACCACTTCATCATGATTACAGATAACTGGGATAAAAATGTACAAAAAACGCATCTTATGAAAACTATTACATAACAAAGTGTATTCTGTATATACATACACTTAAAAAAAGAATGAACATCAGTGTAACCATCGCCTTAAAATTCCCCCCATAATCATTTTCTCCTCTCACACCCAAGAGGTACCATTTATCCTAAAGTTTGTGGAAATCATTGCCTTGCTTTTCTCTATAACTTCACACTCTAAGTATTTAACCCAGTCATCTTTTCTGGTTTTGGCTCTTACCAAACTTCATATAAAAGAAATCATGGCATACACATCCTTCTGCAATTTGCTTATTTCACTTGCCTTTATAACTGTGATACATGCATGTATGAATGTGTGTGGCTGTAGTTCACAAATTGGGCCTGTGGAATGATATTCCACTACATGAATATACTAGTTTATCCAATCTACTACTGAGAGATATTTAGGTTGTTTCCAATTTTAGGCTATGATAAAAAATGCTGCTATGAATATTCTTGTAGATGCCTCCCCCACACATATGCTAATGCTTTTCTAGAGTTATTTACCCTAACTTCTAGGGTATCTAGGAGTTAATCTGCTGGCTCACAGGATAGGCAGGTGTTCACCTTTTTTAGGTGATAAAAAAACTATTTTCCAAAGGGGTAACACTATCATGGAATTGACAGACTTTTAAATGTAACTAATACCTCATTTGGTTTTAGTTTGCACTTCTCTTAAATACTAAGGAGACTGGGCATCTTTTCTGTATACTTTTCTTTCAGTTTACCTCTTTTTGAAGTCTCTTTCTAGTTCAATTGTTCGTGTTCTTTACACCTTCTTCTTTTTTTTTTTCTTTTGGACAGAGTCTTACTTTGTAGCCCAGGCTGGACTGCAGTGGCATGATCTCGGCTCACGGCAACCTACACCTCCCAGGTTCAAGTGATTCTGGTGCCTCAGCCTCCCAAGAAAGTGGGATTACAGGTGCACGCTGCCAAACCCGGCTAATTTATAACAGTTCTTTCTCAATTATGTGTTGCAAATATCTTCTCTAGTTGGAGGGTTGTTGTCTTACTCCGCTTATAAAGTTTTCTGGCAAAGACAAGTTCCAAAACAATGTAGCTGAACTGATCAATCCTTTTGATGCTTTCTGTGTCTTAAGAATCTTTCCAGCCTCAAAATCATGGATAACATGCTCTTTATATTATTAAAAGCTTTATATAGTTGTTGGCTTTTACATAGAGGTATTTATTCAACCTGGAACTGATTTTTATATGATGTGAGGAAGGTATACAATTTATTTTTTTCCATGTGTCTATCCAATTATCCTAGCACAAGTCATTGAAGCCCCTTCCTTAGTGATCTGCAATGGTGTTCCGTCGTATAGAAAGTATTCAAATAGGCAGGGAATAGGTGATTCCGCGTTCTCTATTCTTTCCACTGTCTATTTTCTATCTTTGTACCAATATCACAATGTTTAATTATTTTCATTTTATAATGTATCTTGATATCTGATAGGGCTAGTCCCCCAAACTTTGTCAAGAAACTTTTAACACAGACAAGAGAAAAAGGCCTGCAAAGAACTTAAACACTCAAATAATCACAGCTTACAAAAAAACTATGTGTAACAAGCTTTTAAAAAATGCCAAAACTAAATGTATCTGAATTACAACACCAAATCATAAACAGAAAACTACTAAAAATGAAAACTGAGATAAATTAATTTTAAAAATGAAAACCTGTGGATCCGCTGATTCTGTATACTGAAGAAAATTTACACACTTAAAATGTGCTATTTTTTAAAAAGATAAAAGTTAATAAGCTAATAAATAATAATTTGAACTAGTTAGGAAAAGAGCAATAATATCAACCCAAATAATATAGTAAAAGGAAGAAAATAATGAAGATGAGATGAGAGCACAAATTAATGAAACAAAATAGTAGAAGAATCAGCAAATCCAAAAGTCGAGTTTTTTATAAGATAAAGCTGGAGGACTCATACTTTCTGACTTCAAAACGTACAACACAGTAACAGTAATCAAAACAGTATGGTACTGGCATAAGGACAGACATATAGATCAATGGAATAGAACAGAAAGTCCCGAAGTAAACCCATGTATCAATGGTCAATTGATTTTTGACAACGATGTCAAGACAATAGGGAAAGAACGGTATCTTCAACAAATGGTGCCAACTACATAGCCAACATGTACAAAGAATACATTAGCCTGTTACCTATACCATGTTCAAAAATTAACTCAAAATGGATCAAAGACCTAATATAAAAGCTAAAACTATAAAACACTTAGAAGACAAGACAGGGGGGTAAATCTTTTAGACCCGGGATTTGGCAACGGTTTTGTAGATATGACATCAAAGGCACAAGCAACAAAAGAAAAATAACCAGATGAATTAGACTTTGCCAATATTAAAAACTTTTGTACATCAGAGGACATTACTAAGAAAGTGGAAAGACAACCCACAGAAGAGGAGAAAATATTTGCAACTCATGTATCTGACAAAGGTCTTGCATCCAAAACAGGAAAGAACTCTTACAATTCAACAACAAAAAAGACAAACCCAAAACAGCCAACAGTATGTTACAAGATGTTCAACATCATTAGCCATGAGGCAAATACAAATCAAAACCATAAGGCACCACTTCATATCCACTATGATGACTACTAATATAATCAAAAAGAAAGTAACAAGCTCTGACCAGGATGTGGAGAATTAGAAACCTTGTATATCACACGAGTAGAAATATATAAAATGGTACAACTGCTATGAAAAACAGTTTGCTGGGTACCTCAAAAAGTAAAACAGAATTACTATATGACCCAGCAATTCCAGTCAGGGGTATATATCCAAAAGAACTGAAAATAGATACTCAAACAAAACTGTGGATACACATGTTCATAGCAGCACTATTTACAACAGCCAAAAGGTAGCAACGTCCAAAGGTTCATCAACTAATGACTAGATAAACAAAATGTGGTAGATAGAAACAAAGTACTGATACCTGCTACGATATGGATGAACCTTGATGACATTGTGCTAAGTGAAGTAAACCAGGTACATATTCTATGATTCCATTAACATGAAATATCCAAAAAAGACAAACCCATAGAGACAAAAAGCTGATTAGTGGTTACCAGGAAGGGAATGGGACAGGGCAATGAGGAGTGACTACGTAATGGATACAGGGTTTCCTCTTGCGGTGATGAAAATGTCCTGGAACTATACAGTGGTGATGGATGCACAACATTGTAAATGTACTAAATAATAAATTTGTTAGGTGTATTTTATAATTAAAAGATTTTAAAAAATAAGATTGATGGCCAGGTGCAGTGTAACCTATAACCCCACCACTTTGGAAGGCCGAGGTGGATGCCTTGCTTGAGCCCAGGGGTTCGAGACCAGCCTGGGCAACATGGTGAAACCCCATCTCTATTAAAAAATACAAAATTTAGCCAGATGTGGTGGCATGTATCTGTAGTCCCAGCTTCCACCTGGGAGGCTGAGGTGGGAGGATCACCTGAGCCTGAGAGGTCAAGGCTGCATGAGCCTTGATCATGCCACTGCACTCCTGCATAGGTAAAAGAGCAAGACCCTGTCTCAAAAAACAAACAAAAATGATGAACTCTCTGGTATGTTCACTTACCACTGATTATTCTTAGGAAACCATAAAGATAGCGGCCTTTACTATTTGGTGTTTGCAAGACTAAACAAAAAGAAAGAAGGCACAGAAAACCAATTATGAGTGGTGAAAAATAAGATGTGACTACAGATGTTACAGATGTGAAACAGATTAAAGAATACTTGTAAAACAAGGTTTATGTCAGTGTATTCTCTGCTTGTTCTATCAGTTAATGAGACAAGCCTAAAAATCCTCCAACTGTGATTATGAATGTCTTTTTCCTCCTGGTATTTTGTTTGCATCATATACTTTGTAATCATAGCATTAAATATGTGAAATTTACATTCCTATTTTCCTATCGAAGTGTTACCTTTTATCAGTGCAAAAAACAATCCAATTTGCCTTTAAAACCTATATTACTATTTGCATGATATATCTTTTTTCCATCCTTTTACTTTCAACTGCTTTAAATTATTATTATTATTATTATTATTATTATTATTATTTTCTGAGATGGAGTCTCTCTGCCACCCAAATTCAGCTCACTGCAACCTCCACCTCCCAGGTTGAAACTATTCTCCTGCCTCAGCTTCCCAAGCAGCTGGGATTACACGCACATGCCACCATAACCAGCTAATTTTTGTATTTTTAGTGAAGACGGGGTTTCAC
This sequence comes from Macaca thibetana thibetana, assembly GCF_024542745.1. NCBI lineage: Eukaryota > Metazoa > Chordata > Mammalia > Primates > Cercopithecidae > Macaca > Macaca thibetana. Next base: position 44,755,139 of record NC_065586.1, read on the forward strand.
CATGTTGGCCAGGCTGGTCTTGAACTCTTAACCTCAAGTGATCCACCTGCCTCGGCCTCCTGAAGTTCTGGGATTATTGGCATGACCCACCATGCCAGGCCACATAGTTGGATTGTAAAAATTCAGTAGGCCACTCAAACTAATTGGAGCTTAATTCATTTTACATTTAATGTAGTTAATGATATATCTGGATTTATATCCATCACTTTGTTTTCTACTTAATCTGTGAACTATGAGTTTCTGGGTTTTTCTCCTTTTGGATTTCGTATTTTCCCTTATTTCATCCTCTATGTTATTTCACAAGTTATTACTTCTATTTCTTCTATCTGCTCTTCTTTATTAAGACATACATGTTGATTAACTTTAGACTCCGAAAAGTTATGTATCTTTACTGTCCTCACAAATACCTTATAGAAACTCCATTCATCCTTCTGACTTACATGCTATCATTGGCATATATATTAATATGTTTAAAGCCTATGAAAATGATTAGTTTTATGAAAATGTTTCTTTAGCTTTACTAAGATATTTACTACTCTTATGCTTTGTGATCTTGTATCTCAGGTCTCCCATCTGAGAGTCACTTTCTTCCTGCCTAGAGTACACAATCCTAAATTTTGAGTGAAGACTCCCCAATTGCAAATGCTCAGTTTTTGTCTGCAAGAAACGTAAGAATTTCCCTGGATTTTTTCTCTTAGTATAAAATTCTAGATTTTTATTTTAAGAAAATGTTCCCCTGTCTTCTGGGTGTGACCTTATTAATGGTAAATCTGTCTTCCTCCCCAAATATGTCAAAGATCTTCTCTTTGTCTTTGGTGTTCTGCTATTTTATTGTAACAAGGCTAAGTGAGAATTTATCTATTTAACCACCTTAGGTTCCTGTGCTTCTTGAAATTATAGTTTAGTGTTGTTCACGAGTTGTAGAAAATTCTTAGCCATTATTTTTTAACTGTTGTCTACCATTCTCTCTTACAGAAGACCATTCAGACAAATATTTATTTTTAAATATGTACAACTTCTCTTTCATTCTTTTCAACTGTTTCTCTTGAATGCTTGTTAAGTAATTATTCAGTTCCTTATTTCCTTTTTTGAGTTTATATAATCTGCAGTTAAATTCATCTATTGAGGATTTTTAATAAAGTTTCAACTACTATAATTTTCAATTGTATAAATACTATTTTTAAAAATCTCTTTGAATATTCTTTATAGTTTCTGAATCTTGGAACATATTTTTAACTTGTCTTTTGTTGAAACACATGAAACACTTATTTCATATTCTGTATCTGCCTATTCCTATTTTCTAGCAGGTCTGCTGTTGACTCCTGCTCACAGTGCTTAGTTTCTTTATGTTTTTATTTTTGATTATCAGTTGTTCTACTTACTTAGAATTTTATTTCTATGAAAACTTTCAACCCTGGGATGGAGATGAGTTTCTCCAAAGAGAATCTGTATTTGCTTCTACAAGAGTCTGGGGATACTCACTGCCAGTCTATGAATACTGCCATGATGGGGATAAACTATCCTAGGGAATTTTTTTTTTTTTTTTTTTTTTTTAAAGATCACCTACACAGCATTAAATTCACACTGCAAATTACACAAGGGTCAGCTGGTCACTTAAAATTCTCAGCAGTAATCTTGCCTCCATATTCACTCCAACAAGGTTTTAGCTATACAAATAATTTTTGCAGTGTGGTTCCCAACCAGCAAAATCACCATCATCTGGAAACTTATTAGAGGTACAAATTTTAAAAGCCTCACCCCAAACCTATTGAATCTTATACTCTGGGTATGTTGCCCAGCAATCTTTGTTTTAACAAGTCCTCCATGTGATTCTGATGCACATTAAAACTAAGAAGCATGCAGAAAATCAATTTTCCCTGCAATCTTGAAGGATGGTGGGATTGGTGGTGGTTTCCAGTTTAGCTGAGTCTCAGCTTTAAGGTGAAGAGGAAGAACCTATCAGATTCATCACCCCAGGAAGAAAGACCTTATTATTTCCTCAGGTTCCTCAATGCTCTCTGATGCTGAGGAAAGGAAACTTAAGTTTACCAGATTTGGCAAATGCCCTTTGGATAAAAACCAGTTTAAATGTCACAGACAATTTCCCAGACATCCTGTACCTTCCCTTTCCTTTTTTTTTTTTTTTGTTTGTTTGTTTTGTTTTGTTTTTTCTCTCTGAAAAACTTTTACTTGATGCTTTAGCTAGGATAATTTTTTAAAAATGGAAGTTCCGAAGATAGCAAAAGAGGTCCCCTGTACCCTGCACCCAGTATCCCCCATGGTTACATCTTACTGAACTATAGTATAAAACCAAAACTAGGAAATTGACATTAGTGCAGTGTGTGTGCATAGGTATGTATCACTTTATCACGTGTAGATTTGTGTCACTACCACCAACCACAATCAAGATACAAAACTGTTCCATTATCACAAAGACTACCTGCTTTATAGTCACATTCACTTCCCTCTCTGTTCCCATAACCCCATCCCTAATCCCTGGCAACAACTAATCTGTTATCTGTTCTCCATGTCTGTAATTCTGTCATTTCAAGAATGTTATATAAATGCAGTCATACATATGTGACTTTTTGAGTTGACTTTTCTTCACTCAGCAGCAAATTGTCTTTAAGAGTTCTCCAAATAGTTTCATATACATCGCATTCCCTTCTTGTTGTTGAGTAGGATTCCATGATACAAATGAATCACAAATGTCCCAGAGAGTTTTTTTCCCCATGTTTTAAGTTTTATGGCTGTAGGGTTTACATTTAGGATCTATGATCCACTTGGGGTTAATTTTTGCACAAGGTTTAGGTCAAGGTTCATTTGGTTGCCTATGGCTATCCAAATGTGCCAGTACCACTTATTTGGATAGGCCACTTTCCTCCACTGAGTCTCTTTTGTACCTCTGTCAAAATCAATTGGTTTTACTTGTGTGGAGCTATTTCTGTGTTTCTAGTCTGTTCCACTGACCTATGTGTCTGTCTGCCTGCTAATACTACACTGTCTTAATTATACTATCTTTATAATAAGTCTTGAAATTGAGTATAGAGTGGTTCCTCCCACCTCATCTTTTTTCAAAATTGTATGAAAAACTAGCTACTCTAGTTCTTCTATCTTTTCATATAAATCTTAGGATAATTTTGTCTATATCTACAAAAAGAACCTGCCGAAATTTTGTTAAACTTGTGTACCTATGTTAGGAAAATAGACATTTATAACATGGCAAGTCTTCCAATCTATGAGCACGGTATGTCTTTCCATTCATTTGGGTCTTTGAGTTCTTTCATCAACATTTGATAGTTTTCATCCAACAAGTCCTATGCATGTCTTGTTAGACTGATACCTAGATTGATACCTAGGTATTTCACTGTTTTTTTTTAGTGATTCCAAATAGTATTTCATTTTTAATTTTGGTTTTCACAAGTTCATTGTTAGCATAGAGAAATTCATTTTTTTAAATGTATCTTGTGATCCTGCTACATTCACTTATTAGTTCCACAGATTTTTTGTAGATTACTTAGGATTTTCTAAACAGATGATCAAGTCATAGGCAAAAAGGAAGGTGTTTCATTTCTCCCTTTCCAACTGTCAGGCCTTTTCCCCCACTTGTTTTACTGTGCTGGCTGGAACTCCCAATATTTTGTTGAATAAGAGTTGTGAGAGTGTGCATCCTTGTCACCTTGTTTCCAGTCACAAGGGGAAAGCATTCAGTCTTTCATCAGGTATGACGCTAACTCTTTATTTTCTATAGATGTTCTTTATCCAGTTGAGGAAGTTTCCTTCTATTCCTAGTTTTCTAAGAGTTTTAATCATAAATGGTATTGAATTTTGTCAAATGCTTCTATAGCATTTCACATGGTATTTTCTTCATGATCCTGTTAATACGGTTACATTGATAGATTACATTGACAGATTTTCAAATGTTGAATCAATCTTGCATTCCTGAAATAAAGTCCACTTGGCCATGGTGTTTAATTAATTCTATTTATATACCATTGGATTATACTGATTAACATTTTGTTAAGAATTATCTACAGCTATACTTACAAAGGAGTTGGTCTGTATTGGTAGGTTTTTTTTTTTCTTTGGTATTGTCTTTGCTTTTGGTAGCAAAATAATATTGATTTCATAAATGAATTAGGAAGTATTCCCTTATTTTCTGGCAGAGACTACACAGAAATAGTGTAAATTCTTCTTTAAGCCTTTGTTGGAATTCTCCATTGAAATCATTTGGGCCTATTTTCATTTTAAAATTATAAAGTTCTATTAAGTTATAGCACTATTCAAATTATCTATGCCATACTGAGTGACTTGCAGCACGTTGTACTTTCTGAAAACTTAATTTCATCAAAGCTGTCAAATTTATTTGTGTAGATTTTTAAAAATAGTATCATTTTCATGTCCACAGGCTCCAGAGTGGTGGAGCATCCCAAATCTGATAATCTGAAATCTGAAATGCTCCAAAATCTGAAACTTTAAGAGTACCAACAAGACACTTAAAGCAAATGCTCACTGGAGCATTTTTAGATTTTGGATTTTTGAATTTGGGATGCTCAACCAACGCAAATATTCCAGAATCTGAAAAAAATCTGAAATCGGAAACACTTTTGGACCCAAGCATTTCAGATGAGGGATACTCAACCTATATCTCTTATTTCACTCCTGATGATCTGTGTCTTCTTTTTTTGTGTCAGTTTTGTTACAGTCTACCCATTAAGATTTTATTTTTGTTACTGTATTTTTCAGTGGTAAAGTTTCCAATTGGTTTTTCCTTATACATGTATTTGCTGAGACTCTACGTTGAAAATTTCCCTTTTTTTTCTTCATTATTTCAAGCATGTTCATAACTGCTTGTTGAAGCACTGTCTTGATGAATCCTTTAAAATTCTTGTCAGGGCTAGGTGCCATGACTCATGCATATAATCCTAACACTTTGGGAGGCTAAGGCAGGAGGATCGCTTAGCCCAGGAGTTTGAGACCAGCCTGGGCACCATAGTGACACCCCAGGAGGCTGAGGCAGGAGGATCATTCGAGCCCAGGAGTTGGAGACTGCTGTGAGCTATGATCATGCCACTGCACTCCAGCCTGGGTGACAGAGTGAGGCTCTGTCTTAAAAAAAAAAAAAAAAATTCAAAGTTGTTTTTTCTAATTCTGTGAAGAAAGTCAATGGTGGCTTGATGGGGACAGCATTGAATCTGTACATTACTTTGGGCAGTATGGCCATTTTCATGATACTGATTCTTCTATCCATGAGCACAGAATGTTTTTCCATTTGACTGTGTCCCCTCTTATTTCCTTGAACAGTGGTTGGCAGTTCTCCTTGAAGAGGTCCTTCATATCCCTTGTAAGATGTATTCCTAGGTATTTTATTCTCTTTGTACCAATTGTGAATGGGAGTTCACTCATGATTTGCCTGTTTGTCTATTACTGGTGTATAGGAATACTTGTGACTTATGCACACTGATTTTGTATGCTAAGACTTTGCTGATGTTGCTTATCAGCTTAAGACTTTGGGCTCAGACAACGGGGTTTTCTAAATATACAATCACGTCATCTGCAAATAGAGACAATTTGAATTCCACTTTTCCTAACTGAATACCCTTTATTTCTTTCTCTTGCCTGACTGCCCTGGCCAGAACATCTAATACTATGTTGAATAGGAGGGCTGAGAGGGGCATCCTTGTCTTGTGCCGGTTTTCAAAGGGAATGCTTCCAGTTTTTGCCCATTCAGTACAATATTGGCTGCGGGTTTGTCATATATAGCTCTTATTATTTTGAGATATGTTCCATCAATACTTAGTTTATTCAGAGTTTTTAGCATGAGGGGCTGTTGAATTTTGTCAAAGGCCTTTTCTGCATCTACTGAGATAATCATGTGGTTTTTGTTGTTGGTTCTGTTTATGCGATAGATTATGTTTATTGATTTGCATATGTTGAACCAGCCTTGCATCCCAGGGATCAAGCAGAGTTGATCGTGGTGGATAAGCTTTTTGATGTGCTGCTGGATTTGGTTTGCCAGTATTTTACTGAGGATTTTCGCATCAACGTTCTTCAGAGATATTGGCCTGAAATTTTGTTGTTGTTGTTGTTGTGTCTCTGTAAGGTTGTGGTATCAGGATGATGCTCGCCTCATAAAATGAGTTACAGAGGAGTCCCTCTTTTTCTACTGTTTGGAGTAGTTTCAGAAGGAATGGTACCAGCTCCTCTTTGTACCTCTGGTGAAATCTGTCTGGTCTTGGGCTTTTTTGGTTAGCAGGCTATTAATTACAGCCTCAATTTCAGAACTTGTTATTGGTCTATTCAGGGATTCAACTTTTTCCTGGTTTAGTCCTGGGAGGGTATATGTGTCCAGGAATTTCTACATTTCTTCTAGATTTTCTAGTTTATTTGCATAGAGGTGTTTATAGTCTTCTCTGATGGTAGTTTGTATTTCTGTGGGATCAGTGGTGATATACCCTTTATCACTTTTTATTGTGTCTATTTGATTCTTTTCTCTTTTCTTCTTTATTAGTCTGGCTAGAGGTCTATTTTGTTAATCTTTTCAAAAAATCAGCTCCTGGATTCATTGATTGAGGGTTTTCCATGTCTCTATCTCCTTCAGGTCTGCTCTGATCTTAGTTATTTCTTGTCTTCTGCTAGCTTTTGAACTTGTTTGCTCTTGTTTCTCTAGTTCTTTTAATTGTGATGTTAGGGTGTCCATTTTAAATCTTTCCTGTTTTCTCCTGTGGGCACTTAGTGCTACAAATTTCCCTCTAAACACTGCTTTAGCTGTCCCAGAGATTCTGGTACATTGTGTCTTTGTTCTCACTGGTTTCAAAGAACATCTTTATTTCTGCTTTGATTTCGTTATTTACCCAGTAGTCATTTAGGAACAAGTTATTCCGTTTCCATGCAGTTGTGTGGTTTTGAGTGAGTTTCTTAATTCTGAGTTCTAATTTGACTGCTAATTTGACTGCACTGTGGTCTGAGAGATTATGATTTCCACTCTTTTGCATTTGCTGAGGAGTGTTTTACCTCCAATTATGTGGTCAATTCTAGAATAAATGTGATGTGGTGCTGAGAAGAGTGTATATTCTGTTGATTTGGGGTGGAGAGTTCTATCGATGTCTATTAGGTCTGCTTGGTCCAGAGCTGAATTCAACTCCTCGGTATCCTTGTTAATTTTCTGTCTCATTGATCTGTCTAAAATTGACGGTGGGGTATTAAATCGTCCACTATTATTGTGTGAGAGTCTAAGTCTCTTTGTAGGTCTCTAAGAACTTGCTTTATGAATCTGGGTGCTCCTGTATTGGGTGCATATATATTTAGGAAAGTTAGCTCTTCTTGTTGCATTGATCCCTTTACCATTACGTAATGCCCTTGTCTTCTTTTATCTTTGCTGGTTTAAAGTCTGTTTTATCAGAGACTAGAATCACAACCCCTGCTTTTTTTTTTGCTTTCCATTTGCTTGGTAAATATTCCTCCATCCCCTTATTTTGAGCCTATGCGTGTCTTTGCACATGCCCAAAAAAGAGTCAGTATAGCCAAGACAATCCTAGCAAAAAGAACAAAGCTCGAGGCATCACACTACCTGACTTCAAACTATACTACAAAGCTACAGTAACCAAAACAACATGGTACCGGTACCAAAACAGATATACAGACCAATGAAACAGAACAGAGGCCTCAGAAACACCACCACACGTCTACAACCATCTGATCTTTGACAAACCTGACAAAGGCAATGGGGAAAGGATTCCCCACTTAATAAATGATGTTGGGAAAACTGGCTAGCCATATGCAGAAAACTGAAACTGGACCCCTTCCTTACACCTTATACAAAAATTAACTCAAGATGGATTCAAGACTTAAATGTAAGACTTAACACCATAAAAACTATAGAAGAAAACCTAGGCAATACCATTGAGGACACAGGCATGGGCAAAGATTTCATGACTAAAACACCAAAAGCAATGGCAACAAAAACCAAAATTGACAAATGGGATCTAATTAAACTAAAGAGCTTCTGCACAGCAAAAGAAACTATGATCAGAGTGAACAGGCAACCTACAGAATGGGAGAAAATGTTTGCAAAATTTTTGCAATTTTGCAATCTGACAAAGGACTAATATTCAGAATCTACAAGGAACTTAAACAAATTTACAAGAAAAAAAAACCATCAAAAAGTGGGCAAAACATATGAACAGACACTTCTCAAAAGAAGACATTTATGCAGCCAAGAAACATACAAAGAAAAGCTCATCATCACTAGTCATTAGAGAAATGCATATCAAAATCATGAGATACCATTTCATGCCAGTTACAATGGCAAACATTAAAAAGTCAGGAAACAACAGATGCTGGAGAGGATGTGGAGAAATAGTAATGCTTTTACACTGTTGGTAGGCGTGTAAATTAGTTCAACTATTGTGGAAGACAGCTGACAATTCCTCAAGGATCTAGAACCAGAAATACCATTTGACCCAGCAATCCCATTACTGAGTATATACCCAAAGGATTATAAATCATTCCACTATAAAGACACATGCACATGTACATTTATTGCAGCACTGTTCACAACAGCAAAGACTGGGAACCAACCCAAATGCCCATCAATAATACACCAGATAAATAAAAAGTGGCACATATATACCATGGAATACTAGGCAGCCATCAAAAAGGATGAGTTTATGTTCTCTGCAGGGACATGGATGAAGCTGGAAACCAACATTCTCAGCAAACTAACAGGAATAGAAAACCAAACACCACATGTTCTCACTCATATGTGGGAGTTGAACAGTGAGGACACATGGACACGGGGAGGGGAACATCACACACCGGGGCCTGTTGGGGGGTGGGGAGCTAGGGCAGAGATAGCATTAGGAGACATACCTAATGTAGATGACAGGATGATGGGTGAAGCAAACCACCATGCCACGTGTATATCTACGTAACAAACCTGCACATTCTGCACATGTATCCCAAAACTTAAAGTACAATAATAAAAAAATTCTTGTCAGATAATTCTAATATCTGTGTTATCTCAGTGTTAGCATGTATTAATTGTCTTTTCTAATTCGAGCTGACACTTTTCTGGTTCTTGGTATGAGAGATTTTTTTTCACTGAAACCTGGATATTTGGGTTATTACATTAGGTGACTGGATCTGATTTAAATATTCCATTATAGTAAGCTTCCTCTGACATTGCTCTGGTGGAAAAACTGCCTAGTAGAAGTGCAGGTTCCTCACTAGGGTTTTGTATACCAAAGAACTTGGGGGCTAAGGGAAGAGGAGACTCATATTAAGCAAAGGTGGGAATTCAGGCTCCCTGCCTATGGTTACTGCTTCCCATATTGGCTCCACTGCCACTATGGAGTGAGGAGTTGTCTTGTTACAGCGTAAACACTGTGAAAGTCTAGGTCCTCACTTGGTCTTTGCTAATCAGGGTGACTCTTCTATGTTCTTTGGCTGGAGTGGAGTGGTTATTTTCTGTCTAGGCTACCCCTTTTCTGGTCCATAGCTAAATAGGATCATTTTTTTCCTGGGGCTTTTGTCTGTGTCCAACATTTCTGGATTGCCAGCTTTTCTGCACCCATTCTGAAATACGTGAGGTAATAAAAAAAAACTCAGGATTTTTACTGTGATATTATGTGGGTCCTGAGAGGATCCACCCAGTTCTCTCCACTTTTCTGTTTTCTTATGTTTCAGTTTTCTTATGTTCCTGTTTTCTTATGTTAAATGTAATGTCCAGGGATTTTAGCTCTACTTAGCAAGAATAATAGGGAAAAGTATGGAAATGTATATCTACCCCATTTTGGAAGCAGAAATCTGTACCACTTCATTTAAAAGTTTATGTATCATTTTCTTCATGGTTAGGCTTGATAGGCAAAGGGGAGTGTGTGTGAAAAGAATTAGATCTTGGACTCAAAAGAAATGTGCCTAATTCATTTCATTCATCTGCCTCTTTATGACTCTACAAGAACCTTGAAATTTATTTCACAAAATACTTAGGATTCACTTTCTACCAGAAAATGTCGAAGAACCCAAGAACTGTATTCCAACTGACTCATTAACCAAATTGAGAAGGTACCCAGTAGTTAAGAGAGAGGGTTAACAATAAAGAAATAAAGTGGGTAATTCACAGAAGTATTGGGTCAAGCAATGAAACTGGAAGTTCCTGACAAGTTTATCTAGATCTCTCAGTATTTCCTATGGTCTTGCTTATTTTCCAAATACTTTACTCTCAGAGACAATGGTTAAAATCTCCCACTATGATCTATTAAAAAATGATCCTTTCTGTTTAATGTTTTCTGCCTTGAATTCTGCCGCATCTTATATTATTACAATTCTTGGTTTCTTTTGCAATTTCACAATCTTCTTTAAGCATTCATGGATTTTAAAAAAAATCTTTTAACCCTTTCGTATCACTTTGTTTTACATAATTTTCTTTTAGAAAGCATCTACTTAGATTTTGTTTACTGACTCTCCCTGGATTTCGGTGGACAAAGAGGAAGACAGAATGCGAGATATGCAAAATCACATCACAATCTTATCTAGAACTCTTGCGTTTTTTGTTTGCTTTTTTTTTTTTTTTTTGAGACGGAGTCTTGCTCTGTCGCCCAGGCTGGAGTGCAGAGGCATGATCTCCGCTCACTGCAAGCTCTGCCTCCCGGGATTCCGCCATTCTCCTGCCTCAGCCTCCCAGAATTCCTGAATTCTTATACAGCATTTTACCTTTCCTTGTCTCTTTGTAATTCTAATTATACAGTTTGGGCATATTTACACACACACTATCTCCCCAAGAACTACACGCATTTGGACGGTGGAAAATTTTTAATTAATTTTTTAAAATTTCTAAAAGTATTCGGTCTGTAGCCTTGCTTATAGAAGATATCTTAAAAATACATTTTGAATTTAAATTATTCAAGATTAATCTTGCAGCATTAGGAAGTTGGTAGTATATCAACAATGAGATCCCGGTAAGAAAACAGTCTGCCAATTCAGATACGTATGCTGAGAATGCCACCACCAAAATATTCTATCATCTTCTATACAGTGGACTGATGTGAAACTCCCCAAAAGGACTGAAAAGAAGAAATGCTTTGGTTATGTACCTGATGAAAAACCGATGACTTGTGGGAAACAGCAGATGGCCAATCTGGCAACCATCTTAAACAGTGGTAACTCTTTAGGAATAAAGGCCACACGGAGTTATAAATAGCACTAAAATCTATAAACTCAAAAGTAGCTGACAAAATCTGTGCAGGTTTAAAAATGCATATAGAAAAAGCAAATCTGTTACCCTAGACTTTCTAAGTCACATCTGGACTGTATTTCCTTGTAACGATTTTCAGAAGTGACCAACTACAGTTGCTTCTTGGGGTCACAGAGGGGACCCATAATTAGAGTGAAAATATGTGATCTTTGTTTACTCTGATATTGTTCTATTTTACCAATTATTTCACTTGCATTCCTTAAGTAAATCCTGGCTAAATGGGATAGATTGGAGGTACACCAAAAATGTTCAAGAGGTAAGCAGTAGAGGATGCAAACTACTGCAAACCAACATATCAAATAACCCAAGTTTGTAATTGACAAATTTATTACACATATTCCCATACATTTTTATGCATAGTATCACCTTATTTTCTCTACCTCTTTTCACTTCCGGATCCCTATTGTCTACTGCCTTCTCTTGAAACTAGAAACAAAAACCTACAAAAGCAGCAATGCTTGCTTTGTAAAGCAAGTCAAAACTTCAGTCCTGGCCAGGGTCACACCTGTAATCCCAGCATTTTGGGAGGCTGAGGCAAGAGGACTGCTTGAGGCCAAGAGTTCAAGACCAGCCTGGGTAACATAGGGAGAAGCTATCATAAACATTTAAAAATTAGCCATGTGTGGTGGTGTGTGCCTATCGTACTAGCTCCTTGGGAGGCTGAGGTGGGAATAAAGCTTAAGCCCAGGAGTTCAAGAATACAGTAAGCCATTATCGTGCCACTGCACTCCTGCCTGGATGACAGAGCAAGACTCTTTAAAAAAACAAAACAAAACAAACAAAAAAACTTCAATCAACTGAAGCTTTCACTTACATCAAGCTACCCAAGTATTCTGGGCACTGGGTCTAGTGCCAACCATATCAAACAAAAGGGTGAGACAAATTCATCATGATTCCTATTCCTCACTTCATCAAAGAATATATTTAATGCCCAACCAAATACCCACCATCATCCCCATGAAGTTCCACACTGACCTTAACGCAGGCCACCATTCTTCCCCAACCCTCCCAAATCTTTCTAGGGAGCCACTAAAACTGCAGCTCCAAATTGCCCTATACAGATGTTCCTCAACTTACAATGGGGCTACATTCCAAGTGTGCATTTAATACCCTAATAAACTAATAAAAAAGTTGCAAACTCATAAGTCGAACCACTGTAAGTCCAGATGATCCTCAACTTATGATGGTGTTATTTCCTGATAAGCTCATCATAAAGTTGATGTAAGTTTTCAACTTTATGTTTGAACTTTATGTTGAACTTTATGTTTTCAACTTTAAAGCTGAAAAACTGTAAGTTTCATCATGAGTCAGGAACACCTGTATCCTCAACCTTTTTTTCAAGCATGTTTTGCCTCTTTGCTTTGAATGAAATCTTGTACTATCTCAAAATGCCACTTCTCATGCTGCTCTCTGAAATGATGCTATAGGCATCCTACTTACTCCTTACTGTTACCATCATTCGCCGACTCTCTTATAAGACATATACTCAAAAACTTGCTCCTTAGTCAAACACCCAGTTCCCCTCTTTGTTACTATCATCTACCAGTCCCCTAATCAAGCCTCTTACTGACTGATGACTTTCATACAAATTAAAGTCTTCCTCTTTACCCTAAGCCCTGCTATCATCCTGAGTGATATCAACATCTGTGAGAACAAACTCTCCAAAACCACAGACTTTGAGTTGTTTGATATGCTCATCTATAATAATCTATCCCTCCACCAACCCTGACCACCCATTCCTGTGGTCACTAACTGAATCTGGTCATCACCTGAAACTGCCCCACTTACATAGAAAACATAGTTCAGGTACTGCAATCTCCTTCCTACTAGCTTGCTTTACCACCATCAATATGAACACTGACCTCAGATGGTACCTAAACTTTGTATCTTCTCCCCATCTATCTTCCCTTTACTAGATTCTTTCTCAGACTATTTAAATTCCATGCTCTGTCCTATTAAAAATACTCTTATGAATATCCTAAATTCCTTAGATTCCTGTCTTGCAAAATACCAACCCCAGATGAACCCAGCAAGCTGCTTTCTCCATAGCTATGCCCAAGTGCAAATGGACAAAGTAACACAAGAGGACAGATGAATCAGCTATCATTTCATGCATGGTATCAATAGTATACAATGAGAATACAATAATGCCTCTTTGTTAAAATTACTTTCCATTCTCTCTAACACAAATTTTCTCCATTCTTTTCAAAATTTCAATCTCTAATAGTTCCATCTCACAGAGAAAAAGCAATCAAGAGATCTTGCAATGTCTAGCTACAAAGCATCTTATTAACTCTTAACACCTCTTAATCTGGCTTCCACTCTCTGAGGCCACCACTCTCTGAGGCCACCGATTGGACTTTTTCAATTCACATTTAATCTTTCAGAAACACCTGACATTGCTGATCAATTGAATCCTTAGAGCATTGTCTTCCCTTGAGTGGCAGGTTCAAAAATGCTACCCTGAAGCTATTGGGTCCTAATCTTTGGAACCTGTGAATGTTATCTTCTATGAGAAATTTTGGCAGACGTCATGAAAGATTCTGATACGAGATTATTCTGGATTATCTTATGGGCCCTAAATGTCATTACAACTGTCCGAGAAGCAGAGGGAGATTAGACACACAGAAAAGGAGGAGGCAATGTGACCGTGTAGGCAGTAACTGGAGTGATATGGAGATAAGCCAAGGAATGCCAGCAGCCAACAGAAGTTGGAAGAGGAAAGGAACCGATTCTCCCCTGGAGATGCTGGAGAGAGCATGGCCCTGGTGACAGACACCTTGAATCCAGCCTACTAATACTGAGTTCAGACTTCTGGCCTCCAGAACTGCGAGAATAAACTTCTGTTGTTTCAATCCAGTAGAACTGGTAATTTGTTAAAGCCGCCATAGGAAAGCAATACACAGTAACTTCTTTAATAAATCACTGTCCTAGGTTTGCTGAAATCAGTTCTTTGCAGGCTTCTTTAATGATTCATTATTCTACCTGGACATTAAATAGGGGGAATTCCTCAAAATACAGGAGTGCTCTTCTCTTTCCATATTCCTTTGCTCTGGCTAATCTCATTCACACCCACAGCAATTACTACCTCAATATAATAAAATCCAAGTGTGAGTTCCAACTCTGATCTCTCCTCTGATTTCAAACTCAAATGCCTACATGACATTTCCATTTGGACATTCAAAAGGCATCTCAAATTCAACATATCCAAAAACCGATCTGGTCCTCTTCTGGTGTTGTCTCAGCAAATGGTAGAAACATGTATTCCATTACCCACAATTACTCTGAGGAGTTACTCTTCCTCTCAACAACAGGTTGATTATACTGTTTCCTTCTAAATATCTCTTGAATCCATTCACACAACTACATTTCAAGCTATCATCATGTCTTCCTGGATAACTGCAATAGTTCCCTAACAGGTTTGCCATATTCTATCCATTCTTCATAATAACAAAATTATGTTTTCAAATTTAAAATCTGCTCATTGATTCCTCATTCAATGACTTCTACTGTTCTCCCAATAACTACAAATCTGAATTTCATTGTTAAAACATTTTTTATAAAAAACAAAATTCTGGCCAGGTGTGGGTGGCTCATGGCTGTAATTCCAACATTTTCAGAGGCTGAGGTGGGAGGACTGCTTGAGCCCAGGAAGTTCAAGACCAGCCTGGGCAACATGGTGAGACCTTGTCTCTACAAAATATTTAAAACATTGCTGGGCATGGTGGTACCTGTAATCCCAGAAACTTGGGAGACTGAGGTGGAAGAATCGCTTGAACTAGGAAGTTGAGGCTGTGATCAGCCGTGATAGCACCACTGCACTCCAGCCTAAGCAACAGAGACCCCGTTTCAATAAATAAATGAATAAATAAATAAATTCTGAATAACTTGTACTCAGTCTTGTGTGATATACGCCCTATATACTTCTCCTGCCACTTCTTCCACCACTCCCTCCAAAACATTGCTCTCCGCAGTCCAACTGCACTAGCCTTCCCTCAGTTCCTTGGCGTATGCCAGGCTCTCTCCTGATAGCTTCTGCATGTGCTTTCCCTCAGTCTAGACTGCTGTGCAAATGTTCTACTCAACCTACTTCCTTCTCCTTACTATTGAACTCCTGCTCATCCTTCAAGTATCAAATTCCAGCTCAGCTACCAGCTTCTCAGGGAAGCTTTCCTTGGCTGTCCAACCTAAATTAGGTATCTTTGTATACTTTCATGGCACCATGTTCATCTTCTTCACTGTACTCATCAGAGTTCTAATTGTTTATTTTTACAATTAATTCTCTTCTTCACTAGACTATAAACTCCAAGAAGGTAGGTAATGCTTGCTGTATTCATTCTTCATCTTGAAGTCTAAGCATACTGCCTGGGCACATAGTAAGTACCAAACAGCATCTGCAAATTGAAACATGAAATCTATTACAGCTTGAGTATCTTTTATCCAAAATGCTTGTAATCAAAAATTGTTTCGTTTCCATTTTTTTCAGATTTTGGAATATCTGCATTTTATATAGACGCCAGTTAAGCATCCCAAATCCAAAATGCTCCAATAAGCATTTCCTTTGAGCGTCATGTTGGCATTCAAAAAGTTTCAGATTTTGGAGCATTTCAGATTTCAGATGTTTGGATTTGGGATATTCAACCTGTACTTCAAGTATGAGTGTCCTGGAAGCACCTAACCTTTCTTCTTTTACTTTTTACACTTCATTACCAAGACTGTTAATATGTTTTAACCCAGACCCACAGCTCTTTAGATTTTCCTAAGGAAAAAAAATTTTCACTGTCCAGTATTATCCATTATATATTAAATACGGTTCATTTTATTTTAAAACAGCAGTTCTTGAGGCAACTCTAAAAATAAAAATTAATATAACTTCTGCTTCTACCATGGTAGAGTAATTGGGATCAGATTTACCTTCTTACATAACAACTAGAAAGTGGACAAAATATAAGAAACTGTTGTCAGGCACTGGCAACAGACAGAAGGAAAACAAAATAGGTAAGTCGTATAACTGCCCTGTCATTCTGGCAGGAGGCCCTTTCCAGAACACTGTGCAGAAAGGGCTACACCAAACACAGTATGGCAACTTTGCCAAGTTGAGGAGACAGATCAAGGAGGTGGAGGTGACTACAATTTGTAGGGCAGTATAGAGAGAAGAGAGAGAATCAGAGAATAGAGAGTACCCGAAATTGGTATAGGGATCCTCTTGTGTTTTTGGTTGAATACTAATTTGCACGTGTGTAAGGCAAAACTTCACAAGTCTTAGGCAAAGGACAAATGCCAGGAAACTATAAGATGAACAATTCCTAGAACTTATTCAGAAACACTAAGAATTACCATAGAATTCTCATCTGAAACTACACAAGTCAGAGATAAGAAAACTAAAACTTTGTTTTATAGTGAAAATTATATTTAATAGAGAATTATGAGTATACTTAAGTATAGATTCGGGGGCACATATGCAGGTTTGTTACATGGGTATATTGCATAATTCTGGGGTCTGAGCTTCTGGTGAACTCATCACACAAATAGTTAACATAGAACCCAGGAGGTAGGTTTTCAACCCTACCCACTAAGCCTCCTTTTGGAGTCACTAGTGTCTACTGTTTCCGTCTTTATGTCCATGTGTACCCACTGTTTAGCTCCCACTTATAAGTGAGAACATATGGTATTTTTCTGTTTCTGCATTAATTCACTTAGGATAATGGCCTCCAGCTGCATCCATGTTGCTGCAAAGGACATTATTTCATTCTTGATTACGGCTCTGTAGTCCGTATGTACCACATTTTCTTTTATCTAATCCACTGTTGATGAACACTTGATTCCGTGCCTCTGCTATTGTGAACAGTGCTGCATGCAATAAACATGCACGCACAGGTGTCTTTATGATAAAACCATTTCTCTTCCTTTGGGTAGATACCCAGTAATGAGATTGCTAGGTTGAATGGTAGTTCTGTTTTTAGTTATTTGAGAAATCTCCACAATGTTTTCCATAGGGGTTGTACTAATTTACATTCCCACCAACAGCGTGTAAGCATTCCCTTTTCTCTACATCCGCACTAATATGTCTTATTTTATTACTTTTTAATAACAGCCATCTAACTGCTATGAGATGGTATCTTGCTGTGGTTTTCATTTCATTTCTCTGATGATTAGTTATGTTGCACATTATTTCACCTTTTTTCACCACTTGTATGTCTTCTTTTGAGAAGGTCTGTCCGTGTCCTTCGCCCACTTTTTAATGGAGTTACTTTTTCTCATTGATTCAAGTTCCTTATTTATTATGGACATCAGTCCTTTATTGGATATGTTTGCAAATACTTTCTTCCATTCTGTAGGCTGTTTACCCTGTTTGTTTCTTTTGCTGTGCAGAAGCTCTGTAATGAAATCGCACTTGTCTACTTTTGTTTTTGTTGCATTTGCTTTTGGGATCTTAGCCATAAATTCTTTAAATGTCCAAAAGATATTTTCCTAGGTTTTCTTCTAGAATTTTTATAGTTGCAGGTCTTAAGTCTTTAATTCACCTTGAGTTAATTTTTGTATATAGTGAGAGGTAGGAGTCCATCTTCATTCTTCTACATATGGCTAGCCAGTTTTCCCAGCACCATTTATTGAACAGGGTGTCCTTTCTCTATTGCTCATTTTTGTTGATTCAGTTGATGATCAGGTCATAGCAGGTGTGTGGCTTTATTTCTGGGTTCTCTATTTTGTTCCACTGATGTATGTGTCTATCTTTGTACCAATTCCACGCTATTTTGGTTACAATAGCCTTGTAGTATAGTCTGAAGTTGGGTAATATGATGCCTCTGGCTTTGCTCCTTTTGCTTAGGATTGCTCTACCCATTTAGGCTCTTTTGTGGTTCCACATGACTATTAGAATTGTCTTTTCTAATTCTGTGAAAAAAATCACATTGGTAATTTGATAGGAATTATATTGAAGCTGTAGATTGTTTTGGGCAGTATGGTCATTTAACAATGTTGATTCTTTCAATCCATAAGCACGGGATGCTTTTCCATTTGTTTGTGTCATCTATGAATTCTTTCATCAGTGTTTTACAGTTCTCTTTGTAGAGATCTTTCCCTTTTCTGGTTAAATGTAATTCTAGATATTGTGTGTGGGGTGTGTGTGTGTGTGTGTGTGTGTCTACTGTAAATAAAATTAGTTCTTGATTTGGCTCTCAGCTTGAATGTTATTGGTGTACAGAAATGCCTGTGATTTTTGTACATTTATTTTGTGTCCTGAAACTTTACTGCTGGAGTTGTTTATCGGGTCCAGGAGTCTTTGGGGGAATCTTTTGGGGTTTTTTAAGGTACAGGATCATGCCATCAACAAGCAGATAATTTGACTTCCTCTTTGCCTATTTGGACATCTTTTATTTCTTTCTCTTGTCTGACTGCTCTGGCTAGAACTTCTAGTACTATGTTGAATAGGAATGGTGAGAGTGGACATCCTTGTCTTGTTCTGGTTCTTAGGGGAAATGTTTTCAACTTTTGCTCATTCAGTATGATGTTGGCTGTGGTTAGGTCATAAATGACTCTTACTATTTTGAGATATATTCCTCTGATGCCTAGGTTGTTGAGGTTTTATCATGGAGAGATGTTGGGTTTTACTGCATGCTTTTTCTGCATCTATTGAGAGAATATGGTTTTTGTTTTTTAACTGTTTATGTGGTGAATCACAATTATTTATTTGTATATTCTGAACCATCCTTGAATCTAGGAAAAAACCTACCTGATCATGGTGAATTATCTTTTTGATGTGCTGCTGGATTCAGTCTGCTAGTATCTTGTTGAGGATTTTTGCCTCTATCTTCATCAGGGATACAGGCCTACATTTCTGTTTTTCTTTTTTGTTGTTGAGTCCTTGCCAGATTTTGATATTGGGATGATACTGGTTTCACAGAATGAGTTAGGGAAGATATCTCTCCTCCTTAGATTTTTTTTGGAACAGTTTCAGTAAGATTGGTACCAGCTCTTCTATCAACACCTAGTAAAATTTGGCTATGAATCCTTTTGGTCTAAGGCTTTTTGTGATTGGTAGATTTTATTATGTATTCAATGTTATAACTCGTTATCGGTCTGTTCAGGATTTTGATTTCTTCCTAGTTCACTTATGGAAGGTCGTGTGTTTCCAGGTGTTTATCTATTTCCTCTAAATTTTCTAGTTTGTGCACATAAAGATGTACACAGCAGTCTCTAAGGATCTTTTGTATTTCTGTGGTATCAACTGTAATGACATCTTTGCCATTTCTGTGCTTACTTGAATCTTCTCTCTTTTCTTGGTTCATCTAGCTAGCGGTCTATCCATTTTGTTTACCCTTTAGAAGGATAAACAGAACTTTCCGTTTTGTTGATTCTTTGTGTAATTTTTTAGTCTCAATTCTGTTTAGTTCTGCACTAATCTTTGTTATTTCTTTTGTTCTGCTAGCTTTCAGGCTGGTTTGTTTTTATCTTGCTAGTTCCTTTAGGGACAATGTTAGGTTGTTAATTTGAGATCTTTCTTTCGATGTAAGAATTTAGCACTAAAATTTTCCTCTTAACTCTACTTTTGGTATATCCTAGAGGTTTTCATATATTGTTTCTATTTTCATTTGTTCCAAAAAAAAATCTGTATTTCTGCCTTAATTTTGTTCTTTAGCCAAAAGTCATTCAGGAGCAAACTGTTTCATTTCCATGTACTTATGTGGTTTTCAGAGTTATTCTTGGTATTGATTTCTAATTTTACTCAGCTGTGGTCCAAACAGATGCTTGATATGATTTCTACTTTTTTGAATTTACTGAGACCTACTTTATGACTGAGCATGTGGTCACTCTTAGAGCATGTACAGATGAGTAAAATGTGTATTCTGTGGTTGCTGGGTAGGGTATTCTGTACATGTATGTTAGGCCCATTTGGTCAAAACTTTAACTTAAGTCGAGAATGTTAGTTTTCTGCGGTAATCTGTCCAGTGCTGTCAGTGGGGTGATGTAGTCCTCCACTATTATTATGTGGCTGTCTCCTTTTCTTAAGTCTAGTAGTATTTGTTAAATGTGGGTGCTACAACACTGGGCATGGCATATATACCTAGGAGATATAAATCTTGTTGAACTGAATCCTTTGTCATTGTATAATGCCCTTCTTTGTTTTTTGTTATTGTTGTTGGTTTAATATCTGTGTCATCTGATACAACAATAGCAAAGCCTTCTCTTTAAAAAACCTACAAAGTGCTGAGAAATAAAAGTTCCATTCCAGAAATGCCTATCTTTTGCCTTTTTCACCGGCATTCTCTTACACGTGTACAGCAGTTTTCCAGGGGCTAAGCAACTCACAGGGTTATCACAATAGGTTATATTATTTTTTCTTTTGAAAAAGTTATTTTTCATAAAATATTATTTATGTTAACTTTAACTGGGTTATTACTTTGTAGATGAACTGATGAATAAATATTTTTTAGAGTTCTTAGTTTTTATTTCTAATAAAGTAAATTTCAATAGCTATAGCCTATTAAAGCACCTTGAGATCTTCAATAATTTTTAAGAACACACATCCCAAAACTTTAAAAAAGTTTGACAATCGCTGCTTTTAGAAGTAGGAGCCACATCAAATTATTCCCTCATGGTATCACAGGGCCTGTGAGGAAGTTTTTTACTGCAAATTTAATTTCCTTAATAAATACATTCGCTTTTGAGTGTTTATAATATTCCTTTATTATTTTAGTATCTGCCAGATATGTTGTGATGTCCATCTTTCACTCCACATACTGATAATCTGTGGTTCTTTTTTTTTTTTAATACTCATCAGTCAGGCTAGAAATTTAACAATTTTACTGATTTATTTCCAAAAATTCTAATTACATAAATCTTGATCCTCAAATACCTGATACAGATGGAGTTTTCTGCTAGCCCTGTTAGTCCTCAAACCACACTATGACAACGGCGGTATAAAGAAACACGTTTAAAAGATCTGCAGGCCTCACTAAATCAGTATTTTCCAAATGACTAATACATGATGTTTCAAACTCATACATGGGCAAAACACTCATTTAAAATGCAAGATAGACCAATGAATTTTAATATAATAGAATATGAAAAATTTATTCATATAGTTTCAGATTCTCCCTGCAGTTACCTTGTTAAATTTTGGTGTAGTATATATAAAAGAGGAATATCCACATTATCTGTATGATGAAATGGGAAGTATACATAAGCACTGTTCCTATATACTGAAGTACGGGGCTGCTGCAGGAAAAGCATGTGAGACACGTTTTTATAGAACACAATTTTTATTTGAAAGAATGGCACACAAACTATGTTATTTGGACTAGGGTATATGGAAGACATTTTCTTGAAAATGAACAAAGTGTGCCTATCATTTCAAGAAAAATAAATTGACAGTATTTATTGCCAATGAGAAAATTCAAACTATCAAGTGAAAATAAAAATTTTGCAAAATTTTTATCTATCCCTGCGCAGGATCCAATGATTTTGCTGGTGAGATGAGTAGTGAGTAATAAATAATTTTTTGATATTATATAATACAGCAGCTGTGAAACTTTTTGGTATCACTATTCCTTTATACTCTTTAAACAAAGAACTTTGTTAACAGAAGCTTTTATTTATGTTGATATATTAATATTTACTGTATTAGACAGAAGTGAGTACTTAAACTTTTAAAAATTTATTTAAACACAGTAAACCTCTCCTGCATGATTAACTAGCATTTTGATGGAAAACGACAATTTAAGAAAAAAGAAAACCTAGTGAAAAGAGTGCTACTGTGTGAGAAAGCATTTTACGTGATCCATTTTCAAGGCATGATAAATATAAGTACTGGCAATCAGCCTGCGGTTGTGACAAATCACACAGCTCATGCACCTAGAAAGTCACTGTAAGTGATCAGAATGTAGAGGAGGGGTCAGCCCATAAAAGGGAAGTTAGTTTTGATACTGGAAAATCAAAACTTAAGTGGGGAAGGGGACTGGGGTATAACCTTATAAGGGGGATAATGAACTTAGGCAACGTCTGGGAACATTGTAACCCCAAAGTACTCGACCAATGAGGAACTGGGGGAGGGACTTGCGTGCCAAGAGATAAATTACCTGCTGTAACTGCCCTGGGTGTGCATGCCTACCAGACAACTGATCTTGCAAGATCGCCATTAAAAGTCTTACTTGCGCTGTTCTTCATGTCTCCGAGTCCATTCTTTGGGTTTGGACGGGTGAATGTTTCTCTTACAAACTTGGGGGCCCGTCTGGGATCTTTATGCCTGCGTAGAGTGGGACTCTGGCCAAAAAGGGAGATGCATCTCACCCGATTTAGGGGGTCCGCTATGTCTGAGTGTCCCGGCTCCTCGCAAAGGCCACAGACAAACCTGAGCCTGTTATTCAGGAGGCAGCAGAGGTGACACAGGGAGAAAAGCAGGCACCGTGGCAACCAGGCAACCTCATGTGCAAGCCAAGGTAGGAAAAACGGACTATAAGTACTGCCTTGGTGGTTGGGCATTTTCGGAGGTCGAGTATGTGTGACTGAGACGTATCCTAGATACAAGGCAAATGCAGAATCCAATCCGCAGTTTCGTTCTCCCGCAAGGGAAACGGCCGGAGACGGACAAAGCGATTCTTGGGGTGTGCAAGAAACCTCCAGTTGGGGAGTTGAGTACACAGGGAAAAGCTCAAACACAAAGACTGACTGAAAATGAGAAACAGAAATTCAAGGCCTAGGGGACAAAGGAAAGAGGGAGCCAAAGAGAATCCCTCTGACATTCCTCTAGATAGTCCCTTGGGGAGAATGCTGCAGGTTTGGAGTGACAACCCTCGAAACAGAGACAAGGAAAAGCAAAGATGATAAAGTATTACTGTTTTATCTGGCCCAAAGACCCCACTTGTAAGCCTTCGGTCTTCTGGTCTAAGTTTAGCTCAGATGAGGAATAGGTGTGCCAAGCTTTAATTCTCTATGTGAATAAAACCCCATCCTCACAAGAAGAGATAGGTTGCTCTCTGCCGGATCAAGGAATTAGTCCCCATGTTCCCCCTCAAAGAAAAAGAAGAACAGCTTAATAAAAAGCCCTTGCCCAGGGAAAAGCCTTGGGACCCCCTATCATGCTCATCCCCTCCATACATCTTACAAAATAGGGGACAGGAAGATCAAGGGGCAGCAGGAGGGTTAGAGGAAGAGAGATCTGGAGACCATGGGGTAACTGAACCAACTGCTCCTTTAAATCCTTATCCAAATTTAAGAAAAGAATTAGAACAGTGTGAGAGGGCTATTTTCCCTATCCCTTCCACACAGCAGGCATCTAGCATGTTCCCTCTTAGGGAAGTTCCCATGGGACAGGGAGAGACTGGCTTTATAAATGCTCCTCTTACAAGTACTGAAGTTAGGAATTTCAAGAAAGAAATGAAACCACTCCTAAAAGATCACCTTGGTTTAGCAGACCAGCTGGACCAATTCCTAGGACCCAACTTTTACACCTAGGCTGAAATGATGTCCATCATGAATACCCTGTTCACAGGAGAAGAAAGGGGAATGATTAGGAGACTGGCCATGACCATCTAGAAGAAGCAACACCCTCCTAGGCAAGGAGTCTTGCCAGCCAAACAAAAATGTCCAAATGTAGATCCCAAATGGGATAATAATGATCCCAGGGACCAGGCCCAAATGCAGGACCTCAGGGAACTAATAATTAAAAGGATAAAAGAGTCCACTACTGGGACACAAAATGTCTCAAAGGCATTCGAGATTCAAAGATTAAAAAGAGGAAACTCCCTCTGTATTCCTTCCGAGATCAGATGAGAAAACAATCCGGATTAGATCAGGAGAACCCAGTAGGGCAAGGCCTTCTGAAGGGTAACTTTGTAACTAAGAACTGGCCTGACATTACAAAGAAAATTACTAAAGATTGATGCATGGAATAACAAACCAATCGAGGAATTACTGAGGGAAGCTCAGAAAGTCTTTTTGTAAGGAGAGAGGAAGAGAAGCAGAAACAAAAGCAAAAAACATGGTTTCTACTAGGGAACAGGTAGTCAGAAAAAGGTTAGATCAAGATCCCCTCAAAGGAGACAAGGGAAAGATAGATTTCAACACAGACAAAAAAAGGAAATGCAGGAAAAAGCTCCTAAGACTATGAGTGGATGTTACAAGTGAGGAAAGCAAGAGTATTTTAAGAGAGAATGTCTTGAATGGAAGAAAGGTGATCCCCATCATGGCTGTTGATGAAGACTGGGGGGTCAGGGGATCCTTCCAAGAAGGTTCCACAGGAACCCTTGATAAATTTGAAGGTGGGACCCAAGGGAGAAGTAATATTTTTGGTTGATACTGGGGTGGTTCGCTCCTCCCTAATTCACCGACCAAGGGGTACAGAACTCTCTACGGAAAAATTGACAGTATCGGGGTAAAAGGGGAGGGATTTCAATAAAATGTTAATTAGATTGGGACCAGAACAAATTGAGGGGTCACTCTTATATGTTCCTGAAGCAGGAACTAACTTCCTGGGTCAAGACCTGATTGTGAGATTGGGTTTAGGATTAGGAATAGAGGAAGGATAATTGAAAGTAATGACGGGCCTCCCAACAGAGGAGGAGAACAGAAAAATTAATCCCCTTGTGTGGGTTAGGGAAAGCAACAGGGGAGGGTTAAAAATCACACTCTTACAGATTGAACTAAAACAACCAGGGGAAGTTGTTTGCAGATAACAATATTCCATTTCTACTGAAGGGAGAAAAGGTCTCCAACTGGTAATAGAGCGATTGATTAAAGATGGGCTATTAGAACCCTGTATGTCACCACACAATACTTCAATTCTCCCAGTCAAAAATCCTGATGGGTCGTATAGATTGGTGTAAGATCTAAGGGCTATAAATCGAATTGTCCAGACCCACCACCCTATGATGCCTAACGCCTACACCTTCCTTAGTAAGATACTATGAACGTAAGTAGGTCAGTGTGGTGGATCTAAAAGTTGCATTCTGGGCATGTCCCCTACACTTTAGGTTTAGGGACCTCTTTCCCTTTGAATGGGAAAATCCTATAACTGGGAGAAAGCAACAGTACCGCTGGACTGTGCTGCCACAACGTTTCAAGGAAGCCCCAAACTTTACTTAGTCAAATCTTAGAAAAAGTCCTGGAAGAATTCCAACCTTCCAGGGGAATCCAGTTGTTACAATACGTAGATGATCTTTTAATTTCTGGGGAGAGTAGGGCCAAGGTATCAGAAACCACAACAAGCTTGCTTAATTTCCTAAGAGAAAGGGGATTGCAAGTCTCTAAGAACAATTGCAGTTTGTGGAAAAAGAAGTTAAAACGTTTAGGACACCTGATTAGTGAAGGAGAGTGGAGAGTAAACCCAGAGAGAATATAGGGAATAGTGAGTGGGTCTGCTTTTGCCTAAGTCAAAGAGAGAACTCTGAAAATTTTTAGGTTTAACTGGCTAGTGTAGGTTATGGATTAACTCATATGCTCAAACGACAAAGATTCTGTGTATCTCAAGTTATTAGAAGAGGAACCCCAATTCCCCATATGAACTTATATTCATAATTCAAAATGCACATATTCAAATGTTTGGCTTCAAGTCCATTGAATATGTACATTTTAAATTATGAAATATGAATATGTATTGTACATGAAATATGACTTGACATCACAGAGTAATCTTAGTTCATGGCAACGTTATTTTCTGAAAGCACCTGCAGAAATTTGTCTTCTTTCTAGTTTCCAAAAAACTCACAGGTGGGGGTCTTTGAATGTCAGATAGTGCATGAGGTACACTAGGATACAGTAATTTCAGGATAATTCATATTCATAATTCACAGTGAGGAAACCTGAAAGTTGCTATTAGCTACCAAAAATGAAAGGTGGGGCAGGGTCGCGGGGGGGGCGGGGGGCCTTGTGAGCCAGTGCCTGGACTCCCACATCACAAATGGAAGGGCAGCGCCTGGAGGGAACTCAAGGCCTGACTGGTTCCTTCTAAGCAGGACGCAATCTGGATGGCAGGGCAACTGGCCTTCAGTTAGTAGCCTTCGGTTAGTGCCTTCAGTGGGTGCCTTAAGTTGGTGGCATTTGGTTACCTTTCCTGGGGAGAGGTGGCAGGTGCTCAGTTCTGCAGACGTGGGGACGAGCGAAGGCCCAAGCTGCCCAAAAAGAGGAGAGGTGGCCCATGGGAACCACAATGACCTGTCGCATGTGCACCAAAGCCAGCTCCAGGCAGGGCCGGTGCAGGGCGTCTGTGGAGTCGTCCTGCAGCTCTGACATGTATGAGTCAGCAGCCAGGAAAGGTGCAGGCCCCAGCAGAGAGGAGCAGAGGTGCCCGGAACATGCTGTCCACCAATGCCAGCCCCAAGTGGGGCCAGCTCAGGGGGCGGTGGGCGGAGCCATCCAGCAGCTCTGAGATCCACAAGGTAGAGATGGCAGTAGCGCCAGGCTCCACTGCTTTGGAGCTTGCACAACCGGATTCGGGAGCCGTGACCTGCAGCACATTGGCGACCAGAAGACGCCCAAAGGTAGGGAGGCCACAGTTACTGTTTGGCCTTAGGAGCTCCTCTGGCTGTTGCTGATCCAACGTTCCCTCCTAGAGACATCCACAGCCTGGGACTCCCCGTTCCTGCCCCTAGTTAGCTTTCCTAGGCCCAGGCCCCAAGCAGGAGGACTGGCTCTGCCTTGTGGCCCCACCCCTTCTTCTTTCCCTGGTGCATCTGGCCAATCAAGTTATTAGAAGAGGAACCCGATCCCTTGCAGTGGTCCTCAGAAGAAATTCAGGCAGCGAAAGAGCTAAATCAGGCCCTCATTACAGCCCTGGCCCTCCCATCTTTAGAGAACCCATTCCATCTGTTTGTTAACAGTAGACCAGGGCATGGCCCTTGGGGTGCTTACTCAAACATGGGGTGGGAAGAGGCAACCTGTTGCTTTTGTCTCCAAGCTTCTCGATCCTGTCTCTCAAGGGTAGCCCAAATGTGTGCAAACAATAGCTGCCACAGACTTGCTGGTAGAGGAGACTAGAAAGCTAACCTTTGGTGGGGCCCTAATAGCACCCCACATCTAGTCAGGAATATATTAAATCAAAAAACTGGAAGATGGTTAACTGATTCTCGGATTCTAAAATATGAGGCCATATTACTAGAAAAAGATGACTTGGTCGTAACAACAAATACTTGCCTGAATACAGCCAGTTTCCTATGGAAAGGAGAGGAGAACAAAGAGACATCAGATCCTAACTGCTGAGATATCACAGAATACCAAACCAAAGTTAGGCCAGATCTTAAGGAAGCTCCACTACATGATGGGATAAGGCTGTTGGTGGATGGGCTGCCTCCAGTGATAGATGGCAAGGGACATAATGGTTATGCTGTCATTGACGGAAATAAACACTCCTTATGTGAGAAAGGAAGACTACCTAATGGCTGGTTAGCCCAAACCTGTGAATTGTATGCTCTTAACCAGGCCCTAAGGCTCCCTGAAGGCCAAAATGGCACTATATACACTGATTTTAAGTATGCCTATGAGGTGGTACACACTTTCGGAAAAATCTGGACAGAGTGGGGCCTAATAAATAGCAGGGGAAAATAATTGGTACATGGGGAACTGGCCAAACAGGTTTTAGAAAGCCTCTTGCTTCCAGCAGAGGTAGCCATAGTTCATGTAAATGGTCATCAGAAAGGGAACACTATAGAAGCTGTAGGAAACAGGTTTGCAGCTGAAGCTGCTAAGCAAGCCTCCCTGGAGGAAGAAATTAAGACTATTTAGCCTGACCTAAGGTAGTATTAAGGCCCCAGTTTATCAGAGATGAGAAGGAAGAATTAGACAGGTTAGGGGTCAAACTGAAGATGAGATGGGTACTTCCCGATGGGAGAGAAATAAGTAAACCCCTAACGAGAAAGCTAATGTCTATATTACACAAAAGGAGTAATTGGGGATCCTGGGCTCTGCATGACGCAACACTTCAGAATTATAGGTGTACAGGGATTTATGCCCCTGCTAAACAAGTGTGTGGAAGTTGTGTAACTTGTCAAAGGATAAACAAAAAGGTGATCAGAAAACAGGCCACAGGAGGAAGACCTCCCAGAGTAAGATCATTTCAAAGCATTCAAGTAGATTTCACAGAAATGGCCAAAGGAAGAAGACTAATGTATTTACTGGTGATCGTAGGTCACCTTTCCAGCTGGGTGGAAGCCTTTCTCCTTCCAACAGTCATGACCAGTAATGTGGTGAAAATAATATTAGAACAGACGGTACCTAGATTTGGCCTGGTAGAAAACATTGATTCAAACAATGAGAGCCACTTTACCTCAAGGGTGTTAAGAGGAATTATGGAAGGTTTACAAATTAGATGGGATTATCAAACCCCTTGGCATCCCCTTCCTCTGGAAAGGTAGAAAGAATGAATCAAACTCTCAAAAAGCATAATCACCAAACTAATCTAGAAACTAAAATGCCCTGGTCCAAATGTCTCCCAATAGTACTCCTTAGGGTTATGACAGTCCCAAGAAAATACTTGGGATTGTCCCCCTACAGGTTATTATAGGGGCTCCCATATTTGGGCAGAGCTACAGACCTCCCTACTATGGAAACCAAGGATCAATGCTTAAGAAATTATATACTGGCCATATCTTCCACCCTGTCATTCCTTAGGTTAGGAGGACTTCTGACTTAAATGCCACTTCTTGAGTTCACGGTTCACCACTTTCAGCCTGGCAACTTGGTGCTGATTAAGACTTGGAAAGAAGACAAGCTCCACCCAAGCTGGGAAGGTCCCTATCAAGTGCTCCTTACCACTGAGCCAGCCGTGCAAACAGCTGAACAGGGGTGGACTCACTATCCTTGAGTCAAGGGATTGGTAAAAAGAAACCCCAGAAGGGAGGAGAAAAGACCAGTGGAAAGTGCACTAAGGAACCCTTAAAGTTAACTCTGAGAAAAATCTAAAAAGAAAACATGGGTTGGCCCCATTTCTTGAAGTTAATACGGCTGGGATGGGCTACTATACAAAGAGCAGAAGGTCAAAATGGAAACTGGCAGGGGACTCCTCCCTATCCAATCAGGTTGGTAATTAGTGTAACCAAGACGGTAGCACCCCAGACTATAAGATTGATGCCTGCCATGTCTAACCTTGTGGGAATTTGGAAAATCAGGGATAGCTCTCGCAGGCAGATAAATATCTTTGCCCTGAACCAGATACAGGTTATAGTAGAGCATCACCCTGCCCCACCTAGCTGGGATGATGTATGGTGGACTACCCAATTTCAGGGTTGGACAGTAAACATGGGTTGCGTAACTCTGAGCTGGAGACCCTTGAAGAATAAACTACATCTGTCCAAGGGCTCCCTGCCAAATAACTGCCACAATTTAGAATGTAATCCTATATTCATCACCATTGACAATCCAGCCATTCTAGACCAAGAACCAAATCTAAGTACTGGCAGTCAGCCTGCGGATGTGACAAATCACATGGCTCATGCACCTATAAAGTCATGATAAGCGATCAGAATGTAGAGGAGGGGTCAGTCCATAAAAGGGAAGAAAGTTTTGCTATTGGGAAATCGAAACTTAATGGGGAAGGGTACTGGGGTATAACCTTTTAAGGGGGATAATGAAACTTAGGCAACGTCCGGGAAGATCGTAACCCCATAGTACTCGACCAATGAGGAACTGGGGAAGGGACTTGCATGCTAGGAGATAAATTACCTGCTGTACCTGCCCTGGGTGTGCCTGCCTACCAGACACCTGATCCTGCAAGACTGCCATTAAAAGTCTCACTTCCACTGTTCTTCGTGTCTCTGAGCCCATTCATTGGGTTTGGATGGGTGAATGTGTTTCTCACACATTGTTTTACATTTCTGCAAATCCCTTTATTGTCTGGCTTAATTTCAGACAGCTGGGTTCTCTCATTTGCTTCTATATGATCTGTGGCCACATCACAGGGCAAGTCACATGGCCTCAGAAAAACTCTTGAGAACAGACATGAAAAACGCACGTAACACTTCCAGTATTATATGAAAACATTCTTGACTTCATAGAATCCCTGAAATATCTTCCTATTAAGTTAAAGTTTAAAACTCCTTTCTGTTAAAGAGATGGTAGTCTTAGCATACTTATACGAAAAAAACAATGTTGCAAATCTCTTATTTTATAAAAATTTTCTGTTAAGAATATATTTCTTTTAAACAAAATCTATTTCCTAGACTTTAATCAAATAAAAGCAGTTATCAGTACTCTAGTCCTCAATTAATGTAAGCTAATATGATTTTTGGATCCTTACAAATTGTATATGTAAGCGTGTACCCATGTATATAAATCTCTATCCCATGTGCACAAAATACATAAAAACAAATACACTAAAATATTACTAGCTACATTATAGATACTTTTAATCTTTACCTTTTTCCTCAATATTTTATATTTGCCGTTGGTTCAAAAAAAATTTTTTTAATGCTTCCTGTTGCTCTCTTCCTCTCATCAGCACTAGTTAATATTATTTTCAAAAAGAGTATGCCCTGACCTTGGGGAACCAGAAGGTTTTAGTTAATTAGAATTATGAGGAAGCAGAGTAAGGATAAAAATAAACCAGGAAATAGGATGCAATGGACCCTATGTTAACACATCAAAAAACTGGAATTTAGAATTCTGATCTTAGAGTATAGGATTTCCAGTAACATATGTTCTTTCCATAAAATAATGATTCTTCCTTTATAGTTCTAGCAGTAACTATGTGCACCAATAAAATAGTTACACACATTTAGCTCTGTGCCTTATGAAGTGTTTTCACTTATTATTCTTTGATCTTATATCATCACTGACTACATTACTTTAAAATTCATACGCTAAATGAATTTAATACTGTTTTTTTAAAAAAGGAGGCCGCATCTTTTTACACATTATTACTGTTCATGATAATGTTGTCTCATGGAAAAACAGAGTTGCGGCAAAGGGCCAACTAACTCAAAGCAATACACCGCTCTGAATTCTTTCAATTAGGGATCTCAAAACGTTATTGCTTAACTGGTGCTTGCAATACCATACTAAGTCTTATGGTGATAAGAGTGACACCCATTATACTATAATTAACAACAGAAGGGGACAGCAAAATGCAGAATCACAAACAACTTTTTCTACTTAACTGGCAGAGAAAAGACGGGCAGCACAAAGCAGTGGCTGGGAGTTTGGCGTCTGGAGCCGACTATCTGGATTCAGACTCTGACTCTGCCACTCATGTATGACCCTGCACAAGTTACTTAACTTCATCTTGCCTGAGTTTCTCCATCTATGAGGGAGAGAGGAGAATAACCATATCTACCAGCAAGGTTAAATAATTAAATGAGTTACTATTTGTAAAGTGTTGGCACATAATATTTGTTAAAAGTAAAAGAAAAACCCTGAAACTAAAGTTCAAACACTTTATTAAATAACAAAACAATCGTAGGGATGCAGAAAAACCAAATTAGATAATTCAGAATACTGCATCCTCAATTTCTGAACTTCTTAAAAAGGGGTGGTTTTCAACTATCCCTTAGCAAAAGTACAAACCGGTCAAGTATAAATGACTTTCAGAGATGCCATAGAAGAGTTTGGCTGGATACAGATAAAGCGCCTTTTTGCTTATATAAATTGAACAGAAAAATGTTCTGTCTTTAAGACAAGTTTTAAGACACAATAAATACTAGCATCAACAGGTCACCTCAGTTGCTCTTGTTGACTACCAAAAAAAAGGCAAAAATGCTGATCTCAATGTGTCAAATCTGTTTAAAGTTTAGATGGAAGAAATGAGCAATCACATAAAATTAAGACTGAAGCCAACTTCCTAAAGAAATGGAGTGTCCCAGGTTAAGGCAAGATAAGTACAGGCTGAAAGACATTTTATCCTGCCAGAAAGCAAGGAAGCACTCAACGAACAACCAGGTCAGATCAAAATGGACACAGCAGCCACCTCAAGAGACTCTCACTGGCCAAATGTGAGAAAACCGATCATCAAAAAGAATAACACCTAAAGTGAACAGAAGGAAAAAAAAAGAATTACAGTCAAAATCAATGAAATTAAAAACAGGAAAATAGAAAAAAAAAAAAAAAAAAAAGCTGGCTCACTGAAAATATAAATCAAACTGTTAAACCTCTAGCCAGACTAATCAAGAAGTTCAAGACCACCCTGGCCAACATGGTGAAATCTCCACCTCTACTAAGAAATACAAAAATTAGCTAAGCACGGCGGCATATGCCTGTAATCCCAGCTACTTGGAAGGCTGAGGCAGGAGAATCATTTGAACCCAGGAGGTTGAGGTAGCAGTGAGCCAAGATCGCACCACTGCATTCCAGCCTGGGTGACAGAGTGAGATTCTGTCTCAAATAAAAAAAGAAGAAGAACAAGAAAAAGGAGAGAAGGCACAAATTACTAATGTAACAAATGGAAGAGGGGTCATCATTACTTATCCCAAGTACATTAAAAGTACAACAAAGGAATACTATGAACAACTTGAACAAACCTGTAACTATTAAAGAAACTGAATCAATAATCTGAATAGATCTATATCTATTAAAAAATTGAACTGATAGTTATTAACTTTTTAAAACAGAAAATGCCAGGCCCGAAGTTTTACTGGTGAATTCTTCCAAACATTTAAGGAAAAAAAATGTGATACCAATTCTCTATAACCTCTTGCAGAAAATAAAAACAGAAGGAACATTTCCTGACTTATTCTAAAAGAGCAGCATTATTCTAATAATAATAATAATAATAAAACAAAGAGATTGTAAGAAAAGAAAGCTACAGACCAGTATCTTTCATGAACATAGGTAACAAAAATCCACAACAAAATATTAGTAAATTGAATCCATTAATGTAGAAAAGGAATTATTCACCATAACCAGGTGAGATTTATCCCAGGTATACAAGGCTGGTTCTAAAATCTACTAATGTAACCCTAACCCACCACATCAACAGGCTAATGAATATAAATCAAACGGTCATATCAATGGATGCAGACAAAGCATCTAACAAAATCTAACACCACTCATGATGAAAACGCTCAGAAAACCGAGAATGGAGAGGAATTTCCTCAATTTGATTTTTTTTTAAAAATCTACTCTACTCCCCTCAAAAAACCCTCTACAGTGAACATAGTACTTAATGGTGAAAAACTAGATACTTTCCCCCTAAGAACAAGAATAAGGCAAAAACGTCTCCTCCCATCACTCCTATTCAACATCATACCTAAAGTCCTAAATACTGCACTAAGACAATAAAAGGGAAGAAAAGGCACACAGATGGAGGGGCGACAAGAAATAAAACTGTTTTTGTTTGCAGATGACATGACTGTCTACCTAGAAATTTCTGAAGAATTGAAAAAAAAAGAAAAAACCCTCCTAGTTGATACAGCTGTTTCCACTGCGTGTGAGTTAACAATTCTGATACTGCTGTAAGATCTACGTTGGAACTGAACAACTAAGTAAATACGTGGTGTGTGCTGGGAGGCAGGTTTCTCGCTACTGGAGGAAATTTACTGGTAAGGGGAGGACCAGGAATGATCCATATGGTAATAGATTAGAGTTGAAGACACTAAGAATTCATGTTTAGCTTATACAGATACAGATGGTTACAAATATTTATGCACATATACTGATATGTAATATTAAATACTTATATGTGTCTGTCTAGACATGTAGATATACAGATATTTCTAATATATGAATATATTTCTTTGCTCTATCTGCTGAGAGTACCTAAAAGAAACAACATCCCAGTAGCAACAAGCACACCTAGAACTTTGTTTCTAATACCATTTTCTAATTAAAGGAAACAGTGCTCCTTAGAGAAATGGCTGATCCCAGGACTAGGGTAGAAAACATACAAGATGAGCTGGGAGCATCCTGCAGTGCCAGAAAGAAAGTGCTCAGAAAACACCCACGCTGATGGAAGTATGTCAAAGGCACAGAAGCTAACTAAAGGGGCTCCCAATGGCCAAATCTGAAACAATGCGAGTAGCAAAATGAAGTATTATTAGTATTGGACTGTAACACAAAGTATAAAATAAGCAACCATGAGTCCATACTGATATAAATGACTAAATAAATCACTAAATGGGAGAAAATAAAAATCTCCTGCACAGAAGGATTCCAAATATTAATAATTTATGTAGACACTTTGCCATCAAGAAGCAGGACATAACTTTCTACTCTTTAAGTGTGGGCTGTGCATGGTCACTTTTCCCAAATAGTGCAGTATGAAAAGGAGGAAAAAAGAATAACTTTACAATGGAAAAATCTGACAAACATTACTTCACCAGGTGATCAAAATCAAAACCAAGTCATAAATTATGTTAACAGTACATACCCTTGACAGGATGTGATGAAATGATGCTTTACCTCTGTGGATTTTCCTTCTAGAAACCCATAAGGCTAGTCTAAAAATAAGAAAAACATTAGACAAATTCCAATAAAACGGTATCCCACAAAATATCTGAGCAGTCATGGTCATCAAAAAAAGGAATATCTGAGAAACTCACAGCTAAGAAATCCTAAGGAGATACGACAAAATGTAATGTGGTATCCCAGATGGGATCTTGTAAAAACAAAACAAAACAAAACAAAAACACTAGCTAAAATCTAAGAAAAGCTGAATAAGCTATGGATTTTAGTGAATAATGTACCAATAATTTTCACTAACTGTAACAAATGTGCCATGCAAACATATGATGTTAATTATAGGAGAAATTGGGTGTGGGGTATATAGAAACTATAGTATATACTCAATTTTTCTGTAAAACCAAAACTTCTACAAATGAAGACTATTTTAAAAAGGATGAAATGATCATAAAACTTTTGAAAAATCAAAAATCCCTGTGACACAGAGAGAGTGAAAGTTATGTGCCACTTTTTGGAGATGACTACTAACCAATTTTCAAAACCGGTATGTTAAAAAGTTGGTACGTTAAAGAGAAATAAAAATTTATCTCATCTTGTTAGGAAGAACTGTAGTTCAATCCTAGTTGACAAGGGGGAAAGGTCTTTTTAACAAAGGAAAGCTGGTTAATATTAATAGATCAAGAAGGATGATAGGTGGGAGGTCCAGGTGGGCAGATCACTTGAGGTCAGGAGTTTGAGACCAGCCTGGCCATTATGGTGAAACCCTGTCTCTACTAAAAATATGAAAATTAGCCAGGCGTGGTGGCACGTGCCTGTAGTCCCAGCTACTCGGGAGGCAGAGGTGACAGAATCGCTTGAACCCAGGAGGTGGAGGTTGCAGTGACCAGAGATGGTGCTACTGCACTCCAGCCTGGGTGACAGAGCGAGACTCTGTCTGAAAAAAATAAAAATAAAAACAAAAAAGAAGGATGATAGGGTTAGAAAAACAAAAAACAAAAACAAAAAAACACCATTTGCAAGCCCAAATGAAACAACCGATTCAAAGCTCACCAAAAGACTCTAAACACATACGCTGCTGGAAAACAGAATATTCACAGGGAACCAAAATGTCATCTCACTGATCAACTGCTGATTGTCAAGGGCAAACCCATCGTTATAATGGATAGATCTGGTGAATACCATCTTAACACCAAATGATCACACTTTAGGCAAACCACCTGATGCCTGTGTTATGAGTCAATATAATGTACACAGGAATAACTAAGCCAAAAAAACTAAATATAATCCAGCCTCTAGACTCAATCTTCTACTTTAGGAAACACAGTGGGAATAGAGATACAAGTTAATTGCTACAAGAAAACAATCAGACAAATCCAAAATATGGGAAACATTCTATGACAAATGGCCTGGTCTCTTCAAGAAGCCAGTATCATAAGTGTAAAAAACAAAAAAATAGAAAACAGGACAATTGTAGTATGTTAAAAGTGACTAAAGCAACAACAATCAAATGTAGTTCATAAACTGATTCAATATTGGTTTGAAAAAGTTGACCTTTTTGGAGAAGAGGGGCAGAACAAGATGGAAGAATAGGACTCCCCAGTGATTGCCCCTAACAGAAACATCAATGTGAACACTATCCATGCACGAAAACATCTTCACAAGAGCTAAGGAAATAAGGTGAGAAATCACAGTATCTGATTGCAGCACAAACTGACCTTTTGGGGAAATAATTAGCAAAACTTGAATATGAACTAGATATTAAGGGCTTAAGTATGACATATGTAACAGAATGTGTTTATCTTTAGGAGAGACATAAACAAATATGACAAAAAAGCTAACAACTACAATATCCAAATGAAGTATACAGGTGTTTACCATAATATTCTTTCAATGTGTATGTCTGAACATTCTTCAGTTGGGAGTGATATGAGAGAATGAAGTCACTTTAAAATGTGGGTGAGGACGGTGGCCAAAATGTTCAGTTTTAAGGAACCAAAAAACAGTAATAGCCAATTCTACTGACAGGTGTAACAAAGAAACACACTGATCTTAAACCAGGTTCCTATGACACATATACTGGAAGATGGAGCCAAAAAAGAGAGGGCATCACTTTACCAAACAATTCCTATCCTCAAAGTTTAAAATATCAACCAAAACTCTGCTGATAAAACCTTCTGAAATACACCCAGTATCTATCATTTTCTCAAGGGCTATTAAAGATATATCATTTTTCCTCAATTATAATGATTAAGATGGATGGAAAACTTTGTAATTTTGAAATTTAAGAAGTATGGGAATAGCTTAGAGAATCAAAAACAAAAACTCTTTAAGACCTTACATTTATTTTCATACACAGATGAAGATGGCATCCTAAATCAAAATCAGTATCATTTTGTATCTCTCATATAAATAATGGGTTCTATGAAATTACATTTGTTCTGCAATCCCTTACATACTAGTGGTTGGGCAGATTTATACTGCTATAAACACAACTGTAAGTCCAGCCCCAAAGTTGATTCCTTCAATTAATGACTCAGTATCCTAGGGTTTCTCTGCGAAATTTTAAAATTTTATTTAACATGACTAAGTAGATACTTCTCAAAGCCACCCCCATAATACCTAGATTCCACAGTCTTTTAATTATGACAATTTCATTACAACAAATATCTCAGCTCCTTTTATACATGACTGCCCTTTTACACTCCTAATAGACATGAAAATGTTACCCTATACCTTTATCTTTTCTAAACTTTGCAAAAATATCTAGTTTTTTCTGCCATTTTCCCCTCCCATTTCTATTTCCAAGGCGATTTCCCCCTTTTCTAATAATTCCTATAATCTGTAGAAACTGGTACCCAAAATCTTACCCCTAGGAAAAACTGAAATCACATATACTACAATTTCAAATAGAGAATCTTATGACATAAACCTTGATCAACCTAACAAATCATTTTCCTTAACATGGTGAACTAGATAATTCAAACCAATTATCTTACTGGGAGCAACTAGAAAAACTGGACACCTGCTCAAGTCCCCAGTAAAAAATATTTTAAAAATCAAAACCAAAAAACCTGTTTGAGGGCATCAGAGTGCCAAGGTAGTGAAAAAGCATGAAGACCAAGATCTAGTAGAATAAGGAAAAGCTCATAAGGGAGCCTGGCATCTGGGGCCGTTTTTCCTCCTGATGGGATCTGCTAATTCCAAAGAGGTGGCTGAGAAGCTGAGCTTGAACTTGCAACAGATTTACACAACTAGAGATGATAAAATATTGGAGTTAAGGGTTCAAGAAAGTGTGGGGGTGGGGGCATGTGGGGCTGATAACACCCCTGGCTTTATGCTAGGACTCCAAGGGGTCATATCCCAGAAGAAAATAAAACAAAATAGACCAGCCTTCGTAGACTCTGGAACCCAGTTTTGAAACATTATAGTCTCTGACTGGATTAAGATGATCCAGGATTGCTAGTGCCACTAGCTTGCCTCCTGCCAAAAGTCAACAAAAATCCTCTCTAGAAGGAGACAGCATCATTCCCAAACCTTAAATTATCTATATAATTTTTATTACATAACGTCTTAAGTTATCCAACACAGACATGCTTAATATATTCAAAAAAGTTTTTTGTTTTTTTTTTGAGAATCATGAAAGACTGGCGCAGTACAAAACTCTGCTAACTTCAAAATTTCAAATACTTTACTTCATAATCCTTACGTTCATCTCCGATGAATTCTTTAGGAATTCCCACAGCTGTTCTATGCCCTCCTTACTGCCCTTCAGTCCCCATGCACTTGAAAACTTCACGTACTAAAGTAAGAAAAATCAGTCATCCAATCTAAAAGGAGTTCATACACTCACAGACGACCCTCTAACCTGTCTTCTCTGTATATTACCTGAGAGGGAACATACTCCACTAAGTTGCCACAAGAGAGTGAACTCTATCGGGGAGACACCATAGGTTTTCCAACATTTTACAACATAATCCATTACACACACACCTCTGTGTGTATCTCTATATAAATATACTCACACATCTATGGGAAACACAACTTTCAAAAAATTCTGAACTACAGTAATCAACACACTGTGGGAACATAAGCATAGACACATAGATCAATGGAATAGAACTCAGAGTCCAGAAATAAATCTGCCTTTTTTTCAAGAATGCCCAAGACAATTTGGTAAGAAAGAATAGCATTTTCAACAAATGGAGCTAGGAGTACTGCATGTCTACAAGCAAAAGAATGACCTCATATACGTTCCTCATACCATACACCCTAAAATTAACTCAACATGGATCACAGACCTAAATGTAAGAGCTAAAACTATAAAACTCAGAAAAAAACGTAGAAGTTGTCTTCATGACCTTGAGTTAAGCATTGGCTTCTTATAAAATATTCCAAAAGCACAAGGGAAAAACAAATACGTTGTATTTCTTCATTGAAATTAAAACTTTTTGTGCTACAAATGATGCCATCAAGAAAGTAAAAAGACTACCTCCAAAACAGGAGAAAATATTTATAAACCATACATCTGTTAAGCAACTTGTATCTCTAATATATAAAGAACTCTTTGGCCAGGCGAGGAAGCTCATGTTTGTAATCTCAGCACTTTTTGAGGCCAAGGTGGGAGCATCACTTGAGCCCAGGAGTTAGAGCACCTGGGCAGCACAGTGAGACCCCATCTCTAAAAAAAAAAATTAAAAATTAGCAGGGCACACCTGTGGTCCTAGCTACTTGTGAGGCTGGGGAGGGAGGATCACTTGAGGTAAAATTTTTTGTACTAAAAATACAAAAAAATTAGCCAGGACTAATGGCAGGCACCTGTAATCTCAGCTACTCAGGAGGCTAAGGCAGGAGAATTTCTTGAACCTGGGAGGCTGAAGTGAGCCAAGATCACACCACTGCACTCTAGCCTGGGCGAGAGAGCAAGACGTCACCTCAAAAAAAATAAAAAAGAGATAGCCAGAATGAGCAAAACTACAAAGAAGAAAGTAGGTTAAGTGGCTGTTTAGGGCCAGGGAGAGTGGTGTATGTGCGTTTGAAGAAATGGGGAGTGACTGCTAGTGAGTATGAGGTTACTTTCTGGGGCGACAAACATGTTCTAAAGTTAGGTTGTGATGATGGTTCCATTATTCCAGGAATATACTAAAAAAGCTTTGAGCTGTGTATTTCAAATAGATAACTATAATGGTATGTGAATTATACCCCAATAAAACTGTTAAAAAATTCTTAGTCCCTTATTATACATGACACGCTATGGTATTTTCTACTTCATTTCTTTTAAAAACATAACAGAAGTTGTGATCTCCTAAATTCATTCTATAACCTACTAATGGGTCATGACTAACAATTTGAAAGCACTGCCACAGAGTCCTACCTACAACACTAAAACTTATAACCACCGTCTCCTGTATCAGGACTAATCCCCTCATACCTCACATCCCTGCTGATGGTCACCAGAAAATGTCCAGTTCTCCCTGGTTATCTATTATTCCCTGAATTCTCACTGCCATACTGCTGTGTACGTCCTCCATTTGACTCAATTCTTCATCCTCCTAATTCCTTTACTTGGCCTTCTGAAATTCCCAATTTGTGACAAGCAAACTCAGCCTGTTACACTACCTATATCCTTTCTTGTCATTGTCTATCCTCCCTCCAATTCTTCCTTATTCAGTGAGGACATTACAACTGGTTTACAGTATGTACCCTTACTCCCCTCACTAGTTGCTGATTTCACCACGCATGCAGACTGACCCTTTTTTAATACCTCAGACTTTTAACTCATTGGCCTCCTCACATTCCGGACTTGTCTCTGAATTCTAACTCTGCAGCCCACACCCAAGGTCATCCTGAGCATCAATTATGTCAATAATTATCATACTTGTGAAATCTCTCTTTCAGATATCCCACTCTGACCATGGCATTCAATCTTTCAAATTAACTTACTCAAACCCTGTGGCCAGTTACATACTCAACCACCACCCCACAATAAGCATTCTAGTTAAAAGGCCCTTATTTCCCTTGTCCCCTTTTCCTTCTTTTGTACTGATCTGGTGTGATGGTTAGCTGTAAGTATCAATTTGGCTAGGCTGTAGTACCCAGTTATTCAAACAATTATGTAGTTGCTGTGAAGGTATTTTGTAGATGTGATTAATATCTACAAACAGTCAAGTTTAAGTACCGGAGCTTATCCTTGATACCGTGGGTAGGCCTCATCCAATCACTTGATAAGGCTTAATAGCAAAAACAAGTTTCCCTGAGAAAAACAAAATTCTGCCTCAAAGCTGCAGTATTAACTCCTGACCAAGAATTTCCTGCCTGTCCTACAGATTTCAGACTTGCCAGCCCTCACAAAAATAAATGCCTTAAAATCTCAGTCTATCTATCTATAACTCAGATTGGTTCTGTTTCTCTGGAGAACTCTACTACACCTGGCAAAATCTCACCCTGGGTAAATCCAACCACCTGCCTTATCTGTGCCTGTAACTAATCAGCTAAATAATGCTGGGGGGGGTGGTCACAAAACCAGGTTGACCGATATCACTTTAACTTCAAGATTTTAAACCTTAAATAAACAATCAATACTTCTTGACAAACTGCTTCAAACTCCTCACACTCCCATCCCTTTCTGCCCATATGAATCTCATGCTTCACTGAGCAAACAAACCACAAGAGAAGATGAAAGCCAGGAGAACAGGTCTTCATCTTCCAACTTCCAAACTTCCTCACAAGGGCACACTTTTCCACATTTCCTCCTGTTAGATGGAAAAGATTTCTCCTCTAATGAGGGCCAAACTCTCTACCTGTACTCTGCATCCCCTTTCCTACATACAGCAATGCCATTTTCACTCAATTTCTGAGCCTCACAATTTCCTTTATCTACCAACCCATTTCTTTGTTCACTTTAGAGCTAATCTTAAAAGAGTGGTCTACACCCACTGTGTCAGCACTTGCTCATATCTCACTCTTTTTCAAAGTGTTTCATTCAGGGGCTAGGTGTGGTGGCTCACGTCTATAATCCCAGCAATTTGGGAGGCTGAGGTGGGAAGATCACATGAGGCCAGGAGTTTGAGACCAGCCTGGGCAACACAGTGAGACCCCATCTTTACAAAAAACTTAAAAATTAGCCAGCCGAGTCCCAGCTACTTGGGAGGCTGAGACAGGAAGATCCACTTGAGCCCAGGAGTTTAAGGCTGCAATAAGCTATGATCACACCACTGCACTCCAGCCTGGGCAACAGAGGGAGATGGTCTTTTAAAAAAAAAAAAAATCATTCATTGTTTTTTAACCATCTTCAACTTGGCTTCTTTCTTCCTACTTTAATAAAATCGTCAAACAAGATCACCAACAACTTCCCATATAATCTCTCTATGCCTGTTTCCTCATGTATAAAATGGGCCTAACAGTGCCCACCTTGTAGGGTTGCTGTGTGATGTTTAAATAATTTAACATACATAAAGCACAAGAATAGTGGCTGATACATGATAGGCACCAAATAGGGTATGTATTAGTTCTTATACTATTAGGATAGTCTGGATTCTTATTTTCCCAAGGTTCTAACTTTTTGTTTCTAGTTACTTAACAATGTATGGGTCCTTGAGCAGAAAACCACCTCAGCTTTTTGGTGGGAGCAGGGGAAGGGAAGAAGAGACAGAAAATGAACTATTTAATCCCCATTAAGCAATGAGATCTCTACTGAAATTCAGCTAAGTATCTAACTACCATATAATTTTATAAGGATGAGCGACCTGCCTCAAACCCAGTCGCCAAATCAAACTCACTCTTCGCACTCTCTCACTCCTGTGCTTTCCTGACTTGCTGATTTCAGCATTTTTCCAAGCTTAAGACCCTCCTGTCTATATTCATTCACTTCATACTTCTACATATCTTGACCTCTGACCGTACGCTCTCTGACACCAGACTAAACTATATTTCAGGGAGCTGCCTCTGACTGCTAAGCACATAGAAAGCAGCCTATATGTATAGTCACGCCTTGCTTAAGGACGGGGATACCTTCTGAGAAACGCATCGTTAGGCAATGCCGTCACTGTGCGAACATCATGGAATGTACTTACACCAACCTAGATAGTATAACATACCTAGGCTATAATATGGTGTAGCCTATTGACCCGAGGCTACGAACCTGTACAGCATATTACTGTACTGAATACTGCAGGCGACTGTAACACAACGGGAAGTATTTGTGTATCTAAACATAGAAAAAATAGAGTAAAAATATGGTATAATTTAATGGGACCACTGTCACATGTGTGTTCTGTCACTGACTGAAACCTCACCATGGGGTACATGACTGTATTATCAAATAAGAGACAAGGCAGTTAACTGCTATTACATTAGCTATCAAGTGATTGATCCCCAACTTGTCCATTTAACATTTTGAAAACCACAGTTCATTTCAAGTTACATTAACTTTAGAAAGAAAACTTCACACTACTTTAAG
This sequence comes from Macaca thibetana thibetana, assembly GCF_024542745.1. Taxonomy (NCBI): domain Eukaryota; kingdom Metazoa; phylum Chordata; class Mammalia; order Primates; family Cercopithecidae; genus Macaca; species Macaca thibetana. The sequence goes on from NC_065586.1 coordinate 44,798,167, forward strand.
TATTCCCATAATCCCTCCCTAATTTCATTATTATTCATAACCTTTAAATACTCAACAGATAAACAGATATTTTGGCTCTCGTTTCACATATAATGGAGGAAAACTATAATCTTCTAAAAATCACCACTATGAATGCAATAAAAAAAATATAGCGGTATTAAAAAGTTGGGGGAGGGAGGAGGTAAAAATCAAAGGAAACAAAAAAGCTGGCATGACATATCAGAAAAATCAAAAATTCAACTACAAAACTATTAGAAATAATAAATATTCTACAGGGGGCTTATCATTTAATATATAAAAATATTAACTAATTTACAAAATAAAAAAGCTTTCATATATAAAACCAGATAGAAGATAAAATGGAAAAAAAGATGCCATTTCCGGCAGGAAAAAAAAAAAAACAGAAAAACTTAAATATATAAAATAGCAAAAAAAAAAAAATTCTTTTTAATGTTTAAAAATGCTATCAGGAACCCAAAATGAGACTTCAACAAATAAAAAGGTTAAGTTTTTCCTATTCTTGGATATAAAGGTACAACATCATAAAGCTGTCACTTATTTTTTAAATACAAAGAAATCCTAACAGTAAACTGAATCCATGTAATAGAAGTCAATCACTGGGGAGCAAGGTAACTTGAAAAGAATGTACAAAATGCTTCTGGGTGATGGAAGTGTTCTTTATTTTGATCTGGGGTTGCACAAGTGTATACATAAGCAAACTTATTGGACTGTAATGCTTGTGCATCTAGCTGTACATAATTTTACCACAATAAAACAAAAAAACTGATTCCAACAGAAAGACTGGCAGAGGAGGGGTACAGACTAGACTAGATGGGTTGTTTCTGAAAGTTCATATAAAATAAACAAGATAGAAGCCAGAAAAATACTTCTGAAAAGAGAAATAAAAGGGAATTAGACCTAGCAGAAAACACAGCATATGCTACAATAATAAAAACAGGATGGCTTGGGTCCCAAACAGGCGGATGGGTCAGTGGGACCAATGGTACCAAACACACGTGGAAATTTTGTAAATGGTAAAAGTGGCATTTTAAATCAGTAAGACAAAGATGGACTATTTAATAAATGGTATAGGGGCAACTGGATGGATATCTGGTGAAGAAAATAAAGTTGGAACTATACATAATATCCTACCATAGAATGGAAAACAGCAAATTGGGGAAAAATATTTCCAAAAAATAGCATGGAGCCAATCTGTAAAATTAATCCTAAAAATCTAGGAAAATGAGCAACAAAGCAATAGAAAAATACGCAAAGACAAGGACAGTTCAAAATAAAGAAAATACAAACAGTCCTTAAAAGATGAAAGATGTTTAAGGGTAACAAGAAGCAGGCATTCTTACACAGTGCTGGTGGAATGGAAGGTGGACAACCTCTACAGGCTTCACTTCAGCAATACATAAAAATACAAATGCATATACACTGGCCTAGGAACTCTACCTCTGGAAATTTATCCTATGCATTTAAGTGCAACATGATGTATGCACAAGGTAATCCACTGCACCATGGTTTTTGATAGCAAAAGTCTGAAAACTACCTAAATATGCATCAAAAAGGAGTTAAATGGTACACCAGTATAATGATGTTATAGACTGTCTGTGTCCCTCCAAATTCATATGTTGAAGCCCTACCCTCCAACTTGATAGTATTTGGAGGAGAAATCTTTAGGAGGTAACTAAGCTTCTCATGTATTAGGTCATGAGGGTGGAGTCCCCATGATAGGATGAGGAACAAACTAGAGCTCTTAGGGGCCATGTGAGGATACATCCAGAAACCAGCCACCTGTAAAGCCAGGAATAGGGCCCTCAACAGGGAACCAAATTGGTTAAGTAGCCTAATCTTGAATTTCCCAACTTCCAGAACTGTGAGAAATAAATTTCTGTTGTTTAAACCACTCAATCTACGGTATTTTGATATAGCACCCCAAACAGAGTAACACAAATGGAATACCACAAAGATGTTAAAAAAGATGTTAAAATACCACAAAGATGTTAAAAAAAGCATGCTATTTACATACTGATATGACTGATATAAAATAATATCTCAGCTATATTAAAACAAAAAAGCAGGCCACGTGCGGTGGCTCACACCCATAATCCCAGCACTTTGGAGGCCAAGGCAAGTGGATCACCTGTAATCCCAGCTACTCAGGAGGCTGAAGGAGGAGAATCACTTGAACCTGGGAGGCAGAGGTGGCAGTGAGCCGAGACTGCACCACTGCACTCCAGCCTGGGCAACAAGAGAGAGAATCCGTCTCAAAAAACAAACCAACAAGCAAAAAACAAAAAAGCAAAGGGTGGTACATATTGCATCCATCAACTTAGATTAAATAAAAAGGGAGGAAGCAGAGCAAAGGCTACACAGTACTGTATATATGTATGATACCTATCCTTCATTGGCAAAGCCAAAATCCATAAAGCTGTGAAAAATACAATAAGTTTAGTACAAACATATTTGGTAGCAAAACCTGACGAGATGTAGCATAAGATTTTATAATCTTTATTCACCCCACTTGTATTTGTTATGCTTTTATAAAAATATTAACATCTTTGATTATTTCTGGGTTTTTTATTTTTTTTTATTTTTTGAGACAGAGTCTCACCTCTGCCGCCCAGGCCGGAGTGTAGTGGCATGATCTCGGCTCACTGCAACCTCCACCTTCCAGACTGAAGTGATTCTCCTGCCTCAGCCTCCTGAATAGCTGGGATTACAGGCGCGTGCTACCACGCCCAGCTAATTTTTGTACTTTTAGTATAGATGTAGTTTCACTATGTTGGCCAAGTTGGTCTCAAACTCCTGACCTCAGGTGATCCACCCGCCTCAGCCTCCCAAAGTGCTGGGACTACAGGCGTGAGCCACCACGCCTGGCCTATGTCTGAATTTTTTACAGAAATGCTAATGTGTTTAATTACGAGGCTACAACCTCTTACTAGGGATTTTGGATAATATGGTAGATGCGCTATCTTATCTTCCTACAATTGCAAAAAAAGAAGCCTTCATTCTAAAATACATCTGGACCAAGGATTCTGAACAAAGGATTACACACTTACATACACATAAACTATCTTTGGAAGTATTCACAGGAAATTTAAGTTTCCAGGTAGAAGAACTAGGTGGCTACACACAGTAGAAAAGGAGATTCTTTATCTTTTTAAATCTTTGGAATTTTGAGTCAAAGTGAATTAATTACTACTTAGTCAAAATATAAAATGTAAACAAAGTAAAACATTAAGACTTTTAAATTCTCAATAGTAACAGACAAAGCTAGATACTTGGGTTTTTGTTTGTTTTAACTGAAAAGTGACCCTTTCTCAGGTCACAGAGAAATCCATACAGCAGGAGCTTTTCTTTATCTTACCTTTGGTTGACCCAATGGCATCTGAAAGTAAAGAGAGCCATCCTTTCTGGAATAAGTCAGAAAATGGTGATTTTTCTACCCAATTAATGACTTTTAGGAAATAGCATCTTATCAATGTTTTTGATGTTTCCTGCCGAGCAAAGCAAGTGCTTGTATGTGGCTGTTTTTCGTTTCTAGTGTCCCCAGAAATATGGTAGGTGGCGGGCTTGAGTCTCTCAGCACCGAGAAGCAGTACTGGAGGCCTACACTTCTCAATACTGGAGAGAGACTTTAAAAAGTGTTTCAAGTACAGATCTAGCCTTACATCGTAACAGCTCCAATACAAAGGAGATTGAGAACTCTGGTTAGTACCTGAATAGCATCTTTTCTACTGTCAGCTTTTCATATTTTTCATATACTTATTTTGATACCCTGTTGTATTCCAGAATGAATTTATAAGGTTTGTCTTTTCTTATGATTTGGATTTTGACTAATGTGCACCACACTCTCAACTTAAACCAGGAATCAGAAAAGATACCTTGCTTTCTGAGGTTTATCGAGTGAGTACAAAGGCATGGCAAGAGACACAAGGTTTGGAAGGCCCCAAATGCCCCAATGACAAAAGAAATTCCTAATGAAATGACTAACAATATTTGCTTCCTTGTGTTAGGACATAAATGTGCTTACGTTAATCCTTATCTTCTATCAAATTATACTCGGCTCACTGAGGGTAGAAACTGACTTCTATTTCCTTTGGCTCCCACATCATCAAATACCTGGATTGGTATAATGCAATGCACAGTAAATATTGCCGAAGTAAAAACCAGTGTCATCTCATAGTAGAGTAGATGCTCTCAAGAAGGAACAAGAAATTTGATCTACCATTATACCCATACAAACGCTAAACAGAAGACTTAGAAAAACACAGAAAATACAGAAAAGATAATATTTCTAAGTAGTACTAATAAATAATCTCCCTCATTTTTTAAGAGGCCTCCATGCCTCAATGAATTGTTGTGGTTACCAAGTCTCTGACAAATTTGCAATCTTCGCAGAATCAAAGATCCCAATAACACTAAATTTAAAAGATGTGACAGCATTCCATTTTCTTCAAATGTGTCACATGATAAAGCTATTCGTAGTTCCTAAATTCTCATTCCTTTAGATGTCTATAATAAACCTAGGAAAGCGTAGGCAATTTTCTGCTGTGGGAAAAGGCAAAAAATCGTGAAAGCGGCAAATATGTTCCCTTCAATATATGCTTTTGGAACATTTCCAAATTTTAAGATAGAGAGGATTACTGGTCCAAATGTTAATATAAATCATCTCAGTCAATTCAGATTATATGAGACGATCGAATTTTAGATAAACCCCCAGAGATGCAGAGTGAAACAAATGGCATATTCTGGAGAATTAGAATGGACACTGTGCATTAAACTGGTTTGACATTTACTTGGCATTTTATGTTTGTTCAAAGTTAAAAATAAGTGATAACAATAGCAAAAACTACCTGAATACTTCTATCTACCATTCCAGGCACCATACCAGTACTAGGCACTTTACATGCAGTACCTTATTTAAACCTCACAGACCTATGAGGTTATGTGCTATTATTATTCTCATTTGACAGACAATAAAACAGGCCCAAATATGTTATATAACCTGAACGAGCCTATACCACAGTTAGATTGGAGCACAATTAGAACTCAGGCTGACCTTAAAACCCACACTAGCAATCACTATAAGGTTTGGGTTCCTTAACTTTCTAAAGAATGGCAGATTTTAACTAAATCTGAAATACAATAAAGGGTAACAGCAAACACAGGCATGTCTTGTATTTGTATATAACCCCTCTCCAAGAAAAAGAACGGAAGCTACTAAGTTTTCCAAAAAGGTGTCTCTCCCGTCTCTCTCTCTCTCTCTCCCCCCCCCACACAAAATTTTAAAAACTGGATTTCAGTGAAATTTGGCTTGCACAGAGATGTGAAGTAGGCTTTTGTTTGGCAGGAGCCCTTTCATATACCTTTTAAAAGAGCATAAATTCACTGTTCAGAGATGCCTTAAGTCTCATCCCTGACTATAAGCTTCCTGAGGATAATGAACTCTTCATTTTATGTCTTCCACAAAATCTCTGAAAGCATAGGGTCTCATGAGAAGGCATAATGCTGTGGAATAAATAAAAATCTCCCTTTCCAAGAATCTCCAGCTTATGGCGAAGTCTTCCATTTGTTTTCTAAGTCTGGATATTAAAGAAAAAATTTAACTCAACAATGTTTTTGACTTCTGAAAATTACAAAATTCTAACTTTGACTACTGTTCTTAACTTGGGCTTCTGATTATCACCCAAGAAGGGCTCTTTTTGTCCTAGTATGTTTTCTCTAGAACCACCTATCTGAGGAACAAGCCTTCTATAAAAAAAAGTTCTGACAGCCTGAGTTTATAGTTTTAAAGCCAAAAACATTAAGGCACTTGCCTAAAGCTCCAGAACTTGTTGATGACAAAGTCCAGATGGCAGAACTGAGAAATGAACCTAGGTCTGATTCCTGGATTGCTCTAGCTCCACCTATTGACCTGAATGACAGGGTAACTCACTTCAATACTTCTGTCACCTTTCAGTCAAATCATTTCTGAAATCAAAGTTCAACTTAACCTGCATTAAGAGTAAAAATGCAAGGCTTCTAAATGTTCAGGTAAAGAGCACATGATGAAGACAATCAGCATCACAGTTCACTGACATAGGCAAATGATTCATATATAAAGCTATGCGGTTATAATGACTTCCTTGGACTACGTGAATCAGAAAGGCTACTACCCATACCATTGACTTGACCAGAGACCTCTAGAGCGCTGGAATCCTAATGTCAGACATTATTTTGTATTTCTACTCGTGCATCAAAGCATCTCAACCATGTAGATGACTCAAATATGTCAAAATTCAACCCGCTGGCAAAGCTGACCAACAAGAAGCAGGCTCCTATTCAACAACCTCTTAGCACTAGGATCGTTGGGGACTAGTCATTTAACAACAAATTACTTCAAGTTGTTTCACTGAACATCTCATCCTCCCAAGGTCACTTCGATAATATCAGGCATGTAGCAAATACTTAAGATTCTAACCACATTAATTTGTGTACAATGTATTCTTGCACTAACTTCCTTTCCAAATGGCATTTCCCCCGATCTAAAGGAGTGTGAAGGATATAGTTTCCTATTCTGCTAGGACAGGACACTTAAAAGGAGCCCTTTTCATACTTATTAAAGGAATATATTTACTAACAGAATCGATGCTATATCTCTTACTTTAAAGCATAATTTGAAGTGAAATTCAGAGTGACTGCTAATGAATATGGTGTTTCTTCTTGGGGTGATGACAATGTTCTGGAATTGGTGATGGTGATCAATGCACAACATTGTGAATATACTAAAAACCACTGAAATATATACACTCTAACAGGTGAATTTCATGTCAATTAAATTTCAATAAAGCTATTTTTAAAAACCAATAATTTGGAAAACAAAATAACACAACTCTGGTTCTTTACATAGGCTGACTGTGAGCTACTGCCAAAGGATTGTCAGTAACCCCTACTAGAAGCTGACATACCTTAACTAGGTAAAGCAATAAAACGTTGGTATCTCAAAGGTTTTCATCCCTCATCTTAAAAAAGTATCATTTTCTTATTTCTTCATTTCCACTTTACAGCAAATAATAAGAAGCTCATTAATTAGTTCACTCTTTTCGTATTCTTTCAAATCCAAAACAAACGCTAAACTGTTCAGGGAGTGGAAAAGAGCTTTAACTTGGATAAATGAATTATTTTGAGTTTTAGGATCATATTTTGTACCAATGTGTTAACACAAGTTAGAACTTAAAACCAAACATTTCAAGTAAACATTTCCAAAATATTAGAAATATTTCTAATAAAACATTTATGTGGCTTTGTCCTCAATTTTTCACAAAATGAGTCACCAAAAACCTTTCAAATAATATTCACAAAATTATAAATGCAATCATTTTAGACCCCTACTGAAATACCAGTTTATGTGTGCCTGTGTGTGCATTACGTACATACACACACAGACACACATAAACTAGTACATACACAGAAACACACACCCCACAACCTACTTTAGTTTATTAATCATATTAAAAAAACATTTAGACAAGATTTTATTTTAGGACAGTGAATGACCTACACGTGATTCAAAAGCCCATGTCATCATAACAGATAATGTACATGAACTGATCATTTAGCCATCTGAAGCGACAGTTGCATGAAGCTTCCAAAACTTTATGGAGAACATTACAGTTTTTTTTAAGGCTTGAATTTAAATATTATCAATTACAAAGAGCTTTTCATCAATCCGACTTTTATTGAACACTTACTATATTCCAGGCTAGGTGGTGGAGAAACAGATGCAAGACAGGCCTGCCCTCAAGGAAGTCCCATTTTGATTGCTTGCTTTTGTCAGGCACAGCACTAAACATGTTCACTTAGAGCATCTGACCTCCTAGGTTTAACGTTAACCACAGCAGGGGAATCTGAGGTAACCATTACAAATGACTGTAAGGCTGCAAGACTGGAAAAAATAAAATTTAGAAATAAACAAAAGCTGTTGTATATTTAGACCAAATCTAATTCTACTTCCTAACATTACACTTGAACTTCCAGATATACTGCTTAAAAAATGACCCAGAACATAACCATACCTTCCTTAACAGACATCTCTTATGTAATTCTCTCATTTAAAGGTCCATCTATTATACTTCAGTCAAAGCATCCTCTTCCATGAAAGGATACCTTCCTTTACCTTCAAACCAAACCTCTTCATCTGGGTACGGTACCGAACAGTTGTTGAATGAATGAATGAATGAAAAAACATGTTCTAATTGCCAAAGAGGTATTTGCTGGATGCCTATCTCAAAACACAATGGACTGACGGACCAGAATTCTACTGGACAGATCGCTGAATTTCAGAGGTAAAAACGGTAATCACTGGACAATGCCATGTAGTTAACATGTTATTAAATTCGCAATAAAGACCAGGCGGGGAACTTTCAGAAATAAAAACGGAAAGTGTTCATCAGGGTACTTTAAAATGGACTTGGTTCTACCATCTCTGAATCCGGAACACAAATGTGAGACAAAGAGATGGGAGGGTGGGGTGAAAAAGTCAAAAGGTCACCACCGAGTGACCCTCAAGAGAAATGTGCGCTGACCACCGAAGCTCGGGCCAAGCTGGATGGACACCTCCCACCCGAACCACGGGCCTGGGCTGTGCCTCGCAGCCCAGAGCTGCAGGCCATCCCGGCCCTTTTCAGCGCTGCTGCCTGCCTTCGCCCAGAACCTGAGCACAAAGAAACCACCGAGAAGCAAAATACGGTCCCCATGGGCGCGGGGCAGGCTTGGGGACCCGCTGGTAGAAGCCCTCTTCCCGGCTCCTCGCCGCCCCGGAGGCAGCCAGGGTGCGGCGGGCCGCGGAGACGCCTCTGTCCGACCCTTGCCGAAGTGTTTCAGAACTTGCCACCCACCCCCCCGCTATTTTCTTCTCCCGCCGCGGAGGCAGGACCCGCGCGAAGAGGACGCGAGAGGACAGGCGGGCGGGGCTCGCCGCGGCGGGCTGGCTGGCGGGTAGCGGAGCGCGCCCAGGTCCCGCAGCCCCACGCCCCCTTGGCCGGCCCCCGCCTCTGCGCCGCTATTGTTCCCGCGCCGCCCCCGCCCGCCGCGCGCTCCCGCCCCCACTCCCGGGAGGGGGTTACGGCTGAGGAGAAGGCGGCGGCAGCGGCACAATAACATAAACACGACGGGGCCGCCTGCCGCCCAGGCCCTGCGGCATCCGCCGCACTCACCCGGCAGCGCAGCGAACGGCGACAGGGAAGCCCGCCAGCGGGGACAGGGGCGGTCCGAGCGGTCGCCGCGGCCGTTACCCAGGTCTGCTCGCCGCTCCGCGATCCTAGCCGCGTCGTCCAGCCTCGGCCGCTCCGCTGAGTAACAGGGACGCGGGCCGTCACCGCGCACGCCCGCCCACGTCATCGCGCAGGGCGCCGCCCCCGCGCCTCCCGAGTGGCCTGCGGGGCGGGGCAGCCCCGGGGCCCGGATTGCGGGGGCGGGGCCGCTGGCCGGGGGCGGGGCTACTCCACGGGGCTGAGAGAACTTGCGGAGGTCGCCTGGAGGCGGAGCCGCGGAGAGAGCCTCCGAGGGCAGTGGGTGAGGGGCGTGGCCAGGAGCGGGAGGGGCGGGCCCTGTGGTGGCACGTGGCGGCGCGTGGCCCCAGGGGACTGCATCTGGTTGGCGGCGGTAGCCAGGTCGGAGCTTAAGGCTTCGGGCCTCGTCACCACAGGGTTTGAAGGGCAGGTGAGCTTAGGCCAAACTTGCGCAGCGAACAGACACCCCTTCCTGGTACACACCTGAGTGATGAAGAGCTGGTTACCTTGACCGACAGTACGTTCCATGCTGAGGACACCTGTCCGGATCCCAGCAACCTACAGAGAGATAAGTGTTCTCTTCAGCTGCCCCGGTAAAGCTTCCTCCAGTTTTTCCAAAATCCACTTCCTCCGAGATTCCTTGCAAATCCACCTCTTCCCAGATTCCTTGCATTACCTGGTTTACCTCTGAGGCCCCACAAAACGTGTAAATGTTACAGAAGCGATAAACTGACAAGCCTTTAAATATCCAACAACAGGTGGAAAGGCGTTTAAGTTACCTACATCCATGCAGTAGAATACATTTTAGCAATTTAAACGCCATGTGTTCAAGGAATTCTTAACAACACAGGAAAATGTTAACAATATATCATTAAGAGAAAGAAGCAAGAAACAAGTCTTATATATAGAACGATCCCACTTAGTTACTATATATACACATAGAAAAAACCTGGAAAGAAATACACCAAATTATGTTAGCAATGGTTCGTCATTGGACTATGGAATAAAGGGTGACTTGGTTCTCTTTTATACTTTGGGTATTTTCTCATGTTTTCCAAGAGGAATAGTTATGTTCACAATCGGAAACAAGTAAGTTACTTTAATAAAGAATATATAAATATTTGTTGAATGAATGAATGATTTCAGGTAGACTACTTTCCTATTACATGTGGGGCTGGCCTCTTTCTGGTGATTCTAAAAGCGAACATACATGTGTTGAATGAATTGATGATTTTCAGCTAGGTCTAACTTTCCTATTACATGTGGGGCTGGCCTCTTTCTGGTGATTCTAAAAGCGAACATACAGGTGATTATTCATTCATTCTCTTCCCATTTCCTCTTTTCCTCCCTCTCAACCTTCTTAATTTCCTTCCTTCCATCCTTTATTCCTGCAATAATTATTTATTGCAGGCCCATTCAGTGCCTAGCAGTACAATAGAGTTTACAGATTTAATCACTGTACTATGAAAGTAATAACAGTAAATGCAAAATTATCACTGTATTATAATACAAATTGTTAAGGATACATAATATTATGAAACTAACTAATACACTAGTTAGTAAGGCCAGAAAAGATTTCCCTGAGGAACTGTCCCTTGAGCTGGGAATAGGTTTGACTAGACAGAGAATATTTTAGAGAGAACTTTGCATGCGAAGGTCCTGTGATGAGATTAAGCAGGATAAGATGGAGAACTTCAGGAAAGGCCAGCTCTGCTGGAGGAGCAAGGAAAAAGGAGCTATGAGATGAAGTCAGGAAGATTGGTAAAGGGACCAAACATAGGACAGCCATATTGGCCGTGTTGAAAATCTTTTTATCCTAAGTGCAATGGGAAGCCCCTGACATATTCAGCAAAGAGTATGGCATGGTCAGAATAGCGTCTTGAAAATATTCCTTATTGGAAAGAGGCCAGGTGGATGTAGGAGTAGCCTAGACAGTAAAAGGTGGAGGCTTGATCTAGGGTGATGGTCATGGAAATAGCTGATGGACATGGAAAGATCTGTGAATTATTTAGGAGGTCCAAGGGGCAGAACTTGCACATTCTCCAAGTGATGGGTTATGTGGGGCAATGAAGAAGAGGGAGACATCAAGGAAAACTCAAAGGTTTCTGGCTTGTGGCCAAGGATGGATGTTAGTGCTGGTTTACCAAGATGGGAATCTTAGAAATGGACCAGACTGGGATGAAAATATCATGAGAGCAGGCTGTTTGGCTGTTTGGCTTTTGAGATGCCCAAAACTGATGTTAAGTTGGTGGTTGGATATACAGAGCTGAGGTTCAGCTAGGTGAGAGACGAATCATTGACAGTGAGTGATGCCTTGAAGCCTTGGGATAGATGGGTCGGCCTAGGCCTGAGCAGAGGGCCTACAACCAGGCTTGGGGAACTTCAATGTTAAAGGGCCACAAAGGGGAAGATGAGTCTGTGATGAGCTGCCAGGGAGATAGAAGGATAACCAGGAGAGAGGTGTTCAAGAAGAAAGAGCTGATCAATAATATTAAACATAAGAGGAGGCTTGGAATCCTGAAGTAATAGAAACAGAAGTGAATTAGTGTGGGCTGGGAAATGAATGGGAGGTGAGAAAATAAAGGTGGTGAATATGGATGAGTTGGGCAGTGAAGTAGGATACAAGCACATTTTACATCTGATGGGAAGACTCTGTTGAGAGGGAGAGGTTGAATACACACAGAAGAGAAGAAAGAAATGTGTGTTTCCAGGGAGAATGGGGTATGATCGAGCACACAGACAGAGGTACCGCCTACTCCTCACCAGTCAAATTAAAGGCCTAGAGGTAACAAAAAACAATACAACCCTTAGAGCTGTTGTGAAGTGAGGGGAGTTGCTGGGAGCAGAGCTCCAGAGTTTCACACCCAGTTATGTGATGCTATTGTCAATAACAGCCTCTGTCTCACTCGACAGAGCGAGCTTCTGACTTAGCATCTACCATAGTCAGTCTCTGATTATCTAACATCTAGAAAGAACATTCCACATATTTACATATGTGCATTCGTATGTTTGTGTGTGTGTATGATTTCAGAAAGCATTTTGCTATTTCTGATGGAATGTAATTATCTCTAATATTCTGCAAATTCAAAATGCTTTTTTGTAACCCAGATGCAGTATTGGGCCGCCTTCTTCCTTCTCATACAATTCTTTCTTGTCAACCTATTAGGGTTCCTTGTTAACCTATTAAGGGACTGACTCAGAAAAAGAGGAAAACATAGTGAATTCAGGTTTCTTGTCTCTTGTCCCAGGGAAGCTGTCTTGGGGACACTTGGTCTTTGGATACCTCTGAGGCTGGGATGGGGAAAGGAGAGAAGAGGAACTGTAGGCTTTTCAAACTCAGTCTCTGCTGGAGCCCTCAGGGATGTTCAAGAAGAGGTGGCACTCTGCGAGAGTACCTCTTCCCTTGTCATCCCAGACCACACACACTGGATTGCACTGAAGATGTTTCTTTGGCTAAGGTAGTCAGGTGAATATCACCAAGCTGTTCAGTGTGCAGAAAGTGAAAGTTGAGACTTCAACTTACTTCCTAATTCCCTGACCTCACCCCAGGGGCAGGGAGTTGGATTGGGGGGAAGGTACTTACCAACTAAAGCCTGCAGAAGGGCATCTCCAAGGACACTGCCTCTGCCCTGACTCCACCTCCAACACCATCCTTCTCTGTTAGCCTTTCTTTCAAGCCTCCCAGTCTCGTCTCCCACCCATGTCTCCAGTCAAGTCTACTTTTCCCCCAACAGGAGGGAGAGGTTCAGCACCTCGGTCAGTCAGTCCCTGACTCAGGGATGTTCTTTGAGAATCTTTCAAGGTAGAGCCTGCTGGCTCCCGATAGAGCGAGATAGACCTTAGATGCATGAATAGAGGAAAGACGAGTGTTCGTATTGTAAATCCATCCTCCAACTGCAAGAACTATGGCTCCTCAGGGGTAGGAAAGGGCCAAAAATGACCCGAGCTCCTCAGTCGCAACTTGAACAAAATGAAGTGGAGACAGAATGGGCAGAACTCTGATTTGAAGTTACAAGTGGTACCCTGTTTTTGCTTGCAGGTACATGCAAGAGAGGATCAACTAAGCTAGTCAAGTTTATAGATTGAGTACACATGCATATTTCCATGGGAAAAAAAAGGTCAGCATTTATTCCTCCAAGACGATGGTTTTCAAATTGTGGTTCCGCAGACCAGCATCAGCTGAGAACTTGTCGAAAATGCAAATTCTCATACTCACCTCAGACCGGCTGAGTGAGAAACCCTGAGGAAGAAGACCAGCAATCTGTGTTTTAACGAGCCCCCCAGGCATTTCTGATGCCCATTTGAGTTTGAGAATCCCAGCAGCAGGACACTGACTTGCAAGTCACCCTGCTCATTTTAATCACCTGTGGCTGGGGGGCTTTTAAAACTATCCACACCCGGCTGAACGCAGTGGCTCACACCTGTAATCCTAGCACTTTGGGAGGCCGAGGCAGGTGGATCACGAGGTCAGGAGTTCAAGACCAGCCTGACAAACATGGTGAAACCCCATCTCTATTAAAAATACAAAAATTAGCTGGTTGTGGTGGCACATGCCTGTAATCTCAGCTACTCGGGAGGCTGAGGCAGGAGAATCACTTGAACCTGGGAGGCGGAGGTTGCAGTGAGCCAAGATCACGCCACTGCACTCCAGCCTGGGCAACAGAGGAAGACTCCATCTCAAAACAAAACAAAACAAAACAAAACACCACCCACACCCAGGCTCCATGTCTGGTGCTCCTTCTCCAGTGGTGTGGGGTGGAGCCCAGGCTTTGTAGCTTTTTTCAGATCCCCTCAGGTAATTTTAATTTGTAGCCAAAAATGAAAGCCAGTGCCCTAAGAAATTTGGCATATTTTCTGTTCTTTTAAAATCTCAAAGCAACTGGACAGAACATCTTGCTCTCCATTAGCTTTTGTGCTTTCATTCTTTATTTAATTCTTACTTTCATTATTGGTTCTTCTTTCCCAATGTTTTGCCCCCATCTCCCACATCTTATACATATGCTAAATTGTTCTCTTTGCATTCACACCCCACTGCCTTAGCTTGGGCTGCCATCACAGCATATCATAAACTAGGTGGCTTAAGCAACAGAGATTTATTTTCTCGAAATTCTAAAGTCTGGAAGTCTGAGATTGGGGTGTGCCAGTATGGGTAGGTTCTGGTGAAGTCCCCTTTCTCAGCTTGCAGACAGTCACCTTCTTGCTATGTCCTCACATGGCAGAGTGAGGGAGAGAGAGACAGAGAGAGAGAGAGAGAGAGAGAGAGAGAGAGAGCTCTCTGGTATCTCTTCTTATGAGGATGGTAATTCCACCATGTGGCCTCCACTCTCGTGACTTCCTCCAACCCTAATCACCTCCCAAAGTCCCCACCTCCTAATGCCATTACAATGGGAGCTGGGGCTTCAACATATGAAATTAGAGGAAATAGAGACACAATTCAGTCCATAGTATCCAGAAACTGAAGATATTCAGGGTTTATCCTCTGGAGAAAAAAATATAAAGGAAATTGAATAGGAGAGAAAGAATATTTTATTGAAGTCATACAACCTATAAATAAAATATTTGTTGTTTTAAATAAATGTTTCAGAAGAGAGCTTTCTACCAGATCTCTTAACATCAACTCCCTACCCCATCTACAATTATTAGCTAAGAATTTCTTTGAGCACCAGTGAAATTTTGCCATTCATAGCTCCTGCACTGTAGAACCTGTGCTATGGTCCCATGGTGGAGAGAAGATACTAGCCCCCTCCACCTCTATCTCCACCTTTACCTCCTGGCCTTCACCCTTACCCTTCAGATGTAAAACTGGAGCTCATGCTAGACTGGCAGGCATTCCACCAATGACCCTTTGGCAGAGAGACCCCTGTGAATTCCCAACCGTGGCCAACAGTCCTACTCATTCGTGGCTGGATTTGAAAAGACTCTTTGTGGCATCTCTGGGAAATGAGAAAGAGATTCTGGCATCACTGGAGAGTTATGAGTCTCTGCAGGTGGCAGAGTTTTGAGCCCCTCAGAAGGCAAGCGGATGTGTTTCCCTGCCGCTGCCTTGCCAGTGACCTCTGCTGGGGCATTCTCATGTTCCTGACTCAGAGGTGAGCCCTGAGGTCCTCTGACGCTCCTGAGAAGGTGCTCTTGCTTCTAGAAAGTGAAGATTAGAAGACAATTTGAAGGAATTTTCAATGACTTCTTAAACCTGTTCCTGAAGCAGATTCCCAGTTCACTTCTGAGGGTAGGTTGCATTGCTTCTCTTGCCACAACCCTACAGGATTCACTCCCAGCTGAGGGTTGGCATAGCTGGTCAGCCTGGCCAGCTTGAGGCTTGTTGTGGGTCTGGGAAGCTAGCAGAGGTGGGTAGGGTTTTTGGGCCTGGGAAAAGGCAGACGGAAGTATCATAACCCTTCAAGGTGTGGGTCTCTTAAAGGAGGGACAGCTACACAGGAAAATAAGTAAAGCCGGGCATGGTGGCTTATGCCTGTAATCCCAGCAATTTGGGAGGCCAAGGTGGGAAAATCATTTCAGCCCAGCAGTTTGAGACCAGCCTGGGCAACAAAGCAACAAAGTGAGGCTCCAACTCTACAAAAAAAAAAAAAAAAAAAAAAAAAAAAAAAAAGCCAGGTCCGGTGGTGAACACTGTAGTCCCAGCTACTCATGAGGCTAAAGTGAGAGGATTGCTTAAGCCCAGGAGGTTGAAATCGCAGGGAGCCATGATCATGCCGCTGCACTCCAGCCTGGGTGGCAGAGCAAGACCTATCTTCAATGAATAAATAAATAGCATTCCTCCCCAAATGCTCCAGCGATGCTTGAGGAATAAGCAATCCAGGGTAGATAGGGCAGAAATTTATTTCTGGGAGTGCTAAGTCATGAAGACTGGATAAGGTCTCAAACCTACACCCCAGCTCACCACTTCCCTTACCCCCTGCAGTATTCTATTTCCTTGAAAAGTCAAAGTGTGGTTGGTACTGCCAATCTGTGCAGAGCAGGGAGCAGGACTTCTCTTTGGCATCAGCAGGAACAACAGAGAGATCACAAATACCCTCTTCCCAAAGGCAGGGCCATGGTATGAGATTCTTTCTATCCTCAAGCCGTCAAGCAAGGTCCACTACAAGGGTGTGCCATTGTAGGAATGGGGACCCTCCCATTTGAAACTCTTTGTGAGGGCACCTACTCATGCACTCAGAGAAGGAAGAACCACACAAACTACATTGGATTCAAATATTTGGCCCCATCTAGCCTCACAGCAGAGTGGGACATCAGAACCTAGGGGGCAGAATCTCCTCCACTATTTTTGAGGTCTGCAACCCCAAAGGGAGGCTGGAAAGGGCTGTGAGAGGCAAGCCAAAGAAAACCAAGTATCAAGACCTGGCCTCTGAGGCACAGACTTCAACCAAAAGTGATGGGGGAAAAAACTGCACAGAAGCAAAATTCCCCTGAGGAAACTAGCCAAGGCACCAGAAATCTCCCCACCACATCAGTCCTTCAGCTTATAGATCTAAGACAAGACGTTTACGAGTGCCAAGGTAAATGGTGAGCTCAAGGGTTCTCAGGTGGTGCTCCACTGAGATGGAAAGCCGTGGATTCTCAGTGACACAATTGTGGACTTTTCTCTAGAGTCCTTGTCAACAGGGGTAGAGAAATAGAGACCGCATGTGGAAGGGTGTATCTGGGAGCTGGGTTTTATTCCTGAGCATGTCAAACGGAAGGATGGACATCAAAGCAGTTGAAGGTGCCCCAGAGATGATCAGGGTAAGGACTCTGGGGCCCAGGCTGGGAGGGCAGTGAGGCCAGGAGAGGACAAATATATCGGGGCAGAATTTACACAGGAAGCAAGGTTTTCAGTTCTTTAGGACTGAGAATGGTGGTAAATTCAGTTGCAAGCATGTAAGGAAGGAGAGGGACAGAGAGGAACTGGTTGAAACACCGTATTTTAGGTTTCCTGTGTGGAGCACCCTAGGCATGTTCACACATGTGTGCAGCTGCTCCATCACAGAAGTGAAGATCACTCATAGTCGGAATATGAGCCTCTTGTGTTGGACTCCTAGTTGGATCAGATACCCCAGGTTTTCCAGGACGGGTCCAGTTTATACCTGTTGCCCCAGAATCATTATTAATTGTGTGTCTGGCACTTTCAAAAGCATCCAGGTTTGAATGACCAAATTATATAATCCCTTTCCTATGCAGCAAATTCTTTGGGCAGGGCCGGCTTCATGAGCATTTGACCTGTGCTGTCACATGGGACCC
This sequence comes from Macaca thibetana thibetana, assembly GCF_024542745.1. Taxonomy (NCBI): domain Eukaryota; kingdom Metazoa; phylum Chordata; class Mammalia; order Primates; family Cercopithecidae; genus Macaca; species Macaca thibetana. Next base: position 44,815,683 of record NC_065586.1, read on the forward strand.
TGCTTTCAGAAGGAGTCCATGGCTGGTTTAATGCTCTGCTGTTGCCATCTTGCAATTCTTATAATTTCATCTTTGGACTTGTGTTTTGTGAGTGCAGTCTGATGGTACACTGGAGCCCAAGCATGGGCAGAGGAGATATGCCAGGCAGTAGGGTGTGTAGCATGGGCCCAGGCCCACTGTCCAGCACACATGTGTGCCTGGGGCAGCCTGAGGCACTGTGAGACTTTGAAGGGACAATTGGAACCAGAGCATGGACCCAGATTGGTGTTGGTTATGGCAGCAGCAGCAGTAAGAGATACTGGCCATATCTCAAAGAGAGGAGGGGCTAGATGGAATCCCAGTGGGACATGTCTCCCCATGAGTACCCAGAGCCCATCTCAGGGCATCTGCACTTTGGCCCGAACTATGGGACAGAAACTTTCCATGCTGGGGCAGTAAACTTTGTTAGCTACAAACTGTACACTTATTACAAAACTGTACTCTTATTACCAAATAAAAATGCAATGAAGACATTGCAATAAAGCATATCAAGGAATTATTAGAGTTCTTCAAAGAGTTTAGAATATTTGCTTTTGAAAATTGCTACAACATTGCAAAATGAATATCCACAGGCTTAAAAATAAAAATTAAGATAAACTATTGTCATATTCAATAAAAAGAGTACTATTTTCATATGAAACTTCAGATAAACCAATTATTAATGAGGAAGATATTTTAAAATTAACTTTCTCTTGTGATAGAAGATACAAGGATATACCATTAATGTATAAACGGGTATTTTAAATTATAGACAAACCATAAAGACACTTTGTTTCCTGTGCAACTTCCACAAATTACAGAAAATGTCAGAGGAACATTAAAATACCATTGTTTAAATTTACATTTGAAATTATACAACTTACGTGAAATTAAGTTGTATGACAAGTTAAATTTTAGAAAAATTAAATTAAATTTAAAAAAATTAAAATTAAATTAAAATTAAAATAAAATAAAATTAAAATTAAAATTAAATTAAAAATTAAAAAATTAAAAGTTAAATTTTAGAAAAATTGTTTCTTAAGAAGCATCAGTTCTAGATGTACTAAAATTTATATTTTGAAATAACTTATCAGAAATTTATTCTAATGTTGTCACAATCTAAAAAATAATCTTAACAGTTCCAGGAATAATCACATCTGCAGAATGATCCTTCTCAAAATTTAAAATTATCAAAAATTATCTTTGTGTACTTGCCAAGAGCAACTGATGTTGGTTTTAATTATATTAATTGAAAATTAATTGTTTTTAAAGTGGCTAAAGCTATACGTTTTAATGACCTGACATATTTTTAGAAAAGTGATTCAGAAAAATATTATGATCAATCAAAATACCACCTTAATAATACTTAATAAAGTATTATTGCTTATTGTATTATATAAAATTATGATACCATAAATAGGTTTGGGGAGCAATTTATAGGTTTATAATGTTATTCATGAATTATTATTATACCATTTCATTTGATAAGTAATATGATACCTTAAAAGAGGAATATTTATATTTTAGTACCTTTAATGACACTTTTTTCTTGCTTTTCGAACAAGGGCCCACCCCATTTGCATTTTGCACTTGGTCCCACAAGTTATATAGCTGGCCCTGTCTTGGGCACTGAATTCACCAAGGATAATTCTATGATATGGTGTGATGTGGTGTGGTATAGAAATGTGCCCAAATACCTTGTGAATGTCAGGGAATATGGAAACCCAGCAGGGAGGCTAGGCAAAGGAATAGTAGGTCCCTCGAGGCAGGAGGGCTTGGGCCCTGGGAAATGGGAGCCTGCACTTGAGCAGTCATCTGTGTCTTCAGGGAGAGCAGAAGGCAGTTAAGGTAAGGAGAGGAGAGAAGAGTCTTTGTGGAATCTTGGGTCACTACTTTTGATGGGTTGGGTTTCCTCTCAGCAAGGGTCAAGTGAAAATGCCCCCAGATAGGATTAACTATCTGTGCTCAGCCGCAAAGGAATTACCTCAAGGATGGGTGGGGGGAATCAATCAGGAAGTTTAACTTTTAATTTTATTAGGGCTTGTCTCTGTCTGTTTGTGTTGTTATAAAGGAATACTCAAGGTTAGACTGTCTCTCTTTCTCTCTCGTGTCGCACTGGTGCAGAAAAACCATTAAGTTAAGCAAGGAGAAGTTCTTAGTAATCTTTAGAGTCCTCTATCCTTGGCCAGGGTTGAGGACGGGGTACAGAGTTCAGCAACTCATAAATGGGCCAATGTAGTATAGCAGGACACTCTGGTCTGGGATCCCCAGATTCTGGGGGTACTTGGTAAGATACTGAGGCCTTGCCCAGGCCTCATTGTTCCCAATTTTTATTTTCTTGATGTAAACTCCCTGGGACATCTGGGGGGTTCCTGTGGAGATACTCTGTTAGGAAATACTGAAAACTGTCCTGTAAAGATTCATCACTTAGAACCAAAGTGCCATGAGGCAGGACCCAAGATTGACCACATTTGCTTGTTACTGACATCAGGACCCCCCTGAGGGGTCTTCAGTTGGTTTGGGGGAGTGATAAGAAAAAGAAGATGGTAAGAAGATTTGAGAGGTAATGAAACATGAAGAAAGTAGATGAGACTCCTAGCATTTCATCTGTGGCGGGATAGGATCAGGTCAGGGAGGGAGACTGGTGGCTGGGGATTGAATGCAGCTCCTGAGGAATCCAACCAAGGATAACAAGTCCCCAGGGCAATGACAAAGCCCCCTTTGGACCCCATGCATAGTGCACCCCTATGCTTTCTTTGGTACCTTCTGCACTCCACCCACACCCTACTCTAGCACCTCTATGGTGGCAGGTCTCCCAGTCCAGGGCTGTTTATACCTGGCACCAGGCCCATGAGGATCATTTTCAAACACGGAGATATTTACACAGAGCAAGAGGGAAAACGCATATCAGGTTTCACCCTGAAATCCTGGTGCCTGACCCAGGTCTCTGTCCTCTACCTCTACCCTAGACACAGACACAGACACACACACACACACACACACACACATTCACATATGCACACACCTGTATGCATATGCACATGCACTCACACAACACATACACACTGATATGGTTTGGCTGTGTCCCCACCCAAATCTCATCTTGAATTCCCAGATAATTGAATCATGGGGGCAGGTCTTTCCCATGCTGTTCTCGTGATAGTGAATGAGTCTCACAAGATCTGACGGTTTTAAAAAGGGGAGTTTCCCTGCACAAGCTCTCTTCTCTTGTCAGCCTCCATATGAGATGTGCCTTTCACATTCCACCATGATTGTGAGGCCTACCCAGAGATGTGGCACTGTAAGTCAATTAAACCTCTTTTGTAAATTGCCCAGTCTTGGGTATGTCTTTATCAGCAGTGTGAAAATGAACTAATACACACACAGAACTAGGAACTCTCTCCCCTTTTCCCATAAGAACTCAGGCCAGGAACCACTGTCCTGGAGGAAATGAAGCCCTAGAAATCACCCTTCCTTCTACCTGTCTTTATATCCAGAGAGTTTTGAAATAACCAACAATATGAGGGAAAATATTAGCAGGTGATAATTTTTCTCTGCTTCCCAAAGTGTTGATTGCCTGTGTTTCTTCTAATATCCAGTCATTTGCCACTTAACAATGGAAGTACATTCTGAGGAATACATCGATAGGAAATTTCATTGTTGTGTGAACCTCATAGAGTGTGCTTACACAAACCTAGATGATACAGCTACTACACACCTAGGCTATATGATACAGCCTGTTGCTTCTAGACTACAGCACATGCCACCACACCTGGCTAATTTTTTCATTTTAGTAGAGACAGAGTTTCACCATGTTGGCCAGGCTGGTCTTGAACTCCTGACTTCAAGTAATTTTTCTGCCCTGGCCTCCCAAAGTGCTGGGATTACAGGCATGAGCCAATGCACCTGGCCAATTACTGTGATTTTTATCAGAGTTAAAAACAAACAGTTCTGTCCCAGGATTCAGAGAATATTTCGAATTTTATCCCTGGGTTATCTTATCAATATTTTTCTCCTTCCCTCTGTCCTGTGACAGCTCGGGAATCTCTAAATGCTTTTAATATTGTGGTTCCAGGTAGAGAATGTCATGCGAAGTATTCAGCCTCAGGACTAGGTTACTTCTCTCTTCTCCCAGGTTTGTTAAGGGCCAAGAGATGGACAGAGAGTGAGAAAGTCATCTTGGTAAAGCAGACTCAGGGGCATTGGGATGAGTGGTTCAACTTTTTGCTTCCATTTTCCCTCTAGTGGGCTGAACTGGTCTTCAACAGCTAGCCACAGTCACTTCTTCCATACTTGTCTAGCGTGGGACCCCTGGCTGGGGTCCTTAGAATCATAGGATCACAGATAAGAAACAGCATATTGGAATAAAGTCAGCAGACCTGCAGCAGTGTGCAATACCTTCCACAGGGAATAAGGATTTTGCTCCGAGGTTGGGGATGTTGGTAGCAATGTTTGGAACCCCAACTGCCCCAAAACCACTTACAGTATGCCCTTGGATCCTAACATTGTGACTGGAGGAGATGATCTGGCGAAAGGCAAGAGTGTTCTGTGGAGCTGGACTGAAGTCATGAACTTCATGCCAGACTCCATTTGGGTAACCACATTACACAACTCCATTAGGGTTACTGTTCACATGCCCAAATTCAGCAAATTTGATCAATTTTGCTTATAATTTCTGGACATTTTATTTGTTTATGTGTCAAATTTGGGAGGTAATTTTTGTAGTTTGCTGTTCCCTGTAGATATTTTCAAAGTTGTCTTTCATTTACTTAAATAAAATAAAAAGATCATTTTGGCTGGGCTTGGTGGCTCACACCTGTAATCCCAGAACTTTGGGAGGCTTATGTGGGCAGATCGCTTGAACCCAGGAGTTTGAGACCAGCCTGGACAACATGGTGAAACTCTGTCTCTACAAAAAAATACAAAAATTAGCTGGGTGTGGTGGTGTGCACCTGTGGTCCTAGCTACTTGGGAGGCTGAGGTGGGAGGATCATCTAAGCCTGGAGTTTTAGGCTGCAGTGAGGTGAGATTGTGCCACTGCCCTCCAGCCTGGGCAACAGAGTGAGATCCTGTCTCAAAAAAAAAAAAAAAAAAAAAAAAAAAGGAGTTGTTTTATAACCAGTGTCTGATAAATTGCAGTGTCTGAAATCTTGCTCCCCTCCCTCTCCCTCTTGTGGATGTCTGATCTTATTTGTTTGCTACTCTTAGAAAATCTTATTTTTGACGGGACTCAGAGGTAGAAGCTTTCAGAGAAAACAGCCTCAGTCTTTTGGCAATCTGTTTCTAGTGTTTTTCTTTGACCTCCTTCATTTCCTTGGCCAAAAGTTTAGCATATTCTACAGCTTCTTCCTTATTTATTTATTTTTAGAATGCTGTTTCCTTGGAGCAATATGCTGATGTTTGAGTTGCCAGACATGTGAAGTAACACAATGGGGAATCTTGGGTGCTTTGGTCCTGGGTTTCTTACTTTCTTTGTTGAGGAGTTTTCTCACAATGTGCAGGAGAACATCATGTTCCTTAGAGAGGTTGAAACATTTGTAAATTCTCCTAGCTCTTATGGACCCCAGGTGATGAGGTACAGTTGTATTAGTCAGTCCAGAAATATACTTCCCTTCTTCTTTTCTTTCTTTTTTTAATCACTAACTTGAGAACATGCAGATTGGCATCCACAATGCAACCCCAAACAGATTTGTGCTTTCTTTATCTAGTTATTGGTCTATTACAAGAATACTCTTTCTCCATAGCAGGCAGACACGACCATGGTTAGGGACACCCGTTTTATGGGAAACCTTGTTTGTTGTCCCCACCACTGATTCAGACCACATAACCCTTCCACTATTCATTGAGAGTGTCAGCAGCCACATCTGTAGCCACACACTTCTCAAAAAAGGTACTAAGAAATATTTAAATAAAAATGTTATAGCCTTAACATGCTTTAAATTCAAAAGGATAAAATTACAAAACTTGCTTGAAAGATATTAAAGAAGACCTAAATGCAGGGAGAGATGTACCATGTTCATGAACTGGAAGACTTGGTATTGCAAAACTGTCAATTCTCCCAAGATGTATATAAACATTTAAAGCAATCACTATCAAATTCCCAAAGAGGACTAGATCTCCACATTCTACCTCAGACTTACCTACTTTCCATTCTTCTTTTACCTTCTCTCCAATGCGCTTTCCAAATGAGAGGTATTAAGTAATTTTAAAAGGCTGCATCTCTCACCAGCAGGATTCGTCTCTTCATTATCTCTCACATCTGTTTCCTTGTTGCCTTTCCCATAGTCACTATGACTACTTCTTGTCCTTGGCCCGGACAAACTGATTTTTGGCGCCTGGGAGGTTCTCTGAGTGATGGAGCTATTGCTTTTGGCTCAGAAATGTTTGTCTTTCCCAACCTGGGCAACAAAGTGAGGCCCTATCTCTACATGAAATAAAAAATAAAAATTAGCTTGTCATGGTAGTGCATGCCTGTAGTCCCAGCTACTTGGGAGCTGAGGTGGGAGGATTGCTTGAGCCTCAGAGCTTGAGGCTGCAGTGAGCCATGATTGTGCCACTGTGCTCCAGCCTGGGAGACAGAGTAAGAACCTTCTTTAAAAAAAAAGAAAGAAAGAAATGTTTGTCTTTAAGGTTAGAATGAAAGAAAGGATCCAAGTAGCACACACTTGGGGTAAATGGGGCAGTAGTAAGACAAGGACAAGAGGTGAGGGGGGGTAAAGAAACATACAGATGCATTTGGTGTTGAAGTCCTTCTGCTCCTTCACTCTGGAGTAGTAACTTATGTTCACTGATTTCCAAGAAGGATGAGGAGCCAACTGAGGTAGAATAAACAAAAAATCCTACCACTATATGGGAGACTGCTTGCAAAGATGGCTGCAAAATGTCCCTCTATCCCTGTGTAAGCTTCCTCTGAAATGTAACTTTGCTGTCAGTCCATCAAGAGGTGGACTTTATTTCCTTTGAATCTGGGCTGTTCATGGGACTTGCTTTAGCCAGTTAGAAAGCAGAAGTAGCACCATGTGACTTCTGGCTCTAGGCCCCCAGAGGCTTTGCAGCTCCCACCTCTGTCCTCTAGGAAAGCTGCAGTCACCATATGGAAGATGAGAGACACAAAGAGATAAAAAGCCTTGACTGACAGTTGACACCAACTCTCAGACATGTAAGGGAGGCCACCTGAACCCTCAGGCCCTCATCAAACCATCTGATGATTCCTGGAACCACGTGACCCTAGAGAAACCACCCAGCTAAGCTGACCCACAGGGTCACGAACAAATAAAGTGGTGGTTGTGTTAAGCCAACTAAGTTTATAGCCATTTGTTCCCTGATAATAGATAGATAACTGATACAAAGTGTATCCTCAATTGGCATTCACTAGGGCCAGGAAAAAAAGGAAGAGACAGAGTGAGTTAGCAGGATTCTGGGTCAGGTGCCTAATGGGATGCTCACTGTGAGGACGGCATGCAGCTAGCACTTCAAACCCACTTCAAGGAAGGAAAACAATTGTGTTGGGATGAAGAACCTCTATTGCTCTGTGACACAATGGGTCCAGTGAGGCTTGGCAGGGTTCTCCTGACTGGGCACAGCAGGGTGAAGGAGGGACTCCTTTCTAGCCTGCGGTAGTGGTTATAATCCTGAGAGGGCCAGAGCATCAGTGTCTAGAACCTCTCAGCAAAGGGCATGATGTACAGGGATGGTAGGAATTTGTGTGGCCACCTTCTGCCCTAAAGCTGTCACTATGTCCCCATTCAGGTGGCCCATTAGAGGCAGGCAGATATGACATGTCCAGTGTGTATGGCCCTCCAGCTATGGGAGTCATGATTGGGATTGATTTGCAGCTATGCGTGGACTTTATTTGGTGGTTCCAGAAATGTGTGGGAAACATCAGCTTTCATGGACCCAAGCAAGAGGGGTCTTGTGTGTGAATGGACTTTGCACTCCTGACACTGAATCCAGTGGCAGAGTGTGGGCAGGAGGAGACAGAGGATGCTTGGGTGGCAGGTACTAACTGGCCATGTATGAAACCAGCACATCTGGAACTTCACGCCGGCCTCATATCGACATTATGAGATAGGCATTATTATGACTCCAGTTCAGATGAGGAAACTGGCTTAGAGAGATTGTGTAATGTACCCAAGGCCACCCAGCTCATTCGTCTGGAGGTGAAACTCTAATCTGGCTCGAACCACTATTACATACTGTCTTCCGAGGAGTGAGTTGTTTTCCTTTTTAATTTCTAAGAATGTTTGCCGCAATTAGACAGTGTTGCTCACTGTAGTAGTCTGTCCTCACACTGCTATAAAGAAATACCTGAGGCTGGGTAGTTTATAACGAAAAGAGGCTTAATCGGCTCACACAGGCTGTACAGGAAGCATGGCTGGGGAGGCCTCAGGAAACTTACAATCATGGCAGAAGGGGAAGGGGAAGCAGGCATGTCTTACATAACAGGAACAGGAGGAAAAGGGCAAAGAGGGAGGTGCTGCGCATTTTTAAACAACTACATCTCATGAGAGCTCACTCACTATCATGCAAACAGCAAGGGAGAAATCTGCCCTGTGATCCAGTCACCTCCCACCAGGCCCCCTCCTCCAGCATTGGGGATTACAACTGGACATGAGATTTGGGCGGGGACACAAATCCAAACCATATCACTCACCAAGTAGCCCTCAAGGTCACTCTGACAGAAGGACTGTGGCTGAATTTCACGTTTTAGGAGGTTGGGTGGAGTTCCAGTGGTGACCACGAGGTGGTGTGGTCACCAGAAGATGCAGCAGTGTCAGGTCTGCATTGTGGGATAGGGGACTGCCCTGTCCCTGTTCTCAGAAGGCCTTTCTTCTCTGCAACTTGACAAAGGCAAAGAAAAGCATCCCAGACAATGCATACCACCCCATCTCTCATTATGGCCTGCTCCCCATGTTTGGCAGAGTTCTTTAGCCCAAGAGGAGAAATCACATTGACCGAGAGGTCATAACCCAAGAAAATACAAAGGATATCTAGACTTCTGCAAAGAAATGCTTTATTGGACAAGATTTTTTTTCTTTACAGGAAATGGTCCGCTGAGGTACAGACAGAGGGGTGGTGTTCAGACCATTCCAGCACTGAGCTGCTGAAACATGGGCCTCCTTGGCCGTTCTTCCTCGCATACTCTCTAGAGTGTACCCGACACACAGCTGATTTCAGTAAATGTTTGGATAAGTGATAACATAGACTATAATGAAAACAACAATAGTGCTAATGATGAACTCATATTGAACATGTAAAATATGCCATGGATGGCCATGGATTTGTTCATTTAATTCTCACATGTTAACGAACAGGCTAAGTCACTTGCCCAGGGTTCTGTGAGCAGTGGGAGAGATGAATGAGTGATTGAACGATGGGGATAAATGGCGTCATTGTCATGTGCTTTCAGGTTCAGCCTCAGTTTGTGTAACAGAAGAGTTAGGGAGAAGGGAGGCCACCGCGGGAGTTGAGGGACATAGGGAGGCAGAGTTTCTCTGACAGGTGGGTGGCCAGAGGGTGGGAAGGAGCAGTAGGGTGGGCAGGGTGGCTGTGTGTGTGGCACTGCAGCAGGGCGAGGGGGCAGGGCACCATGTTCTCACCTCACGACCCAACAGGAGCCCAGGCAGCACCGAGTGCATGTGAGCCAAAGCCATTGTGGGCCATTTATGGATTAAAGCCATGTTGTTGGTTAAGGCAAATACTTGAGTGAGAAATCATGGGAAGATCGCCGGCCTCAGTTGCTTTGCAGCTGGAGAAATCCAGAGGCTCTCCTGCCCTCTGTGATGTGGAAGGAGCCAGGACAAAGGATGTGCCTTCCTTAAGACCCCTTCTCAGTGGTAGATAAATCGTCCAAGAATGGGCCCCTTTCCCAAACTCTGCACTTCCTTTTTCAACTGGGAACTGGAGAGATCATTCGTTTCTTCCTAGAACTTTGTCAGCAACTGGAATGTGTTGCCACGAGAAGAAAGGCCGTGGGTGCTCAGTGTCTGCAAGCTTCGCCTTGGGCAACCTTGCCCTGTGTCCTACTCCTCCTGCTCTTCTTCCTGCGGGCTATATGTGTGCCTCTGTCTCCACAGCCTGTCTCAGTGGATCAGTGATTCTGGCCCCAACTCACTGCTGCTTTTTCTCTGAGCGCCAGATTTGTCTCTTCCTCCACCTGGGCCAGAGCAGTTCATAAGCTCATTGTACCTGCAAAGAGAGCCACCTGAGCCATCGTGGCAGGGGCAGATGTCTGCACCCAGAGCGTCTGAGCTGGAGGTGGGCAGTCCTCCTCCCACCGGGAGAAGCTCTCTCAGCCTCCTCCTCATGGCTTCCAGGCCTGGCTCATGGACCTGGCTGTGGGAATCTTAGTAAAGTGTGTGCTTTCCTTTTCAGTTGCAGTTCTTAGAAAAACAATGCCCAGATGTTATCTAAGCAGGTAGTAGAAACACCAACCAAGGTCAAATCATCCCAAACCACAGACGTTTGTCAGCTGCCCTTGTACTTGACAGGCGAGCGCTGCAGAAGTTGAACTGTAGCCCTACAGCCCTGGGGCTGTTAAGTAAAGCCCAGGTCCCAGGTCCCACCCCTGCTGTTTCTGGCTGGTCTACCCGTCTCATTTGGCTCTGTCTCCTTCCCCAGCGTGCTGGACTCCCTGTCCTTTCTGGTCACATACGATGCAGTTCAGCCCAGGCCTGTCCTGCCAAGCACTGCCTGGCTGGGGTCCAGCCCCTTCACTGGTATTTAGCAGGATCCTCCTTCCTTTGTACACAAAGCCTCCTTTCTGTTCAGCCTTTCTCAATAACTACCCAGGCACCATCTGCTCCAGATTTGAAACCTGGGAGTCGGGTCTGCTCAGACTTAACTCTTTAAAAATCCTTGCCCTCCCCCACCAACCAGAACAGGTACAAGGCACTGAACCAGCCTCTGGCATTTGTCCCTCCCTCACCCCAGGTCCCGGTCACCCCTGCCCACACCTCCCTGGGTCTTCCTGATTCTCTGATCCTCTGCACAGCCCCAGCTGTGGGGCTCACCGGCTGCTTACCATCTCCACTGTTCTTCTCTGCCTGGTCACCATCTCCGTCTTCCCCGTGTTCACGCCAATCCATTTCCACTTCTGTCTGAGCTTCATCCTACTCATCAGCAGGTGACTCTGAGGGTGACTTACTGAAAAGACTGAGGCCATCTGACATGAGATTGTCCACGTTCTCCCCTTGGACCCGAATATTTTCCACGCTTTCTCCCTCCCTCTCACTTCAAAGAAAGAACTACCCTCTACCTCTCCAACGCTTTCACTAGCATTGGTTCTTCTAGGGGAAGAAACACAGACTTTTTGGGGTTCAAATCCTAACTTTACCATCTTTTACAGCTATGTGTCCTTGGTAAAATTATTTGACTTCCCTGTACCTCGATTTCTTAATCTGTAAAATCAGGACAATACTCTCTGCTTCTGTGTGTGTGTGTGTGTGTGTGTGTGTGTGTGTGTGTGTGTGTGTGTGTGTGTGTTTGGAGTCGTGTACTGCATGCAAAAACGTTGACACTTACTGGGCCTGAGTTACAGCACATTATTCTGGTCCTGCTCTCTCTGACACCTATCCTCTGTAAAGGCACAAATATTCTACCATCCAATCGGCATGCATTTATTGAACATCTGCTCTGAGTCCGTCCCTGTTCTAGGTGCAGGGGGTACAGAATTGAGGCAATCATTCCAGAGTTTTCACCTAATAGTCACATACCCTTTTCCTCCTTGATCTCAGGGTCTCATTTTGTGAACCCATCAGGGAGCACATGCTCTAGGAAGCTGAGTTCATCCTCCCCTCCAGGGAGAAATCATGACTGATCAGAGCCAACTGCGCTCATCCTCTTCTACTTTGGTTTAGGGGTGGACCCTTGATCTTGTCTGGCCAGGGATAGAAAAGGGGAAGTTGACTAGGGATTCTGGAAGATTCTAAACAGATGTGAAGATCAAAGTCCTTTCTCTTCCTTCTGACATGGTTGAGTTGGATGTGAAGGCTGGAGCTGCGGCAGCCATTCTTTGGTGTGAGAAGAACAAATGTCAACCTCAGGCTCTGATGTTGCTGAGCTGCTGAATGTGCATTTATGTGGGGACACAGATGTCCTTGATTGTCTAAATCATGTTTCATTGCTTCATCTGTCACATGCAGCTGAAAATGTCCTGCCACAAGCAGGAAGCAAGATGGATATGGTCCCAGCCATCAGATAGCTAATGTTTGTCATTAGGGAGATAGAAAATAAATGAGAAATAAATACATAGTATTAACATAAAAACTGGTAATTGCTATAAAGAGGACTAATAGAGGCAAGGGGACCCAGCCTGATAAAGGAACACAGACTTTCTAAAGAGGCAGCGCTCGGACAGAGGCCTGAATGAAGCGACATCATAGCAGATGAAGATCTCCAGGCAGGAGGAACAGCACATGCAAAGCCCTGGAACAAACTGGGACCTCGGAAGAATACCAGTGTGACTGGAGCAGGGGACACCAAGGAGAGAGGGACTAGATCTAACCAGGGTTAGATCACAGGCGATCAGTGGGCACCCATCGGTAGGTCTGAACAAGGGGATTGCGTGATCTGCCTTTGGTTTTCGAAGGACAACTTGACTGCTGAGTGGGGAATAGGCTGGGTCATCAATCATTAGAGCGGGACTAACCAGGAAGCTCCCTCAGTGGTTCAGGTGGGGAATGATAGTCCCAGGGGAGGGTGGAGGGGGATGGTGAGGCATGTCAGATGTTTTAAGCAAAGCTTGCCAATTGATGTGATGTAAGGACCCAGGGGAGTCAAGGGTGGCTGTTTTTTTTGTTTTTTTGTTTTTTTTGGCCTGGGAATTGAAGTTGATGGTAAGGACATTTATTGAGATAATTAAATTGGGGAGGGAGCAAGGGCTTCCTTTTGGTGGGAGAGATGATTTGAAAATCAACAACTCTCTTTCAGGTATGCTTAAGTTTCCTATTAGACCTCAGGGAAGTGAAGAAGTGTGGGCAGTTGGTCAGAAGAATCCAGAGTTTACATTGGAGGGACAGGTGCTCTTTGTAAATCTGAATTTGGGATTATTGCCTATGATGGTAACTAAAACCATGGGACTTGCTGATTGTCGGCGAGGAATGGGGATAGAAAGGGAAGAGAAGATGCTGAGGAAGAAACTCCCAGGAATCCCGTGTTTAGAGGGCAGCGCAGGAGGAAGCAGGCGAGAAGAGAGAGTGGCCAGCGGGCTATAAAGACAGTTGGGAGCATTCATTCTAGAACCCAAGGAAATAAAGCGATGTGAGGAAACGGGGCTGATCCAGTGCTGCTGGCAGGTCAGGGAAGATGAGAATTGAGACTGACTCTTGGATTTGGCATCCTAGACAGAGTCCTTTCAGTACTATTGGGGGCAGGAGGAGCCTAATTTGAGAAGAACCAGGAGAGAGGTGAGGAAACAGATAAGGGAACACAGGGAGGTAGGTGGGTTTGATGTGGGAGCACAAAGGAGTTCCCCTCTGACAGCTTCTCCTTCCTCACTGAGGCATGAGGTTACTGCTCAGCATCGGGCGAGGAGAAGGCATGGCTGCAGCCTGGAAGAAGTGAAGAGACTGACTGGGATATGCAGCAGGACGACCAGGAGCTGTGAGGGCCACCAGTGGGCTGCGGCCATGAGCGGGGAGCAAGATGAGGCAGCACAGCAGAGGTTTGTGATATTCTTCAACATGGCTCAGCTGCTTGGACACAAAGAGGAGGAGGGGAAACCTGAATTTAACTAGAATTTGGTCCCCCTGCCCCAGGTAAGTATGAGAGAGGCGGTAGGGTTGAGAGCAGATGCAGTGGTGGCAGATACATAGCGTTCACTGTGGCAGGCAGAGTCTCATTGTTCTACAGTACTTGCTTACCAGACCTGTGGGTCTCAAACAGACCTAGGAGTAGGTTCCATTATCATCTCCATTTTACAAGTGAGGAAACAGTGAGGAAATAGAGGCACAGAGGAGAAATAACTTGCTCAGGTTGCAAAGCCAGTATGTCACGGAGCCAGAATATGGACTCAGGCGGTTTTGGTTGGATAATCCCCGCTCTTAACCCTGTGCTGCATTGGTGCTTGCCCTCCCGGCTACATGCAGGGGAGTGATTTCAGTGAGGAGATATAGGAATGCAGCTGATGTAACAAAATGCAATGGCTCAAATTAAATATATTTCCTTTTTCTTTCTTAATACTCTGGGGAAGATGTTCTAGATGGGTATAAGTTAGGGTCTCAGGCTTCCAAGATCACTGTGGTTATCATCACTGCCATTCTGAACCCTGTTCCTATGCACACATCCTATCCACTCATGTCCCATTGGCTGGAACTCTGTCACATGACTGCACCTAGCTGCAAGGGAGGCTGGGAAGTGTGGTCTGGTGTGTGCTTAGTAGGAGTTCCTGACACATGGACCATGAACTCTAAGCTGGACAGTGAGAGAAGTACAGAACAGTGAAAAAGTGGTAGGATTCATGGATCATGAATGGGAGGTCTTGATGAGCACAAAAAATTGTCAGAGTTGGGTAACTTGAGGGAATAAGCTGGAAAAATAGTAGTCAGTGGCTGGTCTGAGCATAGGATGTTTGAGATGTAAGTTTTGCAAGTAGTACAGCAACATTTCCTTGTAATGACAAAGGTTGAGTTATGAACATAAAAGTAGATGACTGAGGTAGGGTGAGGAAGGTGAAGTGAGGAGATCAAAGATGTGTTGACGTTATAAAGAAGCAGGGCAGGATAGACCACAGGCAGTCCAGAGCTGACAGCTCCAGTAAAGGAACAGGCCCTCTCTAAAATATGCAGGACCCAGGACAAAGAATGCAAGTGGAGGCCCACGTATGTTAGGTCTAAATATTTAAAAGTTATGAGTCAAGCCATCAGACTTTAAATAAAAATCTGACTTTAAATATGTCTGTCTTCGTACCTTAGTAAATGTACCTTCATAACCTCCTGGAAGATTAAATGTGAAATGAAAATTCTAACTCTTTGGAATTTATGGACTTCTAGCCCCAGGCCATGGGCCACTACTCTTCCAAGTCTTCCCCACACTGTTGGGGCTCCAGGTCCTCACAGCCAAGCTCCAGCCACATCCACATCTGGAGGACAGATGCAGGGAGGAGGCAACCCATACAGGTCCTGAAAGCTGGCATAGTGCTGGTTGGGCAGAGCACTTGGAGCAGAGCCCAGAGGAGGGGCATAGGGGATAGCACATCACTGGTTTTACCGTGTTTCCCACCATTCAGAAGCAGCTGGTTTAGAACAGAGGGATGGCCTTTTGAAGACTCAGTTACAACACCATCTAGGTGGCAATGCCTTGCAGGGTTGGGGAAGCATTCTCTGGGAAGCTCTATATGCTCTGAATCAACATTCACTAAAGGTGTTCCTTCTCCCATAGCCGGGTTTCATGGGCCTAGAGTCAGGCGGTAGAAATGAGGGTGGCACCATTCATTATTACCCCTAGTCACCCACAGCAAAAGTTTTCCTTCCTGTTCCTGTGACCTTATGCTGTGCATGCTGTTAAGTCTTAGTTTCAGATGAAAGAATGCTTCTACTGGGAGACACAACAGTTAAGACTACCCAGTCATTGTGGGTTCTTCATGCCTCTGAATCAACAGGCAAAGATGGGAGTTACTATGCTGGCTGAGGTGACTGATCCTCACTGCCAAGGGGAAATTTAACTGCTGTTACACAATGGAGTAAGGATTGGAGCTCTCTTAGGGCATCTCTTAGTATTACCACGCCTTGTGATTAAGGTCAGTGGAAAACTACAACAACCCAATTCAGACAGGAGCTACCAATGGCACAGACACTTCAGGAATGAAGGTTTGGGTCACTCCATCAGGTAAGGAACCATGGTCATCTGTGATATTTGCTGAAAGTAAAGGGAATACAGAATGAGTAGTGAAAGAAAATAGTTATAAACATGAGCAACGACCATGTAAACAGTTACAGAAATGAGGACTGTAATTATCATGAATATTTCCTCCTTATTTTGTTATGAATATATTTTTTGTGTGTATATAATATTTGTTTTCTTTCCTTTCTTATTCCTTTTTCTGGAACATAATATATATTGACTTTATATCATAGTATTTAAGTATTGATAATTTTACATCAAGTATTTAAGTTATGATATATCAAGAGGAGAAGTAAACATCATTCAAGGATTTTACCTCTCTTATGGGGAAAGGGTTATTAAGTGTTTTTTTTTTTTTTTTTTTTTGTCGTATGCAGGATAGTTGTAACATGTTAGGTGAAATAATGCCCTTGTTATTGTCTTGTCTTTATTTGGAAATTAAGTGTGATATACACTTTACAGATACACTGTGTGTCTTTAAATCACAGTCAAGTAGACACAGGGTGGACTTGTGGTGGCTAATTTTATGTGTCAAATTTGATTGGGCCATGAATTGCCCAAATACTTGGTTAAACATTATTCTGGGTATATGATATTTTTTGGCTGTGTTCCCACCCAAATCTCATCTTGAATTCCCACATGTTGTGGGAGGGACTTGGTGGGAGGTAATTGAATCATGGGTTCAAGTCTTTCTCATGCTGTTCTCCTGATAGTGAATAAGTCTGATGCTGTCTGATGGTTTTAAAAAGAGGAGTTCCCCTGAACAAGCTCTCTCTCTTTGCCTGCTGCCACCAATGTAAGATGCGACTTGCTCCTCCTTGCCTTCCGCCATGATTGTGTGGTTTCCCCAGTCATGTGGAACTGTAAGTTCAATAAAACCTCTTTCTTTTGTAAATTGCCCAGTCTCAAGTATGTCTTTATGCGCAGCACGAAAATGGACTAATACAGTAAATTGGTACCAGTAGAGTGGGGTGCTGCTGAAAAGATACCCAAAAATGTGGCATCTACTTTTTAACTGGGTAACAGGCAGAGGTTGGAATAGTTTGGAGGGTTCAGAAGAAGATAGCAAAATGTGGGAAAGTTTGGAACTTCTTAGAGACTTGTTGAATGGCTTTGACCAGAAGCCTGATAGTGATATGGACAATAAGGTCCATACTGAGGTGGTCTCAGATGGAGATGAGAAACTTGTTGAGAACTGGACCAAAGGTGACTCTTGTTATGTTTTAGCAAAGAGAATGGCAGCATTCTGTCCCTGCCCTGGTACCCCCCAAATTGATACCCTGTACACCCCAAATTGGAGGAGATTTTTGGAAATTTGAACTTGAGAGTGATGAATTAGGGTATCTGGTGGAAGAAATTTCTAAGCAGCAAAGAATTCAAGAGGTAACTTAGGTGCTGTTAAAGGCATTCAGTTTTATAAGGGAAGCAGAGCATAAACATTCAAATCATTTGCAGCCTGACAATGTGATAGAATACAAAAACCCATTTTCTGAGGAGAAATTGAAGCCGGCTACAGAAATTTGGAAAAGTAACAAGGATGAGGCTGGAAACCATCATTCTCAGCAAACTAACACAGGAACAGAAAACCAAATACTGCATGTTCTCACTTATAAGTGGCGATTGAACAATGAGAACACATGGACACAGGGAGGGGAACATCACACACCTGGGCCTGTCGGAGGGTTGGGGGCAAGGGAAGGAATAGCATTAGGAGAAATACCTAATGCATGCAGGGCTTAAAACCTAGATGATGGGTTGATAGGTGCAGTAAACCACCATGACACATGTATACCTATGTAACAAACCGGCATGTTCTGCACATGTATCCCAGAACTTAAAGTGTAAAAAATAAAAAAAATTAGAAAAAACAGTGACAAGGAGCTGAATGTTAATCACCAAGACAATGAGGAAAATATCTCCAGGGCATGTCAGAGACCTTTGTGACAGCACCTCCCATCACAGGCCTGGAGGCCTAGGAGGAAAAGGTGTTTTTGTGGGCCGGGCCCAGTGTCCCCATGCTGTGTGCAGCCTAGGGACTTGGTGCCCTGTGTCCCAGCCACTCCAGCTGTAGCTGAAAGGAGCCAGTGTAAAGCTCAGGCCATGGCTTCAGAGGGTGCAAGCCTCAAGTCTTGGTAGCTTCCACGTGGTGTTGAGCCTACAAGTGCGCAAAAGTCAAGAATTGAGGTACGGGAACCTCTGCCTAGATTTCAGAAGATACATGGAAATGCCTGGATGCCCAGGCAGAAGTTTGCTGCAGGGGCAGGGCTCTCATGGAGAACCTCTGCTAAGGCAGTGTGGAAAGGGAATGTGGGATCAGAGTCCCCATACAGAGTCCCTACTGGGGCACTGCCTAGGTGAGCTGTGAGAAGAGGGCCACAATCCTCCAGACTCCAGAATGGTAGATCCACTGATAGCTTGCACTGTGTGCATGGAAAAGATGCAGACGCTCAACACTAGCCCATGAAGGTAGCTGGGAGGGAGGCTGTACCCTGCAAAGCCACAGGGATGGAGCTGCCCAAGACTATGGGAACCTACCTCTTGCATCAGCATGACCTGGATATGAGACATGGAGTCAAAGGAGATCATTTTGGAGCTTTAAGATTTGACTGCCCCACTGGATTTCAGACTTGTATGGGGCCTGTAGAACCTTTGTTTTGGCCGATTTCTCCCATTTGGAATGGCAGTATTTACACAATGCCCGTACTCCTACTGTGTCTAGAAAGTAACTAACCTGTTTTTGATTTTACAGGCTCATAGGTGGAGAGACTTGCCTTGTCTCAGATGAGACTTTGGGCTGTGGGCTTTTGGGTTAATGCTGAAATGAGTTAAGACTTTGGGGGACTGTTGGTAAGGCATGATTGGTTTTGAAATGTGAGGACATGAGATTTTGGAGGGGCCGGGTTGGGATGATATGGTTTGTCTGTGTCCCCACCCAGATCTCATCTTGAATTCCCACATATTGTCGGAGGGACCCGGTGGGAGGTAATTGAATCATGGGCGCAAGTCTTTCTCATGCTGTTCTCATGATAGTGACTAAGTCTTATGAGATCTGATGGTTTTAAAAAGAGGAATTCCCCACACAAGCTCTCTGTCTTTGCTTGTTGCCATCTATGTAAGATGTGACTTGCTCCTCTTTGCCTTCCACCATGATTGTGAGGCTTCCCCAGCCACATGGAACTGTAAGTCCAAGTAAACATTTCTTTTGTAAATTGCCCAGTCTCAGGTGTGTCTTTATCACCAGCGTGAAAACAGATTAATACAGTGTACCTGTAAGGTTGTTTCCCAGTGAGATTAGCATGTGAGTTGGTGGACTAGGTAAAGCAGACTCCTCTCTCTAATGTAGGTGGGCATCACCCAGTCTGTTGAAGTCTTGAACAGACACAAAAGCAGAGGAAGGGAGAATTTGCTCTCTCTCTCTCTCTCTGGCTGACTGTGCTGGGCCATTGGTCCTCTGCTCTTTGGGACTTACCATGTTTCTCAGGCCTTTAGACTCAGAGTGAAACTATCTCATCTGCTCTCCTGGATCTCCAGCTTGCAAAAGGCAGATTGTGAGGCTTCTCAGCCACCATAATCACATGAGATAATTCCTTATAAATAAATATCCAATTGGTTCTATTTCTCTGGAAAACAAAAGAGCACAACTGGCAATTGGATTTATTATTGAATTTCACTTGATTATATACCTCACTTTCAAGAACTCTCTATAAATAGTAATAAACACAGTTTTTGAAAGTGAAGCAATTAAATTTAAGCATATATAAACTCAAAGATTTCGATCAGCCTAAAACCTCCTTCAGCTGATAAACAACTTCAGCAGTTTCAGGATACAAAATCAATGTACATAAAAATCACTAGCATTTCTATGTGCAAACAACAGCCAAGCCAAGAGTCAAATCAGAATGGCAATCCCACTCACAATTGCCATAAAAAGAATAAAATACCTAGGAATACAGCTAACCAGGGAGCTAAAAGATCTCTACAATGAGAATTACAAAACACTACTCAAAGAAATCAGAGAAGACACTAACAAATGAAAAAACATCCCATGCTCATGGATAGGAAGAATCAAAGCATTAAAATGGCCCTACTGCCCAAGGCTATTTACAGATTCAATGCTATTCCTATCAAACTACACAATATTCTTCACAGAACTAGAAGAAAACTATCTTAAAATTCATATGGAACCAAAAAAGAGCCTGAGTAGCCAAGGCAATCTGAAGCAAAAAGAACAAAGCTGGAGGCATTGAGTTACCCAACTTCAAACTATACTACAGGGCTACAGTAACCTAAACAGCATGATGCTGGTACAAAAACAGGAACACAGACCAATGGAACAGAATGGAGAGCCCAGAAATAAGGCTGTACACCTACAACTATGTGAATCTTCGACAAAGCTGACAAAAACAAGCAATGAGGAAAAGACTCCTTATTCAATAAATGGTGCTGAGATAACTGGCTAGCCACATCCAGAATATTAAAACTGGACCTGGCCGGGCGGGGTGGCTCAAGCCTGTAATCACAGCACTTTGGGAGGCCGAGACGGGCGGATCACGAGGTCAGGAGATCGAGACCATCCTGGCTAACACAATGAAACCCCGTCTCCACTAAAAATACAAAAAAATTAGCCGGGCGTGGTGGCGGCGCCTGTAGTCCCAGCTACTCGGGAGGCTGAGGCAGGAGAATGGCGGGAACCCGGAAGGCGGAGCTTGCAGTGAGCCGAGATCGCGCCACTGCGCTCCAGCCTGGGCGACAGAGCAAGACTCCGCCTCAAAAAAAAAAACAAAAAAAAAAAAAAAAAAAAAAAACTGGACCCCTTCCTTATACCATATACAAAAATTAACTCAAGATGGATTAAAGACTTAAATGTGAAACCAGAAACTATAAAAATACTGGCAGACAACCTAGACAATCAATACCATTTGGGACATAGGAACTGGCAAAGATTTCATGACAAAGACACCAAAAGCAATCACAACAAAAGGAAAAATTGACAATGGGATCTAATTAAACTTAAGAACTTCTGCACAGCAAAAGAAATTATCAACAGAGTAAACAGAAAACCTACAGAATGGGAGAAAATATTTGCAAAATATGCATCAAACAGAAGTCTAATATCCAGCATCTATAAGGAACTTAAATTCATAAGAGAAAAACAAACAACCCTATTAAAAAGTGGGCAAAGGACATGAACAGAAACTTCTCAAAAGAAGACATACATGTGGCCAACAAGCATATGGAAAAAAGCTCAAAATCATGAGAGAAATACGAATAAAATCCACAATGAGATACCATCTCACACCAGTCAGAATGGCTACTAATAAAATATAAAAAATAACAGATGCTGGCAAGGTTGCAAATAACAGGGAACACTTATACACTGTTGGGGGGGAATGTAAATTAGTTCAACCATTGTGGAAGACAGTGTGGCAATTTCTCAAAGACCTAGAGAGAGAAATGCCATTTGACTCAGCAATCCCATTACTGGGTATATACCCAAAGGAATATAAATTGTTCTGTTATAAAGACACATGCACATTTATGTTCATAGCAGCACTATTCACAATAGCAAAGACATGGCATCAATGTAAATGCCCATCAATGACAAATTGGATAAAGAAAATGTGGTATACATATACCATGGAATACTATGCAGCCATAAAAAAATAATGAGATCATGTTTTTCATGGGAACATGGATGGAGCTGGAGGCTATTATTCTTAGCGAACTAATTCAGGAACAGAAAATCAAATACAGCATGTTCTTACTTATAAGTGGGAGCTAGATCATGAGAACTATGAACACAAAGAAGGAAACAACAGACAATGGGGTCTACTTGAGGGTGGGGGGTGGGAGTAGAGAGAGAACCAATAACTATTGGGTACTGGGCTTAATACCTGGTTGATGAAATAATTTGTACAACAAACCCCCATGACATGAGTTTACCTCTGTAACAAACCTTCACATGTACTCCCGAACCTAAAATAAAGTTTTTTTTTTTTTAAAAAAGATCATACATAATAAAGAATTTTGACATGAAAAGAACCTTAAAAAATAAAAATACATAAAATATTACAAAATTATATAGGGAATGACACAGAGATGACTCAGAGAGAAACAATTAGCTTTGATAACTTGAAAAACAAAAATACATTAACAAAATTTCTGTGCAAAAAAAATGGACTTAATGAAATGTTAGCAGAGCAACAGTAGAAGGGGGTTACTGCTGGATGCTAGTATTTTTAACAGAAAAAGTGAAGGTGGTGGTGACTTTTAGCAGATCAGCATTTACCTGTTGACCAGTGACTTAGGTGTTGCTTTTTTGTTCTGTTGTGAACCAGCCACATGACTGGAGGAGTTAACTTTCTTCCTCTGGGGGAAAGATTGCATGGTCAGCCTGAAAAAATTACTAAATAAAAATTACCTGGACACTTGCTGAAAATACAGATGCTCTGGCTCTGGCCCAGAGATTCAGGTTCAGCAGATTCAGGGCGGTGCCTGGGAATCTGCATTTTATCGTCTTCAAGGCTGAATCTGATGAGAAGATAAGTTTGGAAAAAACAGTAAAAGATGGTTGCAGATACTGTAAAATGTTTTGCTAGCTAGCAGGGAATGTCAATACAGATAGCTTTAAGCAGGAAAAAAAATTTGTAAAACATTGTGTTTTTTAGTTTTTTTTCAAGTAATATAAGGTTATAAGGGGAAAAATACCAAAATGAACAATAATTTTCCTGACTAAATAATGAACCAAAACTCTTTCCCCAAAGCAACCACTAGTAAGTTGCTTGTGATTCCTTCCAGAACCACAAAACTATGGCTACATAATATTCTAATATACTACAGTGTATAAAGAATAATATACATAAATATACATAAATATACCTGGTCTTTATGTACCTATTTGTGATAAAAGGAAATATACTAGGCTGTTCCATACCTCTTGTCGCTTCAAAAATTTTCTAGGCAATTGTTATATGCCAGCACACACAGAACTACGTCCTTTCTTTACACAGCTGCATAGCTGGTTTTCTG
The DNA here is from genome assembly GCF_024542745.1 of Macaca thibetana thibetana. Classification (NCBI taxonomy): domain Eukaryota; kingdom Metazoa; phylum Chordata; class Mammalia; order Primates; family Cercopithecidae; genus Macaca; species Macaca thibetana. The sequence goes on from NC_065586.1 coordinate 44,838,570, forward strand.
CTGTGTGTGAACCACAGTAATCACTGTTGATGGGCACTTCAGTGGCCTTCAGTTTTCTGCTATTACAAAAATACACTGCAATGAGCATCCTTTCTCAGATGCCTTAGTGAACTTTTGCAAGAATGTCCATAGGGTTACTTCTTAGCAGCTGGGTTTACAAAGGATATGTGCATTTACAAATTTGATGAATATTACCAAATTCCCTGCAGAGAGGTTGCACTTATCTATAATCTCACTATTGGCATATGAGAGTGCTCATTCTCCATGCCCTCACCAGCACTGAGTTTCATCAAATTTTTTTTTTTTTTTTTTTTTTTTTTTTTTGAGATGGAGTCTCACTGTGTCACCCAGGCTGGAGTGCAGTGGCGCGATCTCGGCTCACTGCAAGCCCCGCCTGCTGGGTTTGCGCCATTCTCCTGCCTCAGCCTCCCGAGTAGCTGGGACTACAGGTGCCCACCACCATGCCCGACTAATTTTTTGCTATTTTTAGTAGAAATGGGATTTCACTGTGTTAGCCAGGATGATCTCGATCTCCTGACCTCGTGATCTGCCCGCCTTGGCCTCCCAAAGTGCTGGGATTACAGGTGTGAGCCACCGCGCCTAGCCTCAAATTTTAGTATTTTATTCTGTAGTCAAGCAAAAACTCATGTTTTCTTTTTAAACAAATACTTTTCAGTTTTGACACTGCTTTTGATTTAAAGGGCTTGAGAGATCTGTTCTTTTGCCCCTTCCACTACAGAACTATGATCTATTTCTTGCTGTTCTCCATCTCTGCTGGTTCCTATCTGAATCCAAGCATCAAAGAGAGTAAGAATTCCTTTTCCCCTAACCACATTTTTCTTGCTTTCTCACAGACAGATCCAGGTTATCCTTTCCTCCTGCTGCTTTCACATGGTTCCCTGTCCTGTTGGTTGCAGGTCCAATGTCTGACACCATGAAAGGGCGTGGAGGACTCTTGAGTTGATGACACTAAGCTTCTCTGCTCTGGGGCTGCCCCTAGTTCCTTGCAGAGCTTTCTTTTGATTGGACCAGGAGATAAAGATACATCAGTGTAAAAGCCCTGCTGAGCAGCAATCCCATTGCCTTCAGTGGCACCTAATCCACTTGAGCTCTTCCTGGCTCTCTCACGGGTCACTGGCTTTGAGGACGCAGGCTGCTGGGGTGGCGGTGCCTGCTAACAGGCCAGAGACTGCGCAGAACCCAGGGAACAAGAGTGGTGGCAGGAAAGGGAAGGGGCCTTGTTGACTCACTCACTGGGCAGCAAGTGCTTAGTGACAAGCAGTAAACAAAGGCAGCGGCAACAGTGCTGGTGGCAGGGAGCTCCGTGGACAGACTTGCAAGAGACCCCTGCTCCTTGTTGGAAAGTTGTCCAATGATGAAGGCCTAGACCGGTCACGGAGACTTTCAGATGCAGCCTTTAACGAAGGACACAGGTATTCCTTAGTGTTATTCAGTTTTCTCCTATAAATCTGGGTCAGGGAAAGGGCAAACTTCTTACTGGGTCTAGGTATCCGGAATAAGAAGAACACAGCTGGGCAAGGACCTGTGTCAGTGCCCTTTGTGCTATTATTTGTAGTATTATCTGTTCCAGGTCATTGGCTAAGCCTGATAGACATTGTATTTCTGTTTTAGCAATAAAGAATGGGCTCAGACTAGAAAACATGGACTTTAGAATCAGAACAACCCCTGTTTGAATCACTGCTTTGCTATTCAGCATCTGTGCAAATTCAAATGACTCTTTTAACTTTCCTAAGACTCATTTTTCTCACCTGTAAAATGGGGATAATAATGCCCCATGTGTTACGATGTTGTTGAAGATTCATGGGGTGACATGTGTAAGGCACTTAGAACATACTTGGAGCATCTGAGTAGCCCAGTAAATGGTGGCTGTCACTATCTTTCAGAAGCAAGTGTTTTGTTATTGCTTAAAGAGTATCAGTGGTGTAAAGTAAGAAGTCTCAGGCTATGTCTAGCTGACTTCCAGAAAACAATGGAAAAGAAATGATTCACCTGGCTTTATTTGTATGCTTAAAGGAAAGAAAAAAACTCAGTTGAGGTTTTCAACAGTTTAAACAACTTTTTTTTTTTTAAAAGCAACAGTTGAGTTCAAAGATGAGTCATGCCTATTTCTCCTGGCTAAATCCTATGATTTGCTATAGGTTGTAGCTAAAACCAATTAAGTAGTTTATTAATTCAACAAGAACTTACTTGGTATCTCCTGGGACCAAGCCACATGCTAGATGCTGGGGATGTCTCCCCCTGGCCCAGAGGATCTTCCAGATCATAGGAGAGTGGGAGTTGGGGGGCAGAATGTTGGACCTGCATGAAACCTGGCAGTGATAGCAAGTGCTGAAATGGAGGCGGCATGGTCTCCTGGGAGAGGTGATGCTTGAGCATGGCTTTAATGCTAAGTGGACACTAGCAGGAGGTGGGAGCAGGGGGAGTGGGAAAGGCATCTCAAGCGGAGAAAAGCACATGCAAAGGCCCAGTGGCATGAATAAGTAAAGCATACTCTGGGAACAGCAGGCAGTTTGGCCTAACTTTAGTAAAATGGGAACAGGGGAGTCTGATAAGAAAGGAGGCTGCAGAGGTGAACAGGGGAGAGCAAGGAAGGCCTTCTATGGCCCAGAGTTCACTCAGAAGGTCCCAGATAGACACTGGTAGTTTTAATGAAGAATGTGTCGTGACTGCATTTAATATTAAGAAGATTAATCTAGTAGCAATATGGGTGTGGGATTGGAGAGGATGAAACCTGGAATGATGACAGATGGCCTAACCTAAGAAAACAACAGTGGGATGTAGAGAAGAGGAGGCCTCCAAGCTGGTGCTGCCAGCACTGTGAGCAAAAACAAATAAATATGCATCTAATAAGTTCATTATAAATTTTACTGATATGAAGGATGTATATTGCACAATTTACAAGTAATAAAATATAAAATACTCTTTATTACAAATTCTATATAGCCATTTGATTCTCACAGCATGCATTCATTGATTTTTGCTGAACTCTTATACCGTTGGTCAGCCTGTTTGCAACTGACCACTGAATGTAGTTCCAATATGAATGCTGGTTGATATTTTTGTTTACATTGACAAGTAAGAAAAAAGTGAAACAATGAAGATGATTGTCTTAACTTCACTCATCTGTAATGACATGAGTGACTGCTGGATCAGATGACAGTTTTTGAGTTTGGAAGAGTATTTTCCCAATTTTTGTGTTATTCAGAATGTAACAAATATGGACACGGCAACTTTTAGGTTTAATCTGCATGAACATTTTCTCCATCACTTTCTTAGTTTTCTTAGGGAATGAAAAAACAGCAAACCAAGCCCTAATTTGTAGCTTTTGACAATTTCTGTGGTATAAATACTACCACCATGGCCAATCACAAGCTCCCAATGTGATATCGCTAAACACAAAGGTGGAAGAGCTGTGCACCAGCACACCATTACATAGTGTTTCCAAAATAGAAATATATTTCATTTAAATAAGTTCCAAAGCACAGACAACAGTAAAATGCAGAAAAATAATTTGTAAATAGTGAGTTTCAACATATTATTAATATAACTTATTTAATTGGAGATTTTTATAACACTTTTTGGTAATGGCTGTGTTTAACAGCCAGCTTACAAAATTTCTGGAAATTTAATAATTGGCTCTCACGGGTCAGTAGGAGGCTTCTTCAGCATGTCACAGGATCCAAGAGAGATTTAAGGAGCAAAATACAGAGTGGTGAAAAAAATAACTCATGGGCACAAATGAAGGGAGCACGAAAGGAGGAATTAGGAAGAATACTTCTTTCTCTCTAGGGATGAAGCTGTCACTCACCAAAATGTTGGACTCGTTGAAAAGAACACGATTTGAAAAGATGGCTATGAATTCAACTGCTAAGGAGTAGCAAGGGCTGGGGTGTGCAGCCCAGGACAATGCTACCTGCAGCTCCATCAGTGAAGTCATTTCTGACCTGAAACCCTAGTTTTGCTGGCTTGTCTCTAGCTTATTACCTGCCCTCTCCATATATTCAGCATTCATAACATGAAAAGCTAGGATTTACTGAGAAACTGCCATGTGCCAGACACAATAACTCATGGTATAAATGAGTAAAGAGAGGAAGTAACTTGCCCATGGTGAGGTGGGATCAATCCAGCTCTGACCTCGGAGCCTGCTCTTCCAGCCACTCTGCTTTTCTATTCCCATTCGCCTTCTGAGTTGTATTCGCCCTGAGATGTCAGTGTTTTTAGCTGCTTTCCTGGCAGAGGTCTGCTTTCGAGGCTGATTCCTGTTCCCCAGGCTTCTTTTCACCCTTGGTTGCTGGCAGTTCTATTGTTAACTGCCCTCTCTTTTTTTTTCTTGCCTTAGCTGTAAGCCTCCTTTATTCCTGTATTTCCTTAAGCTATCATAGCCCAACATTGTTGGAAATAGAGTACATAATGAAGGGAGGCAGGAAGGAGATGTGTAGGATGGTGCACAGGAACCAGTTCCAGGAGGGCTGGTGCCAGGCAGGAGGCAGATCAAGGCTGAGCTGTCAGAACTCACTCTTCCATAGATTCAAGATGGGTTAAACAGTGTCTGGCTAGACAGTAAATGTATTAGACAGTTTTTAAAAGTGCCATCTAGGAATTTCCTTTGCTTCTTCTATCAGTATCATTTTTTTGTGATGCCAGTTCACAGAGTGCAGGCAGCATCTGAAGTATTCACCCGTTAAATTACTGAGTCATTCAGCCAGTGGAGGAAGAAGGAGCTCCAGATGTGAGTGTCCCCACAGAGCCTGCAGAAGGACAGGAGGCAAGGAGGGTGTGGTGCATCTGAGGCTGGAAAAAGGCCATGGGGGCAAGAGGAAGCTGCTGGAGATCAGTCCAAAGAGGTGGGCCTGAGGTCCTGTAAACCTTGCCCAGGATCTGAGCTGATCCTTTGGAGAACAGAAAGTGGCTGAAGGTTTTCACGAGGTGTGACATGGTCAGATTTGTGTTTTAGGAAGAGGACTCTGCAAGACAGAGAATGGATCAGGGCAGGGGCAAAGTATGGTTGTAGGAAACCATTTTGTAGGATTTCCATTTCAGTGGTCATTCAGGGGAGGGTGCTGGTGGCTTAGACCAGGTCAGTGGTGGTGGAGTTGGAGAGAAACAGGCGGATTTTGGAGAGATTTTGGAGATGGTGATTAAAGGAATGGGGAGTTGAGGGATGGGAAGGAGACAATAATGTTGTATGAAGGTTTGGCTTGAGGGCTTAGGTGGTGGAAACGCTGTTTACTGTATTCAAATAAGAGAGGTTGAAAGAGGAGGAGGTAAGGGGAAGGTGAATTCAGTTCTGTGCATCCAAGGGGGTTGTCTAAAGGACATCCTGGGACCACAAAGCAGGAGCTCAAGAAACAGGTCTGAACTTAAGACATGGCTGTGGAGGGGATGGACTGATGGTTGGTAACTTTGGAGCATGTAGAGTGATTTGAAGAGGGGGCCAGGGCAGGGAGAAACCCAAGGACCACTGACATTTGGCATTGCCTTTATTCATTGTTACAAATAATACCATGGCAAATATCTTTGAATATACATCTTTGTCAATTATGTTCTTGGCATCAATACCCATAAGAGGAAGACCCTGATGGCGGGAATGGACATCCCTTGGTTCTTGATACAGATTGCCAACCTGCTTTACAAATCAGCTGTCCCACATTGGCCACACATAAGTAAGGTCTCTGAGAGGGATGGTTTCATTGCCACCTCATGGGCACTGAGCGCTCATCATCGAAGCCCACTTGAGGGATGAAAATGGGCCTCGTGACTGCGTCCACTGGCAGCTCCTTGGATTATAGGCAGGAGTGGACAGTTTTTCATATTGTTTAATAAGGAACCACAGTTTCTTTTATGACTTTTCTTAGCCTCGCTTTCTCAATTATCTACTGCTGTTGGGCCCATAAGATTTTTCTGTTTCTTTGCACAGAAATAGTCACTTTCGGTTTGACCTTCATCCCTTATCCCAGCTGGCTGTATAGCTCTTTGTAGATATCACTGTGGGAAGCAGCTTCCTGACTCAGGGCCTGAGGAGGGGTTTGTGGTAAATAAAGCCCAGGAGAAGAGCTTGAGACTGGAGTCCTCTCCCTGAAACCACTCGGAGCGGGATTCTGGGCAATGCCTTCACCCTCCCACCTTGGCTGTCTCCCGTTTCCCATCCGTGCTACAGCAGGTCTCCCAGATCCGTCAAGTGTGAATTAAGGACCCCCTCTTCACTAACCACTATTTTAAATGATCTGCTCTGGATGGATTAATTTGACTGAATGAAGCTGCTTCACTTCTAGAGGAAAATTTTTAAACAAAGCATTCACCTAGTGGGATTTGTGACAGGGCGAGCCACTTCTCAACCTGCATTAGGCTGGGAACCCACGGACAGCCTGGCCCTGCCAGAGTCCCGTCAGCCAGAGGTTTATCCCTCAATCATCGCTGCAGGAGGAGAGAAGGCTTTGCTCTCCATGAAGGGGGGAACTCCCAGGCCTGTTCAGCTTCTGGATCCCCCTGAAGGCTGCATTTCAGTGACCCTGGCCACCCTTGTACCAGGTACCACCTGCCCCCCGTCAACATCCACATGCAACACGCCTCTGTGCATCCTATTTCCTGTATGCTGAGAAATGTTCCCTAGGAGGCAGAGAATTGGCGTTGCTGGGACTCGGCAAATGCATGTTCTCAATTTTGATAGATGGCTCTAAAAAATCTATACCAATTTAATTCCCATGTTAATGGGTGTTATGAGAGGGCCTGGTCTGCAGCCCCCACCTTGCTAACATCAAATATTTAAATTTTTGACCCTCTGATAAATTCTCATTGCTGTTTTGTTTTCCTTGATTTACTAGAAACATAACAAATCTTTTCAAATATTTATTAAGTAGTTGTATTTTTTTCACCTGGTTATTTCTTAACTTTTAAATTGAAGATTTTTTTTTCTGAATTGATGAGTAAATAATAATCCTTTTGCCATTATATATATTTTCTTCTAGTCTGTTGCATATTTTCTTTTACATTTTATTTTCATATATGGTTGGATAAGAAGTTGTAAAGAAGTTCCAAGGAGCACAGAGAAGTCCCTATACTCTTCCTCCAACGTCCCTCGGTGATTATATCTGACCTAATTACAGCACAATGGCAAACCCACCATTTGACATTGGTACAATATGTGTATAAAGTACTACGCCATTGTAACACTTGTGTAGATTTATGTAACCACTACCACAATCAAGACACAAAATTATCCTATCCCCACAAAGATCTACCACTCTGCTCCTACTATCTCTGAGATCAGTCTCACAATATGTGACCTTTTGAGACTGGCTTTTCTCATTCGGCCTAATGCCCTTGAGATCTATCCAAGCTGTTGCATGTGTCAATAGTTTGCTCTTTATTTCTGAGTAGTATTCCATGGTATGAATATACCACAATTTGTTTAACCATTCACCAAATGAAGGACATTTTGACATTTTTGGCTTTCACAAATAAAGCTGCTATTACAAATAAAACACACATGTTCACATGCAGCTTTCTGTGTGGATATTCGTTTCTCTGGGTTAAGTGCACAGAAGCACAATTGCTTAATGGTATAGTAAGAGTATGTTTAGTTTTTCTCTTTTTTTGAAAGAAACCAACAAACTCTTTTCTGAAGTGGCTGTACCACTTACATTCCCACCATCAACTTAGAAGAGATCCAGTTTCTCTGTGTCCTCATAAGCATTTGGTATTGTCACTTTTTTTTCCCCCGTCATATAGGTGGACAGGGATATCTCATTATAGACTTCATTTGCCTTCCCCTTATGGCCAGTGATGTTGAACATCTTGTCATGTGCTTATCCGCCATGTGTATATCTTCAGTGAAATGTCTTTCTATGCCATTTGCTCATTTTTCTAATTGGATTGTTTGCTTTCTGCTGTTAAGTTTTGAAACTTCTTTATAGACATCCTATATGTGAGCACTTCGCATTAAGCATGGCACTTAAATCTACTTTCTGCCTCTATGGATTTGTTTATTCTGGATATCTCATATAGATGGAATTACACAATATGTAGGCTTTTACATCTGGCTTCTTTTACTTTAGCATAACGTGTTCAAGGCTCATGAATGTTGTAGCATGTATCAGTACTTGATTTCTTTTTATGGTTGAATAATATTCCATTGTATGCATGGACCACATTGTGTTTATCCATTCATCCCTTGATCGACACTGAGTTGTTTCCACTTTTTGATTATAAATAATGTTGCTATGAACATTCACACATATTATTTGTAGAAATATCTGTTTGAGTCCTTTGCCCATTTTGAAATTGGATTGTTGGTGTTTTTGTTACGGAATTGTAGGAGCTCTTTATATATTCCAGCTACTAGACTCTTACCAGATTGAGGATTTGCCAATATTTTCTGCCATTCTGTGGATTGTCTTTTCACTTTCTTGATAATGCCTTTGATGCAGAAATGTCTTTTGATGTCTGTTGTCCGATTGGGTCATTTTTCTTGTTCTCTTCTCAATCCATGGATTCTCTACTCAGTCTTCTCCATTCTGTTGCTCTACTCAGTCTTCCCCTTTCTGCTGTTGAGCCCACCCATAGTGTTTCTAATGTTGGTTATTGTATTTTTCAGTTCTAAAATTTTCATTTGGTTCTTTATATTTCTTTGTCGAGCCTTTCTATGTCTTTGTTTTAATTGTGCTTGTCATTGCTCACAAAAATCCTGGTCAGATAATTCTAGCATCTGTGTTATCTTGGTAGTGGCTCCTGTTGTCTTTTTTTACTCAAGTTGAGATTTTCCTGGTTCTTGATATGATGAGTAATAGTGATTGAATCCAAAATGTTTGGGTACTATCATATGAGACTCTGGACCTTACTTAGAGCTTCATTTTTAGCAGATGTTCCCTGACACTGTATGAACAGAAGGGCTCTGCTTCATTACTTCCAGGTAAAAGTGGAAGTCTAGGTCCCTCACTCAGTCTCTCTTGATAACCTTAAGGGCATCTTGTTGTGACTTTTCTGGCTCCCCTCTAGTCCTCTGCTGACACCACCCTTGCTAGGAGGGTCGGGAACACCTTATTACTGCTCCTCATGCAACACGTCAGGGGATGCCTTGTTACCACTGCATGGTGGTAAAAGTACTGACCCTTTACTATACATTCCCTGGTACCACCCCCGTCGGGAGGCCAAGGGGCATCTTGTTATCACCAGAGGAAGGTGGAAGTCTAGGATGTGGTGCAAGTCACCACTAGGTAGGAATGAGAGTTTCGGCTCCTACTTGGCCTTCTCTGAACTGACTGTGTGGAGGAAATGACTGTGCCTCATTATAGCTGGTTGATTGTAAAGTCTGGGCTCTCCTCTAGGCCCTTGCTGACCATTTGTTGAAAAGACTATCTCAATACTAATTGCTTTTGCTCCTTTGTCAAAGATCAGTTAAATGTATATGTATTGGTCTAGTTTTTGACTCTCTATTTTGTTCCTTTAATCTATTTGTGTATTCGTTCACCAACATCACACAGTCTTGATTAATGTACCCTATAATAACTCTTTTTTCCTCTTTTTTAAATTGAAGAATGAATGTTAGAAGTTTTTATTTTTTACTTTTTAGACTTTTATTTTAGGTACGGGGTACATGTGCAGGTTTGTTATATGGGAAATCTTGTGTCACCAGGGTTTGTTGTACAGATTATATTGTCACCCCGGTACTAAGCCTAAGGACACAATAGTTATTTTTTGGGCTCCTCTCCCTTCTCTTAGTCTTAACCCACAAGTAGGACCCAGTGTCTGTTGTTCCCCACTTTGTGTCCATGTGTTCTCATCATTTAGCTCCCACTTATAAATGATAACATGCAGTGTTTGATTTTCTGTTCCTGTGTTAGTTTGCTAAGGATAATGGCCTCCTGCTCCAACCATGTTCCTGAAAGGGACATGATGTCATTCTTTTTATATGGCTGCATAATATTCCATGGTGTATATATATACTACATTTTTTTTTTATCCAGTCTACCATTGATGGGCATTTAGATTGATCCCATGTCTTTGCCATGGTGAATACTGCTGCAATGAATATACACATGCATATTTCTTTATAATACAATGATTTATATTTCTTTGGGTGTATACCCATGTAGTGGGATTGCTGGGTCAAATGGTAGTTTGGGTTTTGTCTCTTTGAGGAATTGCTACACTGATTTCCACAATGGTTGAACTAATTTACACTCCCACCAACAGTGTATTAATATTCCCTTTTCCCTGCAACCTCACCAGCATCTGTTATTTTTTCTTTTTATTAATAGTGATTCTGACCAGTGTGAGATGGTATCTCATTGTGGTTTTGATTTGCATTTCTCTAATGATCAGTGATATTGAACTTTTCTTCATATGCTTATTGGTTGTGTGTATGTCTTCTTTTGAAAATTGTCTGTTCATATCCTTTGCCCACTTTTTAATGGAGTTGTTTGTTTTTTTCTTGTGAATTTGCTTAAGTTTCTTATAGATGCTGGATGTTAGAACTTTGCCAGATGCATAGTTTACAAATATTTTCCCCCACTCTGTAGGTTGTCTGTTTACTCTATTGATAGTTTATTTTGCTGTGTAGAAGCTCTTTAGTTTAATTAGATTCCATTTTTCAAGTTTTGCTTTTGTTGCAATTGCTTTTGGCATCTTCATAATAAAATCTTTGCCAGTGCTTGTGTCCAGAATGGTATTGCCTAGGTTTTGTCTTCCAGGGTTTTTATAGTTTTGGGTCTTATACTTAAGTTTTTAATCCATTTTGAGTTGATTTTTATATAATTGTTTAAGGAAGAAGTTTTGTTTTAATCTTCTGCATATGGCTAGCCATTATCCCAGCACCATTTGTTGAATGAGGAGTCCTTTCCCTGTTGCTTGTTTTTGTCAGCTTTGTGGAAGATCAGATGGTTGTAGGTGTGTGGCCTTATTTCTGGGCTGTCTATTCTGTTCCATTGGTTTATGTGTCTGTTTTTGTACCAGTACCAAGCTCTTTTGGTTACTGTAGCCCAGTAGTGTAAAGTTGGGTAGCTTGATGCCTCCTGCTTTGTTATTTTTGGGTAGGATTGCCTTGGTATAGTAACTCTTGAAGTTGGATATTTGGACCTGTCCTACAACTTTGTTTCTCTTCTTCAGTATTGTGTTGTCTGTTTTAGGTGACTTGTTTTCCTTTTTCATTTAAACTTTAGAATTAGTTGTTGATATTCACAAAATAAATTTCTGGGATTAAATCTACAAGTTGAGAAGAAATGACACTTTAACAATATTGAGTCTTCTCTCAGTGAACATAGAATACTCTTCCTTTGTTTAGATTTTTAAAATATTTAAAAGAAATATTTTTATTTCTTTCATCAGAATATTGTAGTTTTCCTTTAGGGATCTTACACATATTTTGTTAGGTTTATTTCTACATACTTCGTATTTTTGGTGTTAATGTAATAATCGATATTGTGTTTATAATTTCACATTTGAGTTGTCATTGCTGATGTTAATTAAAGTCAAAACAGTTGAATTTTGTATATTAGCCTTCTGTCCTGCAATGTTTCTATAATCACTTATTAGTTCTAGGAGATTTTTTTGTTCATTATTTGAGATTTCATACATACACAATCATGTCATCTAGTAACAGAGATAACTTTCTTTCTTTCCTTCTAATTTATATACTTTTTATTTCCTTTTCTTGTCTTATTACATTAGCTAGGACTTCCCATAGTGAGAAGGGACATCCTTGTATTTTTCCTGATCTTAGCAGGAATGCATCTAGTTTGACCCCCTTAGGTCACGTGTTGGCTGTAGATTTTTTTTTTTTATAACATATTTTTAAAAAATTAAGTTGAAGAAGTTTCTCTCTATTCCTGGTTAGCAGAGAGTTTTTAATCATTTGCTGCTGGATTTTGCTAAATGCTTTTTCTGTATTTATAAATTTGATTATATAATTTTTCTCTTTAGTCCATGAAAGTGGTGGGTTGCATTAATACATTTTCAAATGTTAAACCAGCCTTACATACCTGAATTAAATTTCACTTGATCATGGTGTATGATTATATTTATACATTGTTGGATTTGATTTGCTAATATTTTGAAGATTTTTGCATCCTTGTTCATGAAAAATATTGATCTGTAGTTTTACTTTCTTGCAAGATTTTTATCTGGTTTTGGTATTGGGACAATTATGGTCTCATAGGATGAATTAAGAAATGTTCCCTCTGCTTCTATTTTCTGGAAGAGATTGTAGGGGATTAGTGTCATCTTTTCCTTAAATGTTTGGTAGACTTTAATAGTGAAATCATTTGGGCCTGGTGCTTTATGTTTTACAAGGCATTAATTATTAATTCAATGTATGTAATACATATAGGCATACTTAGATGATCTAGTTCTCTTTGTATGAGTTTTGATAGCTTTTCTCTTTCAAGAAATTGGTCCATTTCTTCTAAATCATTATAATTGTGGTCATATTATCCTTTTTAATGTCCATGGGATCAGTAGTGATGGCCTTTATTTCGTTTGTGATTTTAGTTATTTTTATCGTCTCTCTTTTTTTTTCCTCTCTTGGTTACTTGGCTATGGGTTTATCAGTTTTGTTGATGTTTTCAAATAATCTGCTTTTAGTTTTGTTGATTTTCTCTACTGTTTTTCTGTTTCCAATTTTACTGATTTCTGTTCTAATTTCTTATTATTTGCTTCCTTTTATTCAGGTTCATGCTGTTATTTTTTCTGTAGTTTCCTAAGGGTGGAAGGTTAGATTATTAATTTTAGATCTTTCTTCTATTCTAATATATGCATTTAATGTTAGAAGTCTCTGTATAAGTACTTCCTTCATTATATCTCACAAATTTTGGTAACTTGTATTTTCATTTTTGTTTAGTTAAAAATGTTTTTTATTTTCTGTTGAGATTTCCTTTTTGACCCATTTGCTATTTAGAATTGTGTTGTTTAATCTCCAAATAGTTGAGAATATTCTGGCTATCCTTCTGTTATTGATTTACAGTTTGGTTTTACTGAGAGAACCACATCTCTATGAGAGAAATCATACTTTGTATGATTTCTGTACTTTTTTTTCTTTTTGAGATGGAGTCGTGCTCTGTTGCCCAGGCTGGAGTACAGTGGTATGATCCTGGCTCACTGCAAGCTCTGCCTCCCGGGTTCAATCCATTCTCCTGCCTCAGCCTCCCGAGTAGCTGGGGCTACAGGCACCCGCCACCACGCCCGGCTAATTTTTTGTATTTTTTTTAGTAGAGACGGGGGTTTCACCATGTTAGCATTTTTTTTTTAGTAGAGACAGAGGTTTCACCGTGTTAGCCAGGATGGTCTCGATCTCCTGACCTCGTGATCTGCCCCCCTTGGCCTCCCAAAGTGCTGGAATTGCAGGCGTGAGCCACCGCACCCGGCCGATTTCTGTACTTTTAAACTTGTAATCTCAGCTACTTAGGAGGCTGAGGCATGAGAATCGCTTGAACCCAGGAGGTGGAGGTTACTAGTGAGCCAAGATTGCACCACTGCACTCCAGGCTGGATGACAAAGTGAGACCCTGTCTCAAAGATAAATAAATAAATAAATATACATAAATAAATAAAGTTTATGGCCCACAATGTGATGTATCTTGGTGAATGTTCCATGAGAAACTGCAAAGAACATGTATTCTGTTGTTGTTGGATAAAATAGCCTATAGCCATCAACTAGATCCAGTTCTTTGGCAGTGTGTCTAGTTTAACTATGTCTTTACTGATTTTCTGCCTGCTGGATCTATTAATCCCTGATAGAGGGATGATGAAGTCCCCAACTGTAATAGTAGATTGTTTATTCCTTCTTACAGTTCTACCAGTTTTTACCTCATGTATTCTGATTCTCTGTTGTTAAGTGCATCAGAGATCATTATATATATCTTTTTGGAGTATTGACCTCTATCATTATGTAATGCCCCTTTTTATTCCTGATAATTTTCTCTATTCTGAAGTCTGCTTTGTCAGAAGTTAAGATAGTTACTCCAGCTTTCTTTTAATTTGTGTTAGCGTAGTATATCTTTCTACATCCTTTTAGTTTTCTTAAAATTAATCTTTTTATTCTTCCCTTTACTTTTAACCTATACGTGCCTTCATATTTAAAGGGAGTTTCTTCTAGACAACATAACTGGGTTTTATTTTTTAATCTACTCTGTCAGTTTCTGTCTTGTAACTGGCATACTTAGAACTTTATATTTAAAGTGATTATTGATGTTGTTAGATTAATAGCCACCATATTTATAACTGTTTTCTATTTGTTGCAGTAGGTTTTTGTTTCTTTTTAAGATCTTCCCATATTTTTCTGCCTTCTTTAGTTGTAATTGAACATTTTCTATTATTTCAGCATGTAAGTTATACGTCTTTTAAAAAACATTTCTAGTAGTTGCTCTAGAGTTTGCAGTATACATTTACAACAAATTTAAATCCACTTTCAAATAGCTCATGTGTGGTACAGGTACCTTAGAGTAATATCGATTTCTCCCTTCCAGCCTTTATAACTGACTGGCATTAATTTTACTTATTTATAAGGTATAATCACCCAATATGTTGTTGCTATTATAATTTGAAAAATAGTTATCTATTAGATCAATTAAGAATAAGGGAAATAAATGGCTTAAGATCTGAGTTTCTCTTCTGTATCGTTTTCCTTCTCTCTGAAGACCTTTACAAATTTCTTGCAAGGCAAGCCTACTGGTGACCAATATACTCAGGTTTTGTTTGTCTGAGAAAGTCTTTATTTCTTTTCACTTTGAATGATAACTTTGCAGTATACAGAGTTCTAGATTGGTAGTTTTTTTACTTTCACACTTTAAATATTACATTCTATGATCTTTTTACTAGAACAGTTTGTGAAGAGAAATCCATTGTAATTCTTATCCTTTTTCTGCTATATGTAAGTTACATTTCTCTCTCTCTCTCTCACTTTCTTTTGTTTTTTTTTTTTTTTTTTTTTGTTGTTGTTGTTGTTTTGTTTTTTTCCCGGGGAAAATTAATTTACCTTTTTTTTTTTAACTTTTAAGTTGAGAATTGCATATGTTTCTTTTATTTATTCTGCTTGATGCTTTACAAGCTTCCTAGATCTGTGGTTTGGTGTCTGTTGTCAATTTTGAAATATTCTCAGCCATTATTCAAATTTTTTCTATTATTTTCCATCTTCTCCTTCTGGTATTCCCTTACACATATGTCACACCTTTTGAAATTGGTCCACAGTTCCTGGATATTCTGTTCCATTTTTCTTCATTCTTTGTTTTCTTCACATTTCCATTTGGGAAGTTTCTACCAACACATCTTTAAGCTCCTTGATTCTTTCCTTGTAGGTGTCCAATCTACTGGTGAGCCCACCAAAGGAATTCTTCATTTCTTTTACAATGTTGTGGATTTCTAACTTTTAAGAAATTTTTATTTTTAGAATTTCCATGTCTCTGCTTACATTTTACCCATCTATTCTTGCATCTTGCCCACCTTTTCCATTTGAACACTTAGCATATTAATCATAGTTATTTTAAATTTCTGGTATGATAATTACAAGGTTTCTGCTATATCAGAGTCTGGTTCTTTCACTTGTTTTGTCTCTTCAAACTGAGTTTTTTGTTGTTTTTATACATGACATAATTTTTTGTTGAAAGCTGGACATGATGTATTGGGTAATAGGAACTGAGATAAACAGGCCTTTAGTGAGAGCATTTGTGTTTTTCTGGCTAGTAGTAATGCTGTGTTTACTGTTTGCTATAGCTATAAGTATTATAATTAATTTTATGTGTCAATTTTAATGAAGCCATGGGCTGCCCAGATGAAATGTTATTTTGGAACGTGTCTGTGAGGGTATTTCTGGGACAGATCAGAGTTTGAATTGTGCTATGGGCAGGCATCATATAATCTATTGAGGGACAAAATAGAACAAAAGACACAGGAGGGAGACACTCATCCCTTTTTTCCTACCCAGCTTGAGCTGGACATCTCATCTCATCTCCTGCCCTTGGACTGGGATTTACATCATTAGCTCCTGTGGTTGTTAGGCCTTCAGACTTGGGCTGAATTATACCATTGAGTTTCCTGGGTCTTCAGCTTGTAGATAGCAGATTGTTAAACTTCTCAGCCTCTATAATATATAAGATATCTATATCTATCTATACATATATATATAGATCTATCTATACATATACATATATAGATCTATCTATCTATCTGTCATCTATTCTCAGCCATTATTACCTTAAATATTTCACATATTTTTCTACTCTTTTCCATTTTCTCCTTCTGGTATCCTTTTACACGTATGTTATACCTTTCGTAATTGTTCCACAGTTCTTGGATATCCTATCCAATATTATACATTGGATATATCTATATCTATATCATCTATATCTATGCATCTTATTGGTTCTGTCTTTCTGGAGAGCCCTAATACAGTAGGTATCTGAGACTTCCATTTTTTTCTATTGTTCTTGTTTTTCTCTCCCTTATTGTCTTTACCTTTTCGTAGAAACTCCTTCTTAAGTAGAATCTGGGCCTTGCTGTTCTTTAGCTGTCATCTGCTGTTCTTATGCAGGAGTCCTGGTGATGAGGCGATAAGGTGGGAGAAAAGGGTATGTGCTTTGTAAGTCTATGAGTAGTGAGTCTATTACCCCAGGCTATGACCTTAGCTTCCTTCTTCCTAAGATAAGAAAAAAAAAAAAATGTGTGCGTGTGTATACTCTCTCTCACACACACACACACCCCCCTCACACACACACATTCACGTACTACTGGTTCTGTTTCTCTGGAGACCACCAACAGATTATGAATACATTACATATTAAACATCATGTGAAATGGTTCTTCTCATATGCAAGTCACTAGATTAATAGCACATAATACTTTAAATTTAAAGGTTTGAGACAAAGTTGCTTTTTAAATTCAGAACTTGAATAAACTGAAGACCAATTTAAACCCACATAGCTTTAATTAGTCTTGTTAGCTCACAACCCCAGCCTTCCACTCTTGCAGAAATTTAAATGGCCCTTACTAGCTGTGTGACTTTTGTGACCTTAAGTCAATTAAATTCTCAGTTTACTCATCTGGAAGTGGGGATCATTTTTGCCTTTTCTATTTTTAAGGATTTTTGTGGAAATCACAGAAGTTTATGAAGACTCTGTAAGCTGTAAAGGGCTACTCTCCTTAGAAGTAATTATCATCAAGTATAATTGGTGAGGATTCAACTAATTCACACCGTGGTCACTTTACATTATAACTGGCTCCAAAGCCTTAGAGAAGGATAGGTGGGGCCATGGAACCCACGTGGAACATGACTGCATTAGTAACATTGAATGATGCTCTTGACATTTTACTTCACTTTTTCAGATTATGTCAAGAAGACAGTTTGCTCAGAAATAGACTTTTCATATTTCTAAAACTAATGCTTTTTCATAATGAAAAATCATACCCAGGCTCAGAGCCTTTGAAGGCAATTTTATTTGGCAAAAATTCAATAATTTTTATAAAAATAGTTATAATTACCTTCTATTTACATCTGATGATACTAACTTTCCATTTGCTATAATGATATGTGGTATCCTTTTAAAATAAATGCATTTAAATGAAGAAACTTGTCTTAATTGTACAAGTGAGATGGGAAGGTGGCAAACACTGGTGAAATGGGATGTAAAAAATTGAAGATGCGAGAAACACTACTCTAAAATGTTCTAAATGCCCAAAAGTATTTCTCTGTACTAGTGTGCATCCTCTCATCTACAAATGCAAGATTCCACCTTGGAATCCTGAAGAATGGTAGGGTGTTCTCTAGTTGCCTTTCTTGCATTAGCTTGTTCTGTTTTTTACACACACCTTGTAAGGTAGGAGTTAACGTCTCTGTTTTGTAGATGGGGAAATGAGATGTGGAGAGTGTCCTTGTTCAAGGTCATACTGTGTTAGTGCTGTAGCCACTATTTAAATCAGGGGCTGTGGGGGAGAAAACAGAGCAGGGAAGGGTCTGTGTGGAGAAGGTGATAGTGATGCAATGTCAGCATCACTCACTCACTCAAGGTCAGGCTCTGGGAAGCTGACTGTGAAAGAATTCCAGAAGATAAGAGCCTTGACACCGTTAACTCTTTAACTAGGGCCTAGATGAGGCAGGACAGTCTTTTCCTTCTTCGGGAGAAAAACTTGCCTTCTGGCAAGTTTTGTTCAGATCTCTGGTTCTGACTGTGGGCAGATGGTTTTTAATAAATGTCCAGAGGGAGAAGGAATGAAGAGAGACTGAAGGAACAAAAGGAGAAGAGAGGAAAAGATCACTCTGAGAGCTTCGATTCCTTGGGAGTCCCGCATTCTTCCTGGTTCCTTCCTAGGGTGTCATGCAGATACTTGAGGCATTTTGCTAAGGTTGAAAATGGGATGTTTATAGCACCTCAACCCTGGCAGACAGCTGGAAACAATTAACACCATCTCTTAAAAATCCCATAGTTGGAAGCTGCTCAGCAGCCCTGATGTTTAAAATCCCTTTCTGGATGGTTGGAGCAGAGATAAAAAGAGACAGGAAATTTGATAAACTCATTACCTTTTATGTGCTGAGCACTTGGGCAGTTTTATAAGGTCACTGCTGCTGTTAGCCCTATTTACCAGATGATAAGACTGAGTCTCAGAGATAAGTATGTGCCCTGTGCCCAGGGTCAAGGAGCTAAGAATTCAACCTCCCAAAGCTCATGTCTTTTTCAGGTGAACAGGTAGAGAATGTTGAATGACAAAGAGGGTGGGGTGGTCTGAATAAAGCCTCCCTCTAAAAAAAGTTAAAGGTTGGCTGGGCATGGTGACTCATGCCTGTAATCCCAGCACTTTCAGAGGCAGAGGAGGGCGGATCACTTGAGGTGAGGAGTTAAGAGACCAGCCTGGCCAACATGGTGAAACTCCATGTCTACTAAAAATACAAAAATTAGCCAGGAGTGGTGGTGGGAGCCTGTAATCCCAGCTACTCGGGCGGTTGAGGCAGGATAATTGCTTGAACCTGGGAGGCAGGGGTTGCAGTGAGCCTAGATCACACCACTGCAATCCAGTGAGCGAGAGAGTGAAACTCCATCTCAAAAAAAAAAAAAAAAAAAAAAAAAAAAGTAGATAAAGTAAGAAAAAAAAGAAAAAAAAAAAAAAAAGAAAAACGTAAAGGTATCCACATCCTGATTTGTGGAACCTGTGAATGTTAAAAGCAAAAAAAAAAAAAAAAAAAAAAAAAAAAAGAGAGAGACTGCAGATGCAATTGGGTGACAAGATGTTGAGATGGGAAGATTGTCCTGGATTATCTAGATGGTGCTTAACTAGAATCATAGATATCTATAAAAGCGAGGCAGACAGAGATTTAAAGTAGAAGAGGAGAAGGCGATGTGACCACAGAGGCAGAGACTGGGGTGATGCGGCCATAGCCGAGGAATGCGGCAGCTGGCAGAAGCTGGAAGAGGCCCGGGAAGGATTCTCCCTCAGAGCCTGTGGAGGGACCGTGGTCCTGCGGACACCCCAACTTCAGCCCAGTCAAACTGATTTGGATTTCTTGTCTCTGGAACTGTGAGATAATAAATTTCTCTTGTGTTAATCCGCGAGGTTTGTGGTAATTTGTTATAGAAGCCACAGGAAACCATACAGGGCCTCAAATAGAATCCTGAGGGACAACATTTCAGGGACCGTAAGAGGGAGAAAGAATGCCGAGGAGGTGAGGACAAACCAGGAGTTTGGAGAAACAAGGAGTGTCCCAAGGAGAGATAGTGGCCCGGTCCCCTGACCCATGAGGCCAGGAGTCGTGTGACTTGTCCCCATCCTGCAAGGCCTCCTCTGCTTCCCTTGGTTCCACGCCTTCTCTTCCTGGGCAGTGGCACCTTGGGCTCCAGAGCTGAGAAGGTCCTTAGCGACCTCTGAGACCTTGGTCCAACCTCTGTCCCAATGCAGGAGTGTCTCCAGGACATTCCAGAGAGTTTTCAATCTCGCTAACCAGTCACAGATGAAGGCCAGAGGTCATGGGTGGTGTCTTGATGGAGAGTTGGGGAGGGGAGATGAATGAAGGCAAAATACCGAAATGTGACCAAAATCTCACAGTTCAAAAGCCACTATACAGTCAGTCAATCAATATACAATTAGGGGTAACAGAGATCCTTACTTCTTCAAAAGCCAGCACTTTACAAATGCTGCAAAATATCTTGGCAACTAATGTATATGGTGTGCCACCTGGGTGAGGTGGCTGATCCCTGCAGTTGACACTCGGGGATCAACTGGGCAGCTCTCTAGGGGACAGGGACCCAAGGGTTCTTCCTAGGTCGGGGGGCAGGGAGCAGATGCGAGCCTTGCCCTTGATTAAAACCATTCCCACTTACAGGACTGATGAACATCAGATGAGCTAAGGTGTTAGCATCCAGCCCTCTGGAACTCTCCCTTCCTTCTAGTTAATACTCAGCCACAAGCCAGTGTCAAAAAGCTTTTCCCTGGCTTTGCAGTGTGGGTTGCACGTGCTCTGCAAACTAGCAGGTAGGCCAAAATTCATATTGCTCCTATGCCAAAATGCAAACTCTTTTTCTTGACCTAAGAGGTCTGAAGGCAGATGGGGCCCACCCACCTTTCCAACTCCACCTCCCACCTCCCTACCCCTGGCTTATCATCTTCACCTCCCTCACCATGAGCGGGCTTCTCTTAGTTCTTGGAATCTGCCAAACTGGGATTTTGTGCTTGCTCTTCCCTCTACCTGGGAAGTTTTTCCCATGGCTGGTGCCTTCTCAACTTCCAAATCTCAGCTTCAGTGACACCTCCTGGAGGTAACTTCCTTGACCACTTCAGCAACGATGTCCCCCACACCAAAAGCTTGTAATCATGCATTGCCTTTTCTTACTTCATAGTCTATCATTCTACAGAATTATTTTATTTGCTTACCTTCTCATTGGCTGTCTTCCTCTGCCCACCCCATGACTCTCAGGGTAGGTTATTAACATTGTTCCTCATTCTACTCGTAGTACAGAGCTTGAAATATACTAGGTCCTTGATGAGTATTTGTTAAATGTAGTAATGGCTGAGGGAAGGCTGTAGGGACAGCCTCACAGATGAACCTGAGGGCTACTGTTGCCATGGCACGTGGAAGAGGGAGGCCCAAGTGGAACCACTAAAGATCAAGGGCAGGGGAAAAGATTCTAGCCCGAGGCAGGCCAGGGAGAGCGGCTGCTACAGGCTAAGGCCGACAAAAACAGGATGGCAGACAGGATGCTCCTCAGCCTGGAAACTCACTGGAAAGGGCCCAAGGAAGCTCTGGATGGGCTAGTGGGGTCTCAAATGGCAAAGAAGACTTCTATGCTACTAGATGAGCCTCAAAGCCTTCAGATAGTGGAGTCAGTATAGAGGGTCAGTCCACATAGGTGAGATCTGGGAAGGTGTATGAGAGATAAGGGTTGTGGAGGGGCCCCCCAAAATGCCCATTGACTGGATGCTTTCCCAGAACATCCTCGCTGTCAGGTCTCTCTATGCAGTGGGATCCCTGCATCCTTTACATAGTTAATGGTCACCTTTTCAGTGCATGATACAGCCCACCAGACCATGAAAAACTTGGAGAGAAGCCCAGAGGCATCTTGGTATGATGGCTAAAGGTTAATGACTGTTTCATAGCCTGAGATTATAGGCTCCATAAAGTGCTTCACAGCATTTCCACAGCCAGCGTGATATGGTGGGGAAGAGCCCTGCCTCTGAGACCAAGAACATAAACCCAAGTCCAAGCTGTGTGACACTGGCCAAGTCATTTAACCTCTCTGTTCCTCATCTTTAAAATGGGCATGATGGTAGCCCTATTTCAGAAGGCTGTCATGAGGCTTAAATGAGTTTAGCCCATAAGGCACTCTGAACAGTGCCTGGAGTACAGTAAATGCTATGGAAGTATTAGCTTGTATTGTCATTCAAGGAAGTAGCAGTGGGCTTTGAAATAGTATTCACAATATTACACAGAGATAACAATGTTAATTGTGAGTCCAGGCTGGTTCTTGAGGGCTGGTGGGCTAGTGTAAAGAATTATCTTACTTTATAATCTATCACAAGCCCAGTGTGATGGAACATGGTGAGGGAGGAATATGGTGAGGGAGATAAGCAAGGGACAGGGAGGTGGGAAGTGGAGTTGGAGAGGTGGGTGGGACTCATCTGCCTGCCAGACCTCTCAGATCAAGAAAAGGAATTTGCATTTTTGCCTAGAAGCAAAACAAATCTTGGCCTACCTGCTAGCTTGCAGAGCATTGGTAACCCACGCTGTAGTCCCGAAGCCAGCCAGGGAAATTCAGAGCTCTGGATGGTTCCCAGGCTTCCCGCACTCTCTAGGAACCAACTTGCCACTGTGGACATCATTCCACTGTAACACTGTAGTTGGTCAGGCAGGGAGTTGGTGCAGAAAACTGGAATGCATGTGTTTCCTTCTGTGGAGGGATCATGCTTGTGCATTGGAACAAGCATGACAACGGTTTCTTTCTTTTTTTTTTTTTTTAATTGAAAGGATGATGAGTAATTTCCTGTCATTGACTCCTGAATCATGGTTATATTTGATATGGAAGTTGTGATCCTGACACTTCCAATAACAAAAACAGCAACTTCAAGCCTCAAGTGACTCTTAGCTTTAACAAAAAGAAGGGTGCTTCATTGGCAAACCTGGTCAGTTATGTGCTTTTCCAGGTGTTGGATGCTCCTTTTAAAAAACTTCTTGTAGAAGAAAAAAGGGTTCCAGTCAAAATACATTTTTATTGTCTTTTACATTTACCTATGTTATTATCTTTACTGGTGCTCCCATTTCTTCATGTCGATTTGAGTTACTGTCTAGTGTCTTTTCATTTCAGTCTGAAGGACTCCGTTGGGATTTCTCGGAGGGAAGGGTGTACTAGCAACAAATTTGCACAATGTTTGTTTATGTGAATAGGTCTTAATTTCTCTTTCAATTTTGAAGGATTGATTGCTTTGTTGTCTACCAAATTCTTGTTTGACAGTCTCCCTTCCAAGCATTTTGATATAATATCAAAAATGTATTTTGATATTGGGTGGGGTTTTTCTAACTGCCTTGTGACTAGAAAAAAATGCCTTAAGTCTTCAAGGCTGGTGTGGCTAGTTAAGACCATATGTCATCCAACTGCCTTTTGGCCTCCATGGTTTTTGATGAGAAATCAGCTGTTTGTTTTATTGGGGAGTCCTTGTTTGTGATGAGTCCTAAATATTTTCTCCTATTTTCCTCCATGAAAGTTTATAGTTTTATGTTCTATATTAAATCTATGATTCATTTTGAAGTAATTTTTGCATAAGGTGCAAGGTTTAGGCCCATGTTCAGCTTTTTTCCATGACGGATCCAGAACTATTTGTTGAAAAGTTTGTCCTCCCTCCACTGAATTATTGTACTGAAATAATGGTCTTCACTAGCCATACCAGCCTAGAAGATTTTAATGCATTTTTATCTAGTCATAAAGCAATTTAAAACACCCCACCCATTCAATATTTTATTTTGGGATTTAGAGATTTTTTATATAAGAATCATGGTCTTGTTCTTCCCCCTTCTTATCTTTAATAAGCAATCTTTCACTGTGGCTATAGAGAGTTAGAAAAATGTGGTGGAATGGGAATGCCAAGTCTGTAAATCTCAAACAGTTTCTAAAATGAGAGGGGAGATTATAAAAAAAAAAAAAAAAAAAAAGGAAAGGAAAGGAAAGGAAAAGGAAGGAAAGGAAAGAAAAAAGAAAAGAAAGAAAATAAAAAGAGAGTGGGCCTGGAGTTCACCTTCGAATTCATCACTTTTCACCTGATTACCTTGGACTTCTTTCCTGTCTGCAAATAGAAACAATACTCCCTTCTTCACAGACTCCTTGTGATAAGTGACGGCTCACAGGTCAAGCTTCCTGAGGGGGTCCTGCTGCACCTCCCTTCCTGCCCCAGGGAGAGGTGGCAGACCAAGCCTCTTTCTCCTGAAACCTGCCTCTCTTCCTGAGGCTGGAGGAGGCTGGTAGCAGAAGTGTCTGCAGGGAGGTGGGCAACTGGGGGGTAGATCTTGGATTAGTGTGCTAATGGGGGATGGGGGTGCCTCTATGTGCTCCTCATCTAGCCCCACACTGCACACCCGCCCTGCTTGAGCTCTGGCTGTAGAGAAAGATCAATGAGGATGTAAATGGATTAGGAAAAGCCTGCCTGGCTTCTTCCTGTGCCACCCAGCACCTGGGTCTCTGGAGATTAGTGGGTGGCGGCTTTATCAGGGAGGTAGACATTTAAACATCAGCTTTGGTCTAAAGGCCCTGCTTCCCAGAAGAGAGGGAAGAGAAGACTAGCCCTCTTCAGCCTCCTCCAGTTTCTCTGTGAGGCTGCCCCTTTCTGAAATGTGGAGCTTATACTTCTGTCTAGTGAGTCGCTCTTGCACTTCAGGCAGGTGCTGGAGAAAGGGGTGGTACTGGCACCAAATCTAACTCTGCATGTGGCAGCCAGAGATGAAAGATGTGAATCATGTATGGCAGGCAAAAATGGTTAGCTAACTTCCCCAGAGAGAGAAGGAGAGGAGGCCACACACTACCCAGGTGTAGGTTACTCTCTGCAACAGCTTGCGCCCAGCTGGGAGGTGCCGTTCTCATGCTTCATTTGGTCATTCATGTATTTATTCATTTAACCTTTCATTTGGGAATTTGTTTGTTTACTCATTCACTGAGAACTGACCAGCCAGCCTGGCCAGTCCCCCAATTAACGTTTCTTTAACTCCTCTGTGTGCTTGGCTCTCTGCCTGACCCCAGAGACCTAGGTGATGAAAACACAGTGCCAGTGCACGGTGCACGGGGAGTGGCCAGACCATGCCTGGCTGGGCCAGAGTGGCGAGTATGGGCCCGGACATGTTCCTGGACATTACAGGGGCCCTGTCACATGCATGTCTTTATCGTAGGCATGAGCCTGTCCTCTGTGACACTGGCCAGTGCCCTGCAGGTCAGGGGTGAAGCTCTGTCTGAGGAGGAAATCTGGTCCCTCCTGTTCCTGGCCACTGAGCAGCTCCTGGAAGACCTCCGCAACGGTAAGAGAGTATGCTTGGGGCGGTAAAATCACAGGGGGTTGTATGTGAAGCTTCCCACACTAACACAGTTCTGGCTGCTACTGCTTTTTTTAAAAAATATTTTTTCTTTTCAACCTCTGAGGGCACAGAACAAGGTTGCTGCTTCTTGATCTGTGATTAGTCTGAGGTATTAGAATGAGTGGACGAATAGCACCCACCCTTGGAGCTGCACTGGGAGGGCAGGCCTGTCTCTTGGACCCATGCCATGTGGCAGAGTTGAAAGAAAGGCTTTGCTTCTGCCTTGGAGTTGCAGCATTTCCAGGCATGCAAAGCTGGGAGGATTTAGGAAGAGAGTGGCTGCAGTGCTATGTGCATCTAACAGCACATAGGCTGTCTCTGGGCATAACCAGAGATGAGAGGCATGGGGTGGTCACCCAGGAGACCCCCACACTCTGTCCACCAGATGTCGCACTAGTCTGTGCCCCATCAGAAGGCAGGCCTGGCCGGGCGCGGTGGCTCACACCTGTAATCCCAGCACTTTGGGAGGCCAAAGTGGGCAGATTACCCAAGGTCAGGGGTTTGGGACCAGCCTGGCCAACATGGTGAAACTCTGTCTCCATTAAAAAAAAAAAAAAAAAAAAAAAAAAAAAAATTAGCTGAGTGTGGTGGCGCCCGCCTGTAATCTCAGCTACTCTAGAGGCCAAGACAGAATTGCTTGAACCCAGGAGGCAGAGGTTGCAGTGAGCCAATATTGTGCCACTGCTCTCCAGCCTGGGCAACAGAGCAAGACTCATCTCAAAAAAAAAAAAAAAAAAAAAAAAAGAAAAAAAAAAAGGCAGACCTACCCTGTGTTCTAAACAGGGGAGGTTAATAGAAAGAATTATTAAACTGTATTTGAAGACAACTGTAAGGCATAAGAAAATGCTGGTGGGGTGTGGTGGCTCACTCCTGTAATCCCAGTACTTTGGGAGGCCGAGGCAGGTGGATCACCTGAGGTCAAGAGTTCAATAGCAGCCTGGCCAACATGGTGAAACCCTGTCTCTACTAAAAATACACACACAAAATATTAGCCGGGCAAGGTGGCGTGCACCTATAGTCCCAGTTACTCGGGAGGCTGAAGCAGAATCGCTTGAACCCGGGAGGCAGAGATTGCAGTGAGCTGAGATCACACCATTGCACTCCAGCCTGGGAGACAAGACCGCGAAACGCCGTCTCAAAAAAAAAAAAAGAAAGAAAGAAAAAGAAAAAGAAAATGCTGCTGGGTCTCCTAAGGCTGAGGGCAGGTAGCCAGTGAGGGAGAAACTTTGAAGGGAAGCCCCCTTCCCTGTTTGGTGTTCAGATCTGTGGGAGGAGCTGTGCTTGCAGCCCATGATGATGGTAGAATTTGCTGGTGTGCCCCGCCAGAGGTGGTCTGCAGTCATGGCCCAGGCAATAGCCACCGGTGGCCAGGTGGAGAGCACGCACTGCAAGTGGGGGTCAGGGCGACCCTTTGGGGTGTAGGTGGGCTCAGGCAAGTCACCTCTCTGGAGGTTGGTGTGGGCAGGAGGGCCGCTAGAGTCCTGTGTAGATTGGAGAAGGTGGTCATATGTCTAGTTCAGGCCTTGAGGTTGCCAAGGGATCTCATGTCTTGAGCATGTGTTCTGTGCAGAGCCCAACCTCCAGGTGGCCTCACATTTGCACTAAACTCTAGAAACTGTGGGAGAGATAAGGCCTCCTGCAGTGTCTCTTCAGAGCCCTCTAATGAGAAAGCTGCACACTGCTCTCAGTACAGGAGAGACCTAAGGCAGCAGTATCCAAGGATGACTATGGGGCTCCTAGGCATTAAGCTCCAGAACAAACGCTGAGTGCCCACACTGAAGTGTCAACTCAGAGGTCACACGTGCTTGGGGGCTTCAGTGCATGAAGCAGAGGCTGCTGGCATGAAAGATCACACATGTTCTGTGAGGGCGATGGGTCCCAGCGTGGGCCGATGGAGGAGGCTGTGTACCTACGCCTTCAGTGTCATCTTCTCCCTCTTCCCCACCATGGAGGTTCTGATGAACAGCTACAGGGCTCTCAGAAGACCAGCTGCCTTGGGTCCTGGTCTGTCTCTAGAGAACTCAGGCTTGTGCTAAATTCCAGGTGTGCCTGACCCTCTCTTTACCTTTTACCTTGAGACTCTTGGGCCACGGATGAATTTAAGTGCAGGTGGTAACTTCCTGGCCGTGGCCACAGCCACCTTTTAGTATACCATGCATCAGGGTTGAATTTGTTCTGTTCCATGTCTCCTCCGGGTCTTGCTCACATTCAGTCCCAGAGATGGGTATTGCCAGGCACCTGCTGGGCACAGTCCCATGCCGGCCCCCCAGATGGAAGCTCTGTCTCTACAGCCCCATCACTGGCTTGGTTTCAGATTCCTCGGACTATGTGGTCTGCCCCTGGTCAGCCCTGCTTTCTGCGACTGGAAACCTTTCTTTCCAAGGCCATGTTTCTCACATAGAGGCTGCTCCTTTCAAGGCCCCTGAACTGCTACAGGGACAGAGCGAGGATGAGCAGCCTGATGCGTCTCAGGTAAGCTGTGCAGCTTCTCTGCAGCTGCTGAGTCCTGTGCCCTGGAAAAGGCCTGTCCCAGTGGCAGCCTCCCCAGCTCTCAGCTCAGCCTTGCAGAGCTTGGTTCTCAAGAGTTTTATTCTATGGGTTTCTATGGGTTTCAAGAGTTTTATTCCCAGGATGTCTTGTCAGCAACTTACTAGCTCATGGACAAGGGCAAGTGCACTTCTCTGAGCCCCAATTTCTACATTGGTAAAGTGGGGTTAATGTGGCTTAATTGATCAGGCTATTATCAATATTCAAAAAGAAGTGTTGAAAAGCTGTGGTTAAGTGGTCTGGCACATTGTTACCGTTGGCAGTATGCAGCAAGACACCTCAAAATGACCCAGCACGTCCTCAACTAGGAATTTATTCCAAGGCACAAGTAAAGATAAATTTAGCTGCAGCAATGCTGATTGTTGTATTGCTGACATTAGTGATAAATTGAAAACTAGCTAAATAGTCAGTGGGAGAGGACATGAGACAAAACAGCATTAAACTGAGTCTGTAGAAGCTTATTTAATGACTTGAAAAGAAATTCAATATATGCACACATAATATTATCCAAGTTTGGTTAGAGAGAATGAAAGAGAGACAGAGAGGAAGTTCTAAAAATACATGCACCAAAGTGTCTACAGTGATTGTTTCTGGATGGCAACATCAATGGAGATTTTTGATTTTCCTGCAATGGACATGTTTTGCTTTTGAACAGCAAAAGTTTCCAGTAAACATCATTTTTTATTTCAAAGAGAATTTTAATTCTCTCGAAGGAGAGAATGATGCAAGGTAGCCACACAACACTGGGTGGGGCATGGTGGGTGTTCTCAGAGTTCTGTTTCTTCTTCCTCACCCTTTCATGAGAAAAGTGCAGATGTGAAAATACTGCTACCCTCGGGAGGCATCATGGAATGGGAGCTGCTTTCTCTCCAGGCTCTGAAAGGCAAAGAATGGGGACTTGGTGGCTTCCAGATTTGGTTTATCTGGGTCCACGTGTCTCTAAGGCAGCTCACAAAAGTGAAGGTCTAAGAGTTCCAGTTCCACTGACCCCAGCTCCGGCACCCCCTCCCTGCTGACATCCTGGAAGTCACTCTGGCATCCAGGCCCGCATACCTTCTTACACAGCCGGGACCCCAGGGCTGAATCACTGATTCCTGGATGGGACACAGACTTGGGTGCCTCTCAGGTCTGTTTGGGTCTCTTGGCTCCACCTACACCGAGTTGCCACCTATGCCCTGGACTCAGCTAAGATGTCACATCTTGAGCCCTGGGACTGGGATTTCTGCGTGACTGCTAAAAGACCATGCCAGTGCAACCTGAGAATGCAGGGGAGCTAGTTTCTTATGGGGTAAACTTAGCCAGTGGTAAATGAGAGTCTGGAGGGAACTAAGAGGATACGTTTTCCCTTCTCTTTCTCTCATGGATGGTTTTGTGCTGTGCAAGCCTTGCAAGCTTTCTAGAGAAGTCCTGAGTTCTAGGAAGCCCTGTCTGCTGCACTTCAGGCTGTGCTCTGTTGCTTGTGGCAAGGAGGTGGCCAGCATTTTGACCCTGCATATCACATTGGTCCCTGTCTCCCTTCCCATTTTCTCTACACTCTCATTGCCCTGGGATTGCAGCTCCTGAATGAAGGGTCTGCACTTAACCCTTGCCTCAGGCTCCACTTTCTGATGTACCTGAGCTAACACAAATTTGAGTGCTCCTGGAGTCCTTCCCTGACCATCCCAGCACTCACTGATGAGGATCAGGCATCACCCTCCTGATTGCAGGTTGGCCTCCATTGAGCACCTTGTGAAGGCCTAGTCACTCCTCTGCCCGGAGCATCTTTGAGCTGGAAAGTAATACGTTCCTCCCTCCTGCACACTTTCCTCCAGGCAAAGGCACGCGGACTCCAATAGATTCAAGGCTAATAGGTTGAGTTAAGAACTGGCTAAATGTATTGCTGAGTCCTGGCCAGGAACATGAGAGTGAGTGTGAGCTAGAAGAGGTCCAGCATGAGAAGGACTGAGCTCTGAACTAACCAAACATTGGTTTAGCGCTCTAGGCATATGAAGCATGGCAAATGGAGTGGGCTTTAAGGGGCCAGAGCCACCAGCCTCAAGCCCTGTTTATTAGGCCAGGAGGCAGAGTGACCAGGTTACTTGATCTCTTACATCATCTCTAACACTTAGTTCTGTTCATCACTGTCCTTTTCCATTCATTACAGGCCCCTCTCTTCATCCAACTTGGCATGGGTCCATGAGGGGTTGGTTGGGCAGCTATGAGCTAGGAGAATGGTCCCTGGACAGGCTGTGCTCAGAATCCTCCCCCAGTCCTGGGCCTCGTTCTGATGCTGGGACGGTGTACCCAGACCCCCTCCTCAGACCAACATCTGCCCTAAACAGTGCACTGACATATTTCCCCAACTACTTGGCATCTTAGTCCCAGGTGCAGGTCAGGTGGAAGGTGTGAGCAGGTCTCTAACTACAAGTCATCTGTGTTGCCAGTACCCCATCCTGTGCTCATAGCAGACATCACCAATCAAACATGGTGTTCTTTCCCACTGAGCCAGGAGCTGCCTTCAAAATCCTTCTCACCAACCCTCTACTGGCAGTATCTACCAATGGGCTGAATTTAGAATTTTGAATGAAGCCTTTTGTCACTGTGGCCAAGGCCTTGCCCTAAGACACTTTTAGACAGAGCCCTTGGAATCCATGTGAGCTCCCAGGTGTGGGTGGTGCCTCTGGCAGTGCTCAGGATGCTGGAGCTCTGTCTGCACTTCAGTCCCTGCAGCTCCATGAGTCTCTATGCTCCATCGTGCTAACCATGTGGGAAGACCAGCCTTGCAGGTGGCAGTCACTGCAATTGGTTCTGGGAACTTGTTGGGTTAATGAGAAAGAAGTGGCTGTCTACCAAGCCCCCGCTTTTCGAGTCCTTTCTCTGGAAATGGAGGTGCAGCTTGTGAACTTTCTTGCATGGTATCTATGCACGTTCATCTGAGGGATGGGAGCTGATTTCAGGATATAATTTCAAACAAAGATGAGAGCTAATGAGTTGTCACAGGTGACATTGAACACATATCTTGACCTTGAGGATGTAAACAACCAAAACCAAAAACTAAAACCACTTATATTAAACCCAGTGGGTGGCTCAAATAACTGTGTGTTTTTACATGCAATGTTTCATTACCTCATTGTTTCCTTCTAAAGTCCCAAAAACCATTTCCTGAGAAGAGAGATCTTAAGGTAAATGTGCCTTGTCAGTTATAATAGAAGCCCCACAATAAAAACCAACTGTCATTGATTGAGGACTGGTATAATCCAGAGGTCATGTAGCCAAGTGGGAACAATTCAAATACTATGTCACAGGATTGCAGTGAGGACTAAATAAGTTTATATGGGTAAAAGACTTAGAACAAAGCTTAGTATATTGTAAGTACTCTATGTCCAATAATAACAATAATGGTAACAATAATAATAGTTAATATTACCAT
Organism: Macaca thibetana thibetana; assembly: GCF_024542745.1. Lineage (NCBI taxonomy): Eukaryota > Metazoa > Chordata > Mammalia > Primates > Cercopithecidae > Macaca > Macaca thibetana. The sequence goes on from NC_065586.1 coordinate 44,869,564, forward strand.
CTTTGGGTACTTTGGACTTGATCTTTATTAGAATTCAGGCAGAATACTCATTTTTAAGATGATGAAACCGAGGGTCAGAGATGTCAGACAATGCTCTTTCCATGATACCATTTTGCTTTTTGACAACATACAGTGCTTTTTAATCAGGCTGAACCACAATGTGTTATGGAAACAGAAGGCCTAAAATACAATGGCCGGGGCCAAATATATGGTTATTAGTTACTTAACAAGAGGTCTAGGGATTGGTCGCAGCCGATTCATGTCATCAAGGATCCAGGCTGTGTATTTCCATTCTACCTTCCCCAGTGGCTGGTTTTCTATCCTATTCTTGCTGCCTCATTGTCACAGAATGGCTGCAAAGACTCCATGTATCAATCACATCAATGTTCAAGGCAGGTACAAAGGGGAAAGTGTGGGTCCAGTCACATGTGTCCTTTTGTCAGTAAAGCAAAAGCCTTATCAGAAGCCCCCTAACAGATTTCTCTCATGCCTTTCACCAATATTGAGTGTCATGGTTTCTGCTAGAAAGCAAATTTCTGGCTTTCTAGCCTCCGAAGTAGAAGGGAACAAGGGTCAAGGGAGTTGCAGATGGTGCTGGACTAGCCAGACAACAGTGTCTGTTCATGTGGAAATTGGGTTGTATTTTTCTTGCAGAGCTATGGAATAAGAGAGATGATTGGGATCTAATCATGTACTCTTCTTTTGGGCAGATGCACGTCTATTCTTTAGGAATGACCCTCTACTGGTCGGCAGGGTTTCATGTTCCACCACATCAGGTTTGTAAACAAGATACTTCAAGTCTTGCCAGGCTACGTCTTTGGGTTTATTTAGTGGTGTTCTCCTGGGCAGGGACCACATTTACTGAGCACATATACCACTACTCTCCCCTCCTCTAGGTCCTAGGCAGGCATTGTGAACTCATCACACGACTCCTTCCTGCTAGTGCAGAAACAACCTCAGAATCCTACTCAACATAGCACTCCAGGCAGCCACAATTTGGGACTGGCAAGCAAGATAAGTTTGGCCATCTCCACTCAGGGGAAGTATTAATAGCAAGCTAGAGAATTTTATAGACACTGAAGATACAGATTTACATATATTTTTTAAAAGGCTTTAAAACAGCCCTTCCCAAAGTGAGATGCTTCCCTGAAAAAGGCTTCTGGGCTCAACAGATTTGGGTAAATGCTCCCTACAGTATCTCCCTCTCAAATAGTTTTTAAAGTCATTTTTTAAAGACTACAAGAAGGTTTAAAGCTTAGAAACTTTTAAACTTTATCCTGGCTGGGCATGGTGGCTCACACCTACAGTCCCAGCACTTTGGGAGGCTGAGGCAGGCAGACCACTTGAGCTCAGGAGTTCGAGACCAGCCTGGCCAACATGGCAAAACCCCATCTCTACTACAAATAAAAAAATTAGCTAGGTGTCGTGGTGCTTGCCTGTAGCCCCAGCTACTCGGGAGACTGAGGCATGAGAACCGCTTAAACCCTGGGGACTGGGAGGGGAAGGTTGAAGTGAGTGGAGATTGAATCACTGCACTCCAGTCTGGGCAACAGAGCAAAACCCTCTCAAAAAAGATATACACAAAAATATCCTAATATTTTACACAATTTTTGACTACAGAATAGAAGTGTTTGTATACATTTCCATTTGACACTATAACAATTCCTTAGAGACCGATGCCACAAGAACACATGCTGGAGAGCCCTGCCCAGCTGACCCGGCCAGACTGGCTCCCTCCCTTCTCCCTTCCTTCCTTCCTGCCTTTCTTTCTACTCACCCTATCCTCTCCAATTCAACATCCGGCACTTCCTGGGTGGTCTTTCTAAAAGAGAGACCAGCTCGCCACTGTCATGTGCAACCTTTTGTAACGCCTCACTGCCCATGGGGTTGCCTTCTGGCTTCTCAGTGAGACACACCTGGAGCCTAGGATAGGGTCCCTTCTTCCGTCTGGCTCCCCTTTGGCACTCTGCCAGAATCAGGACCGGCTTCCTGGATGTGTGTCCTGGATGTGTGACCCTGTGTCCTAGCACAGGGTCCTGCATTTAGTTTAATGCTCTGCTATCCCTGTCTTGGAATTCTTAATAATTTTGAACAAGGGACCCTACATTGCCATTTTCCCCCAGGCCCCTGTCCTGCTCATAATCCCCTTCCCTTCAGATGCGTGTCAGCTTATCTGCATCTTCATGCCTTTGCACACACTGATCCCTTCACCAGCACCTCACTCCCCACTTTCCTCTTGGTTAACCCTAGCCTTGGCTAAGCCCCTTCCTTTACATTAGTGCCATGGCCTGTGCTTCCCAAGGTCAAAGCCCTCGTCATCCTCTATGGTCTTTGTCTCTTTTAGTGACCGTCTCTTTCTTCACACCATTATTTTCCTGAAGGCAGGGACTGTATCTGGTGTGGCTGGATTTACTGTGACGGCAGGACTCAGCAGCTTGGCTGTATACAGAGATAGGTGCTCACAGCTGATGCTCCCTGGCAAGAAGCGGTAGTGCAGCCTTTATCTGGAAAGTGACCTGCAGTGTGGGTTGCACTTGATAAACAGTCTGATTTTGAATCTGAATTTGAGGCCTTTCTCATATGAATTGTGATCATTTAAATGCATGAGGGAAATGCTTATAAGATGCTTCCGTTTTCTTTTGCCGATATGTACACGTGACATAAAGTTCAACCAGCAACGATTGAGCATTTGTGCTGACTGCTGGCTGTTGTGAAGTGAACAGGAATAGGCCACAGTCTGTATGTCCCTGGAGCTCACATTCCGGGGGAAAGGCCCAGTGAGACCCCATGAGTGACTGGATGCAATGACAAGCTGCGCAGGTGAACTTGAGTGAAAGGCTGACCTCTGGTTTGATTTGGGGTGCTTGGCACAGGTGGAAATCCATCTTGTCAAAGCATCTATTTTTCATCAGCATTCCAAACACGCTTGGGCAGAAGGGTGTTCTGGTTTAGAAAGCAGCCGGCAACACAGAACTGATGCAGAGATGATTGCTCTGCACTTTACGGCCTCAGTGATGGATCTTGTGTGTCCTTAAACTCTCCAGAAGGAGCAGGCATCTGCTCTGGTGCTTGTGGGAACACCCATTTCCATGTCTCCAAGGCCTGCCTGACAAGGTGCTGCCTCGCAGCAGCAGCTCTTACTGCTCTCTCCTCTCACCGGCCCTATCTGCCTCCAGCCCCTGCAGCTCCGGGAGCCCCTGCACTCCATCCTGCTGACCATGTGTGAAGACCAGCCTCACCGGCGGTGCACATTGCAATCGGTTCTGGAAGCTTGTCGAGTTCATGAGAAAGAAGTGTCTGTCTACCCAGCCCCTGCCGGTCTCCACATTAGAAAGCTGGCTGGCTTGGTTCTGGGCACCATTTCCGAGGTCAGTAGAGAACCGTGTTTTTTAAGCAGTAGCCACTGGCCTTGTGTGGCTATTAACATTTGAATTAGTTAAATTATAATTAACTAAAATAAAATAAAAAATTAAATTAATCAGTCACATTTCAAGTGCTCAGTTGCCACTTGTAGCAGATGATGACCCTATTGAACAGGGTGGATCTAGAACATTCTTGTCATTGCAGTTCTATTGGGCAGTGCTGACAAAGACCTTTGGGCAAGCCCCAGTTTCTCACATGGGTAAGACCCTTGATATCTTGGCGAGTGCCTCCTTACATAAAGCAATCATGTTTAGAACCCATGATTCAGTTTTCTTTTCAAAATTCAACTCCAGGTTCTGCACAGAAGCCTTCCCTGACTTCGTTTTTGTGGTCCCTGGGTACCCTCCCCTCTGCTATTTTATACCTGCAGGGGGTCCTTTGTTGTGCTTGTCACACTGTGCTGCTTGCTGCCCTGTGCACTCCCCAGAGTGCAGCAAGGGGCGTGGCACATGGGAGGCATCTGGCTTCGGTTGGATTCCCTCCAAGCTAACCCAGAGACAGGGATTCTTGTGCAAGTTATTTATTGGGGAAATGTTCCTGGGAGAGGGGAGTGATGGTAGTACAGCTGACAAGTTGAAGGATAAAGTCTCAGCTGGAGACAGGCCCAGCCTGGCCACCTGGGGAGCTCTGGTGCAGGAATGGCACCTTGGAGTTGGTCCCCCATGAGACCCGGGTGGAGCTGGGGTAGGATGGGCAAGTGAGGTGCCTATGGCACAAAATGTAAGGAAGTTTGTATTTGGGAGGAACCAAAGGCAGGTAAGCTAGAGACCAGTTGGGTGGCTGCACTTGTCCAGGGACAAGTTGGAGAGCTGAGACCAGGATTCATGAGGGGCCATGTGGATGGCGATGAGGGGACAGCAAGGTGGATAGTGGCAACAGTCAATCAGAGAAGGCCTCTTCCATCAGAGAAGGTCTCCTTCTTGGACCCTTTCTCTCTTGGCATGGGAACCTGTGGCTCCTGTGAATTGAGCCAGAGGATTTGTTGGGGAAAGCGGACTATATTTATTTGAAAGATACTGAAGTCTACCATCCACTGGTGTGCCATTGCCCTTGGATAGACACTGTATTGACCTGCAACATTTCCATCAGGGACCTGCAAAGTAGATGTCAGTCACTTACCAGCATTCACTGGGCACTGCATTAGGTGTGCTATGGCAGTGCGTAAAGCACACAGAGATGTTGGGGGAGACAGACAAGCAGCACACTCAGGGAACACGGCGCAACACAGCCAGGTGTGAGTGCAGTGATAAGGGAAGGTGATCAGAGGGCAGAGGTGGAGAGGCTTAGAAGTAGAGAGGACACAGTTCTGGGTCTTGTGGGCACAGAGGAGCTTCTGTGCCCACAAGAGGGAATGCATGAACAAAGGCACAGATGTGTGTGAGTGCGCAGGTCTGGAGTGGGGGGTGAAGTGCCTTCAGGGTGCATGTGGGGGATGGGTACAGAGCACATTCTGGGTGCCAGAGAACACATCATTAGGTGCTCACTGTGTAGGGCAGACAATTCCACATTGATTCAGTCTGACAGCCAGTTTGCATGTATCTATAAAAACGCCCCCTCCTTATCTTGGTATGTGGATGTGGGATGCACTTGTCCCCCAGGTGGAGAGAAGAGTTGTGGAGGAAAGCTCCTCTGTGCAGCAGAACAGAAGCTACCTGCTCAGGAAGAGGCTGCATGGGACAAGCAGTGAGAGCCCAGCGGCACAGGCCTCGGAGTGTCTGCATCCTTGCAGAGGTGGGTACGTGCCCTGAGCAGTCCCTGCGTGGGTCGATGGTACCAATTCTATTGTTTCCTGCCCTGTATGGGCCACACATTCACATTGTGATGACAGAGAAAGCCTATGTAAGTGCCACTCTTTCAGGAAGCCACTGAAGAGAAGGGGCTGAGCTTAGGACTCACCTGTGTTCCCAGGAAAGTCTCATTTGGGGACACAACTTAACGCAGTTATTTATATCAAATGAAAACTTTAAAAATGAGTTCTAACTGTCCAAGTTGAGAAAATCCAAATTAAAACAAACAATAAGAAAAGAAAAACTTGATTTTTTTTCAGTTATTGTTCTGGGTGTGTTAAAAGAGTGGTTTTTGGAATAATCTTCAAATCTACTGTTCTCTACTTTTCAACTAAATCTGAGCTTTTTTTTTAAATTAATGTTATTGTTTGTTGTCTCTAAAACAAGGTGCACTTTGCCATTAGGCTTTATCTTCCCTTATGACTCTCCCTCCAACCCTCTATAACTGTCCTTTTTGTTTTCTACATGAGAAACAGATTCAGAGAGGTTAAGTAATTTCACCAAGGTCACACAGCTAGTAAGTCATGATGCCATTCATGCTCTGGGATGCCTGATTTAAGAAAGCCTATGCCCTCTACCATGTTGCTTGGTTAGTTTCTGCCCATGCCCTCTACCATGTTGCTTGGTTAGTTTCAGAAAGAAGCACGGAGACCCAGAGCTCACCAGATCCCCATTGGAGCACCTCAACACATAGTCACTGCAGCCTCCTTGTTAACCGGTAAGCAGCAAGGCCTGCAGGGTGCAGTGAACTTGATGTGAGACATAGGTGTGGGGGCTACGGTACCTTATTTCTTTACTGATTATTAATGAGAAGCCTCTTGCTCCTCCAGAAAATGCCAATGCTGTTCCATTAGCAGTTGAAGAAGCCACATTTAAGCAGATCCAAAGCCAAGATGATGGGGGCCTGGTGGCAGCTGTGCTGTCAAGGCATCCTGTTTCCTCTGGGAACCATACTCAGGCCGAGTGGCGGAGCGACAGCATGCCTCAATATTGTTGCCATTATCCATTGCCATATCATGCTGCATAACAAGCAACCACAAAACACAGTGGCTAAAAGCAACAATTATATATTTAGCTCATGATTCTGTGAGTTGGTCATTTAGGCTGTGCTCAGCTGAGAGGTTTTCTAGACTCTGCTGAAAGACTTCCTGCATCTGTGACTATCTTCAGCTCGGCTAGCCAGCCTCTCCTGGGGGATGAATGGCCATTGTCTGGGAAGCTCTGGCTCTCCTCCATCAGCAGGTCAGCCTAGGATTGTTCTCGTGACAATGGCAGAACTGAGAGAGAGGAACTGAGAGAGAGAGAGAGAGAGAGAGAAGAGAGGAGAGAGGAGGGTGAGGTGCATAAAGCCTTCATAACTGGCCTTCCATCATTTCCACATCATTCTGTTGGCCAAGTCAAGCCTAAAGGCCAGCCCCATTTCAAGGAGTAGGAAATAGACTCCTTCTCTTGATGGCAGGAGGATGCAAAGTCGGATTGCAAAGGGTACAGATCAGGGAGAAGAATTGTGGACATTTTTGCACTTGTCTAACTTAGGATGCTTGAATCAGATCAAAACCTAGATGGGCTCATGTCTTCCTGGACCTGGAATCTTGTTCATTTTGAAGTTCGGGTGATTTATTTATTCACATATTGACTGTTGAGGGCTGTAACGGTGTCTTGTCATAGTTGATGTCAAATCCACAGTTGGAGCCCTGATTGGATATTGTAGAGTTTATCTTGCAATTATTTTTTCCTGCCATTTAAAACTTTATTTTCCCAAATGAAAACAATTTTTACCCCCTGATTCCTTAAACAATATATTTTATTGTCAAAATATTTTGAGCAATATATCAAATTCTAAAGAAGCCAGAACCACTGCAATCCCATGACCTGCTGGGTGGTTGCTCTAGACCTGTGGTCCTGGCACCACAAACAGAGAGGCAGAGCCATGGGGTGGAGAAGTTGACTGTGCCTTGCACCTCCAACCCCACCACACCCCAGTGGCTGTGCAGCCTGGCTTTTCCAGGCCTCAGCTTCCGTCAGTTGAAAAGTGGATGTAACTCCCCCATAGGTGGGGGAGAAGGTGACATGCATCACTGGGTGCACCCTGCCCAGCTGAGCCCCTGTGTGGGTGGTCTTTCATGCAATGGAAACCATTGTAGTTGCTAAGTGCTTCACCCCTTCTCAACCCCTGGCTAGCGCTCTTTCAGGAGCAGATCCCCAGGACCAGCAGGAGGGCCGGAGGCTCAGCTCTGGATCTGTGTACTCGGCAGCAGATAGCTCATGGCCAACAACTCCTCAAAAGGGTTTTCTGCAAAGAAGGAGCAAGGTAAGCAAAAGAAGGCTGAAGGGCACTCCTCAAGGAGGCTTGAGCAGGGAGCTGTGGGTGGCTGGCACAGTGGCTGAAAATGGGCCAGGTCATCTAGGGGATAACTTCCCTGGGCTGAGGTTTATAGGATTGGACCAACATAAACCTGAAATTTGCAAGTTAGGGCATAGGCATTCACTTTGTGGTCTTGCTGGGGCAGGCTCTGTGGGGGACATTGTGTAGGATGTAGGGTTGAAGACATTGGGTCCCACCCTAGAGGAAGTTTGCAGCCACCCTGCGCAGGGTGGTGGCAGAGCGTGCTATGTGATTCGAGAGCTGACAAGGCAGAATGTGTTTGGAAGGGGCCTTCTGCACAGGTGAAAGGCAGGAGCACAGATCCAGGGCCGCAGGGAGGACTTCTTTAGGGAGGAGAGAGTCATTCTTCCAGCTGGGTAACCCTAAGCTGACTCCTGCTGGCCCTCCCAGCCTCAGCTAGGGAACGCTGTGAAACATCTACCAGGTGCCAGGCACTATTCTAGGCCCCCACCTATGCTGTGAATGAAACAAAGTCCTTTTCATGTGGAGATTACATTCTAGAAGGAGGAGGCAAAAACAGACAAATGCATAAATATAAAAGAATGCAAGGTAGTGATTTGTGATAAAAACAAAAACAGAAACAAAAAAACACAATGAAGAAAGGAAGAGGATAATAGCGTTAGAGGAAATGTGCCTCTCTGTCTGTCAAAGTTAAAGCCCCCTCGACTGAGCTGAGCTCCAAACAGCCTCAGGATGTCCCTCTTCCTGTTTGGCCTATGGTTCCCATACCCTGGCCCGGCCCCCACTGTCCTCCTAGGCCCTTCTCTGGCCTCCACGAACTTGGTGGAGGGTGTGAAGAGGGCTTCTGAGAGGCCTTGTCCACCTCCTTTGGCTTTTCTTCCTGATCACTCACTAAATATACTTCTGTTGGGAACTCTTGTTGGACACAAGTCACTTCTGGGCTGGAATTTTGGCCTCTTGGGACAAGAGTCCTGCTAGGTACCCTCGAGGGCACTATAGAAGCCCCACCCAACCCTATCACTTGCTGGTTATATGACTCAGATGAACTTCTTAAGCATTTTTTTTTCAAAGGTGAGGAGCCTCAATTTCCTCACCTGTAAAATGGGTTGAGAATATGCCCCCCACAGGGGGATAGCTGGGTCTAGCTAGTGATGGTATTGCAGTATTTTCTGGGTCAAGTGTAATACAAGTACACTGAGAACAAGAGCTGCCCACTAAGCTGTTGATTCAACATCTAGAGCTAGAAAACGTTTCAGCTCATCTAAATCTAAAAGTGTTTTTGTTTTTTAAAAATATTTTTATTGCATTTATATTTATATTATACAATACATTTTATACTTTTTATACATACAAAAGATGGAGTTCTGTGTGAATTATGAAACTTATAATTCGGCCGGGCGCGGTGGCTCAAGCCTGTAATCCCAGCACTTTGGGAGGCCGAGACGGGCGGATCACGAGGTCAGGAGATAGAGACCATCCTGGCTAACACAGTGAAACCCCGTCTCTACTAAAAAATACAAAAAACTAGCCGGGCGAGCTGGCGGGCGCCTGTAGTCCCAGCTACTCGGGAGGCCGAGGCAGGAGAATGGCGTAAACCCGGGAGGCGGAGCTTGCAGTGAGCTGAGATCCGGCCACTGCACTCCAGCCTGGGCGACAGAGCAAGACTCTGCCTCAAAAAAACAAACAAACAAACAAACAAAAAACAAAAAAAAAATACAAAAACAGAAACTTATAATTCACCCCGAACACCCCTGTACCCAACTTAAGAGCCAGAACGTTGCTGATACCCTTTACCCACCTGTAAGACTTCTGCTCCAAGATGCACCGTTTAGCTAGGGCCTCAGCCCGGGTCAGCCCCATTTTGGCCTGTTTCCTGCTGGCTCTGGGGAATGTGTGCTGGTGGGGGCTGCAGAGGTGCATCATGGGGGAAGCCCAGACCTAAAGCCTGGAATCTGTCGTCTTCTCTACCATGTGTGACTGTTTTCCTCCAGTTTTCCAGGCCAGAGTTCATCCTGTTGGCTGGAGAGGCCCCGACGACACTACATCTGCCGGGATCGGTTGTGGTAACTACTGGGCTAGACTGGGCAGGGATGGAGGGTGGTGAGGGAAGTGGGCAGTTGCGGGAGGCCAATTGTTTCTGAATGGGGTCTCACGTGGGGACACCCCAGTGACATTCAGTTTCCCCCAGACCCCTGCCAGAAACATCACTACCTCCCACTGCTGCTGTTTTCCCTTTGGCCTGTTAAAGGGGCCCCATGTGACTTCCAGCTGAGTCCTGCTGGTCCTCCCAGCCTCAGCTAGGGAACGCTGTGAAACATCTACCAGGTGCCAGGCACTATTCTAGGCCCCCACCTATGCTGTGAATGAAACAAAGTCCTTTTCATGTGGAGATTACATTCTAGAAGGAGGAGGCAAAGACAGTCAAATGCATAAATATAAAAGAATGCAAGGTAGTGATTTGTGATAAAAACAAAAACAAAAACAAAAAACAATGAAGAAAGGAAGAGGATGGAGCATGGCAGGTGGTAGGAGGGACAGTATGCTCTTTTAGATGGGGAAGTGGCTCTGGGGAGGCATCTTGTGAACAAAGACTGGGTGAAGACAAAGAGTGAGCCATGTGGGCTTTTCAGGAAGGGCAAATACTGTGTGGGCTGTCCTTTCCCTACCCCAGAGCCTGAGCATGTCCCCTGCAGAGCCCCATGTGCGGCTGGTCTCACCCTGAGCTCCCCAGGACGTATCTGTCCATGTTCAGGTCCATATCTCTGTTGTCCAGGGCCCAGTTGGGGCCGGGAGCTTCTCAGTCAATGTTAAGTATTTGAATGTGAGCCTTTCCCATCTCCCCAACCCCCAGGGCTGGAAGCGCACACATTGTCAGTTTGGCTTTCTGGGCCTCTGTTCAGGGCCTCCTGGAGGCAGGGCTAGAGTGGGGCGTGGCTAGACGCTCTCTCCTCCCAGGCTCCTGCATCACCTACCACTTGTCCTTCCTGCACTGAAGAGCACCAATGAGCCCACCTCTGGCTCACTCCAGCAAAATCCCATTGAATCCCAGCTTCCATATACTCCCCTGTCAAGGGAATGTCTGTTTCAGTGCACTGACATCATTCCCTCTACACCTGAGTCCTGAAAGTGTTGAAACAAACTGGTCAGTGCAAGTGGGATGCCCGCCTAACCCGGGCCTCCAATTCCTATGCAATGACCAACTGCATCAATTCATGTAGCACACGCTGACTGGGCACCCACTGTGTGCCTGGTCCCTCTGCACTGACACAAAAAGTATGAAGTGGGATGATAACTTTTACACCCCAAGTATGCAAGATTGAGTTACCCAAAGCATGAAAATGCTAAACTTAAGGAGACTGGTGTGTGAGGGGCTGGGGGTGTCAGGGTGGCTCACTCTGGAGGTCTACAACTTTCTGAAGACACTTCCTGTATGGGGTTTGCAAGTCAGAGGGCCATGGCCTCCTCAGGCCAGTCCCACCTCTGCCCATCCCCTTCAAATCACCAGCCCTCAGCTGAGGGGAAGAAAGGAAAATTCACCCAGGAACCCCTTCCTGACATCCCTGTGGTCACATGGTTTACATGACTGGAGACTCCTCTACCCACCAGGTAGATGGGCCAGACCTGCTGTGATGGGGGCCAGCTTCCCCTGCTCTGCAGGGACGCTTGTGCAGTGCTTAGGTACCAAGACTCCAGGTGATGGAAACGGTGCTATTGTCCCAGTTCTGTCCGGGGCGAGCATCTTGACCTACACACCAGGTCTAGGAGCCTAGTTATAATCCTCAGAGGGGATCTTGAACCCTAGCCTCTAGAAAGGTACCAGAAAGGCATGAGGGTGACCGAGGGCTCCCTCAATAAAAGACTTTTTGGACCTCTGTCCCTTACCTGGGAAAGGGGAGGCCCCATTCCCAGGGTTTCCTATGTCACTCGGTCTGTTTGTCTGACTTGGACTGGAGCATTTGCCCCTGTTGCTTTAGCCCCTCCTTTCCTGTCCCCATGGTCCTCAGTCAGTGTAGCTCTCTATGTCTCCCTCTAAGTGGAGTTCTTCGTACACACACCCTTTCCTTCTGCTTCCCTATGGGTGTTGGGAACAAAACAGATTCCCCTCACAGCATGACTGTCCCATGGGAAACACTGGCAAATAGGCTCACTGAAACGTGAAGAGGCAGCATCCTGTGTTCAAAAGCAGCCACCAGAGGAGCTGAAATATAAAACATTTTCTTTTTTCTCCATGTGTACTTTCTCTGTCTCAGCATGTCATGGTGTTTTTATTTTTTATTTGCTGTTTAATGTCACATTCTCTTGGGCATAGGGATATTCACAAGGTAGACAGAGACCCTTGCAGATACCTGGGACCCTGCCCTGTGACTTTGTCACACCAGTTGCTGGATCCATGCACCGTGCCCCATGCAGGGTGAAAAAGCCCAAGCTCCCTTCCCATGACTCTGCTGCCCCGGTCCAGACAATCAGTGGTCCTCCAAGGGGTTACACCCTTTGTATGGAGATACATTTGGTACCTGGCTTGGGAGCTGGGTGGGTGAGAGGCTTCTCCCTGCTGAATCGCCCATGGAAAGAGCTTTGATGCTGGTGGGGACAGCCACTGTCATGGTTGCTCTGACACGCCTTGGGTGCATGTGCCTACTTGGGACCTTTCCTCCACCAGCCCCTGAGGAGGGCATCACTAGGGGGCAGTGAGAGCCATGGCTGCCCTCAGTGGAGGGCAGCAGAGGTCACTGTGTGGGGAGGACGAAGGGGCAGGGGAGGCTGGGCCAGGCCTGGGGATTCAGAGAGCAGAGGAGTTGGCAGCCAGAACCCTCCAAGGAGGGGGGGAGGCAGGACTGCTGAAAGTCGAAGCTTTGTATACACGCTCATTGTCCTGGGGACTTCACTTAGAAAACACACATTCCAAGACACAGCTATTAAGAGTGCCCAGAGGGCAGCTTCAGAGCACTGGACCCAAGCAGGGGCCCATCACTTGCGGGCATACGATTCATCACTGAGGGCCTGGGCAGCCATCTCAGGAAGCAGCTGGGATTTCTGCAAGGGAAAGAAGCGGGTCAGATCTGCCTCCCAGCCTTCCTGGCCCTCGCAGAATCAACTTGGGAAGCTTTACAAGATATTGGTTTCCCAGGCCTTGTGCCAGGCTGACAGAACCATCTTGGGGGTGGTCCCCTCACCTCTCAGGTGACTCAGGTGTGCAGCAAGTGTGGGAACCGAGGTGGCGTGGAGTGTGCCTGTGTGATCAGTTCTGCCCAGCAACTTGTGGGAAACCCCCTCCCACAGGGTCCGCAGAGCTGTTCTGGCCCTTGGAGTGCGTAGGCTGCCCCTGGGTGCCAGGAGGGTCAGGGTGTGACCGCAGGCATGGTCTCGATGGCACTAAGGCCACATATGCTAGTGTCTCTCCATGACTGCCTTCTAAAGAGAACTTCCCGGGGGAGGTCCAGGCTGGGATTTGGGACATGGGGAGACTAAGGAAGAGCCACAGACAAGGGCTTCAGAGCCTGACCAGACAGACCCATAGGAGTTTGCCACGTGGGGAGGGAATGGAAGAGCCCTGGGGGCAGTGGGTATTATATGTGCAAAGACACAGGCAGAATGGCCCAGGCAGCTGCCTGGTGATGAACTGTCCAGGAGGCTGAGCCGAGGCGACAGTGGTCTGGGTGGGGCTGTGGTGGGAGATGAAGAAGCAGAAGGCAGACTCTGGAGGCTCTTTGGCTCTGCTGACCCATTTCTAGAGTCTAGGTAATCCCCTTGCTCCAACTCTGTCTCTTCATTGGATATGCACCCACCCAAATTCTCTCTGAAGTTTAGAATTAATTAACCTGTGCTCTGCTGGAGCCTGGGGAGACAATGTCAGATCGACAGAATGATCCAGGGCCATACGATTCATTGATGAGGGCCCTGGGTGACCTTCTTAGGAAGCAGAACCCAAGGGGCAGCTGGGATTTCTGCAGGGGAAAGACATCAGTCAGACGGGCCTCCCAGCTTTCCTGGCCCCTGCTGAGCCTGGCAGAAGGCTCAGATTTGAGTTCAATTCCTGCTTTACAAACTTTGCAAACCCTGGGCAAGACTCTTACCATTTCTGAGCCTCGGTTTCTCATCTGCTGCATAGGAACTGTAAATATACTCATCTCTTAGAGTTGTTTGTCAATTAAGTGAAACAATGTGTGTAAAGTGCTTAGTACAGTAACCAGCACACACTAAAGGCTCAATGACTTATAATTACAGTATAATTGATACTATTGTTGTTTTCAGACCAAAAAAGGGAAATCCTATTTGGCTCTCAGGGACCTCTGTGTGGTCCTGCTGAACGGGCAGCACCTGGAGGTAAAATGTGATGTCGAGTCAACAGTGGGAGCTGTCTTCAATGCTGTAATGTCCTTTGCCAAGCTTGAGGAACTCATCTACTTTGGCTTGGCATATATGAAAGGTAAGCATCTCGTGGGCAACTCCCAGCTGGCCTGGTGCCTCCAGTAACTCGGGTGTCTGGGTACCTGAGCTCTGTTTCTTCTGGGAAAACTGTTTGAGACTTGGGTGCCTCCCTTTGTATACCTAGACATTAGTCAGCATGATGAGGGCTTCAAGTATTCATGGATAAAGCATCAAGCAAGTGCAGAAGATTGTCAGGAAATAATGAGTGTAAGATGTGGGTTTCTGTGGCTTGCTGGATCTGGTTGATTGATCTCAGGGCACTGAAGTTAGACAAACAGGCAAATGTTAAAAGCATTTCCATCTAATGATGCAGTACTAATGGGGACCCAGTACCCTGACCCTAGGAGCCTAATTAAGATTCCATTCTAAATATACAAGAAAAAGGGTTTCTATACCCTCTTCCCTCTCTGACGTTCCATTAGAGACTCTTTATTTCTGCTGTCAACCTAAAATAACAGTGGAGAGAGACGGGCTCTCCAAAGAATGAGTTTATTTGGGAATTAGCAGGAAATTTCAATCTAGGATCCACATGCTGTAGTGAACTATAGATGCATCTAAGGAGGTTGGACAAGGGCAAGCCTTTATAGACACAAGAGAGAAGTACATGCGAGTTGTTTTGAAACTAGACGATGATCAGTTCCGAGGGCTTATTGCAGGAGTTGACGTCAGTTCATTAGTGAAAGCAGTGTCAGGCAAGTGTTCTTGTGTGAGTGGCGAGCTGTGCTTGTGTAGCCTAGCCGTCCTTGTGCTGCTGTCTGTCATTGTGTGACTCATGTAGCAAGCTGTGGTTTGGAAAAAAATTTCTATGGTATTTTTCATTATAGGTATAGAGCATGAGTGACCCCCCTCACGGCCTCCCAGCTCCGTTTTAGTAGGGTTAAATATAAGTGACTTATTTTGGTATTGATAATGTTTACATTTCTCCAATCAAGTTATTGTTCTGAAAGCATCACTACCGGATCATCCTGTGGTTAGGTTTTGATTATTCCTCGGTGCTGGGATGGACCTTTCCTGGTCGTTCTAGTCTCGTGTTGAAGGGAAATGACCAGCAAGTAGGAGTTGATGTCAAAACCTCTTTCAGCTTCATTTAAGCAACATGGAGGTTTGGAAGGAGTGGCTCTGAGGCTAAGTCTTTCTGGAGTTCATTGTTCTGTTTCCTAGGTGTTGGTGGTCATTTCGAAGTACTAGACCATCAATGGGCATTTTGGTGAACTCTCTGTGTAGCTCGCACATCAGGCGGGAGACTTGTTCCTAGAATTTTACATCGAGTTGTCCAGTTTCAGTTTATAGGGCTTTAGGAACAGAGCAGTTCTTGTTCTTAGTTCTCCAGATACTGGAGGAAACAAGGAGAATTCAAGGTCCAGTTCAGTCTACAGGTAGATTAGAAACACACAAAAGCAATAAACAGGACTACAGTCAGATAACAGGTGTAATACAGTTTTCACCTTCCTTCAGAAGCATAATTTCTTATCTACAGTTACCCCCATTTTTACTAAAGATAATCACAATAAGACAAATTTGCTTGCTAAGTAAGTTTAGCCTCATCAAGTTTGGCCTGAGTATTTACGTAAGTGTATCAAGAATAGTGATTGACCACGCAGGCTCCTTTGAAGCTTGTTCTGCTAGAACTTTTGATAAGAATCTCAGCCTGGACTTTTAAAAGTCTCATAAGGCTAGGAGGCCAAATCAAGACAAACCTCAGTTTGGCTGAGGTAACTATGTGCATTTTCAAATATGACATCCAAGTCAAAGCCTTAGTAATATAACCAATTTTAAATATTGTATCCTGTTTTAAAGAGAGCATATTTTTATTGAACTTATATAAATAACTATATTATCATAAAAATAAGAATACTTATGGTTAGTTTTAGAATTCTGGTTGGATTAGGTAGGGAGAAAAAGCAAATATTTTAATTTTGTTCACAAGAGTGCACTTTATTATATTGTTGTAAACTATAGATAACGTACAAGGAAAAAGTTTCCTTAAATCTAGAAAACAAAACACTTAAAGAACCAGTGAAATTTCAAGTAAAAATTATAAAAACCCATTATTCTTTTTCATCTATTCATTCAGCCTCATGTAATTAATTCTTGTTCTGCTTGATCTTGGTTAGCAGTTTCACAAACTTAGTTTCTTTAGTGTCCCGGACATTTTTCCTTAGTCCAATGGTTTTATCTTGAAGTTACCAGAAACCTGTAACTTGTCAGAATTCTTTCCATCCTTTCTGTGAACCTCCTTGAAGAAAAAGCAATTTTTGGACTGTAGCTGATTGCAAGGGCGTTTAGAAAAGTATCAACACCATAATATTCCATGGATGACAAGGACTTAGAATGGTCATGGTTACAAATCTGAGGAGATTTTATTATAACCAGCAATTGACAGAGAAATTTGGTTATTTCTATGGCATATATCATTTTAACATAATAACCAAATATTATACTAAGCCATACGGGAGTTCTAGCAATTTTGTACAATTTTAGGAACATTTATATCAAAACTATATTTGTAGATATAACTTAAAGTTTTCTTACCACTTGTTATTGGACAATGTTTCCCATGCATTTTAAAATATTGAATAAACCCAATTAGTTTAATATCTCTTTTACAAGGTGAGGGACATATCCTTTGTTGCTTTCAAGGGTCCAGCTGGAAAACCCAAAGTAAATTCAAGGTCAAAAAGACTCAATTTAGAATTTGATTTTGGGAAGGTGTCAAAGCTGTCAAAAGGTTTAAAACTCTTGATCAAAATAGAATCACAGGTCATTGTGAAATAATTGCCATTCATATAACCAGAGTGATAATTAAAAGGCTTCAAAAGGCAAATACATAATGGTCACAACTTAGCTCTTTTAGTATTGAGAAGACTCACTTTTTTAACTAATCAAAGACCTAATAAAACACAGCAGAGAGCACAAGAAACTATTTTGATAAAACACAAAATCTTTTTTTTCTAGGCCAATTACTAAAAAGTTAAGGAAAAACATCTTATATTAATATTAACAGCAGAGGCTAATACTGCAATATAACTTTATTTTATTAACAGAGAAGACAAAATAATAGTTTTTCACAAGTATGCTTTTGATATTAAGGCTCAAGTTTTAGAAAAACATAAATAAAGAATTTTCTTCTAATTTTAATTACCTCGATCACACAAAAATTTCTTTCATAATATTCATCTTCCATAAACCTTTTGCAATTTTCTCAAACTATTTATAATGTTCTTGTTTAGTTTTATTAATATCACTTTTTTCTTTATTCGTTTTGAAGCAATCCTTAACTAACCTCCAACTAGAGAAAATTACTTTTTTAAAAAACAACAAATAAAAACACATTCTCATATCTTCCTTATAACTTTTCTCACCCAAACATATCTTACTTTTTTGTACACTTTGTATACAGAATTACGCATAGTAATTGAAATTTAAAAACTCTTGGTAACTTTAATTTCTAATGAAAACCAGAAAACTAGAAAGTAAGCAATCATAAACTGCCTTTTACAAATTTGTGAAAACATCATTTTATAACATCTAGAAATATATGCTCCCTCATAGCACATTTTTTCAGTGTAGCACACAGCATTTTAATTAACAGACCCAAATATCTTTTGTTCTTCTGCAGTGAGCAGACAAAAGTTTATAAGCTTAAACTTATGTTCAACAACTAATGTTTCAGCATTATATCTTTGGAAATAGTCTATTACATGAATATTCATCATTTCATTCAACGTACTATAACTTTAAGGTTTTAAGTAACCAAAAAGATTTTGTAAACCATTTTAGGTAAATGTATCTTATAAAACATAATCATTGTTGTAAAGCTTACTTATATTCTATTTTACTTACACTTACATTTATCAATTCACTTGGTTTTAACAATTATGTTTGAATTGTTTATGAAAACTCCATTAGACATTAAACAAATGTAGTCATTATCTTAAGTCATTTTTATTGTTTAGTAAATCAGGCAAGTATTAAAAAATACCACAGAAACAGAGGACCTAAAAGTTAAAACATACGGCTTTTTTTTAACTCTCTTTTCTCATTGTCACATTTGTCACACATCAAGCAATTTATTTTTACTGTGTGTTTCATTCTTAGGTTACATTTATAATTTTACCATCTTAAACATACTTACACTTTTGCTCAATAAATCCAGATAGAAGTGATATGTCTGTATTATGTTTAGTGTTGACAAGTCTCCACACATGCCTGTTTTAGTTGAACCAAAAAACTTAAACTAGCTTCTATGTTTACCAAAAATTATACCAGATCACCTGAACTCGAAAAACATTTAGGTTAGTTCTGTTTTTCTGAGAAAATAGTTAATTTATAAAAGTGTGTGTTTTCTTCTATCAAGCCAGATCTCACATGTCCCAATAGGACAGTTGTCAGGATGAGAACTGTCTAAAAAATACTTTTAAATATAAAAGTCCAAATATCCAAAGGTATAGCCACTTCAATTGTGACTCAAAGCCAGTAGCCTTTTATGGCTTAACCATGGATGCAAGAGGCTTCCACAAAAAGAGTGTGAAAACTGCAGTACCCCCATCGAGATCCAACATTTCTCCCAAAGATATAAAACAAAGGCCCTCCTTGTTAACAAGGTAGTGGAGGTTGAAACAATTGAGACAAATTCCCCTGGGAGCTGGCACTCTGGGACAAGGAGACGCTTCGTGTTTCAGACTCCCAGTCAGCTGGCTAGCCGTCTGATGCAAACCCGACAATCTCTCCACGGCCCGGCTGGTGGAGACCAGAGAAGATATCCTCACTGGCTGCAGAGCTCTTGAGACATAAAACAAGATGAAAGGAGAGTCTTATTGTAACTTTTATCCTTGTGGTAAATCACACAGAAGACAGAGATTAAGAAAAACAAAGAGCTATTTCTGTTAGAACCTAGAACCAAATTCACAAAAGTCACAATTCAGAGAACATTCTTACAAATGTTTTTCTCCTGCCAATTCAAATTTAGAAAAGAAGGGACAAGAAAAAATTTTTACCCTCTTCTCTTAGCCAGGCACTACCCATAGATATTTGGGAAAGCTGGCTTTGGAAAGAATCCCCACGTTTTGCAGACTTTTGTCAGGCCTCTCGGCATCTCATCCATAGGCTGGAGTGAGTGGAGTGTCCAGCCTGTTAGGGTGCCACCCTCATTGCCAGAAACTGTAAGGATGGAAAATTACCACTTCTATCCTTTATCCTCACAGGCTCCAGCTGTGTCTGAGAAGTAAACTAACATAAGAAAGATCAACAGGAGAAAAGCATAATAAATGTTTTATGTGGTATGGGAGCCCCCATAAGAAGATGAAGACTCCAACAAATTAGTTACTGGGTGGGACAAAGAACAGTTAATTGTGAAAATGGGACTAAATTATGAGAAGGCTTAAAAGATCAGAGTTATTCCAACAAGGTCTGTGTGATATTTTGTCTAAACTTCTTGTCCTTGAAGATAAGGATGTTGCCTTTCCTTCCAGGAGAGGGAGGATGACTATCACATGGGAATTTCATCTTCTTTAAGAAATAACACAAAAGTCAAAGTGGCCAATTTGCACCTGCTCTTAAAAGTGCACTTAAAAGTGTCTTTAACTTAAATAGCTGATAGGCCCAAATGGCAGAGTTTAACTTCTTTATTCTACCCAACTAGAACTTCTCTATAAGATTCACATATTAAAAGATGACTTGGTGGTCATGGAGAGAAGAATTGGGTTAGTAGCTGAGCAATTTGGAAAAAAGGAGTTCAGCTAGAGGAAGACAAAGAGGAGGAGGAATTGTAGATGGGGAGGGAAGGTTCTGGAGAGAAATGAGTCTCAGCTAGCTTTGAGATATTTGCATGAAGGCATTTTTGAGTCCTGAATGCATTTTGAAGCCTCAAGATGCCAATTGAAATATGTGCCCCATGCAAACTGACCTTATAGCTGCAGTCTTCTCATTTTAATTCTAAGGAAGAAACAAGCTTGGGCAGTTCAAATGATCTCCATCTGGCCATTGGAGTTCTAAATTATCTTTGGTATAATTTGCCCGTAAGCTTAAAAATTCATGGGGTGAATTATGTTTGAAAAGTCTATGTGATGCCAATTTAAATTCTGTGCACAAACAACCGACTCGCCAGAAAGGATGCTAAATCCCCTACAAAAGTGAAACCAAAAGAATACTCAGAAGAAGGACCATGTCCTTCACACCTATAAAACCAGATCTTAAATCAAGTCAAAGCTCAGCCAAAATGAGGGTGCTCAAATCCAAGACAGAACTTAGCACCAGCAGAAAGATGATTCCTGGAAGCAGAGAGCACAATGGACTCCAGTGCGCACTGCATGTGGTTCTGCGGTCACTGATATGGAAAAAGGCTTGTCCTTTTTGGATCCCACATCTCTGACACCAGGTTTTGCCAACCTAAAATAACAACAAAGAGAGACAGGCTTTCCAAAGAAAGAGTTTATTCAGGAATTAGCAGGAGATCGCAATCCGGGATATGCATGTTCTAGAGGACTACAGGTGCATTCCAGGAGGCTGGGGGAAGGGGAAGCTTTTAAAGACAAAAGAGAGAAGTACATGTGAGTTGTTTTGAAACAAAAAGATGATTGATTCCAGGGGCTTATTGCAGGAGTTGACATCAGTTCATCGGTGAAGACAAAGTGTCAGGCAAGTGTTCTTGTGTGAATGGCTAGATGTCCTCGTGCAGCTGGCTGTCCTTGTGCTGCTGGCTATCCTTGTGTGACTTATGTAGCAAGCGGCAGTATGGAAAACATTTCCTGTGGTGTTTTTCGGTATAGGCATACGCATGAGTGCCCCTCCCTCATGGCCTTTTGGCTGCATTTTATTAGGGTTAGACATAAGTGACCTCATTTTGGTATTGATAACTTTCACACCATTACTGTAAATATTATGTTGCCACAGCTGGATCTCTTTAACCGCTGTGTGGAGGCTAGCTGGCATCACACTGGCCTTCTGGCAAAATCCTCTCTCTCCCAGCCCAGCTGGCTTAGGTGTCATATCTCAGTGTTCCTCTATTTTCCCATTTGCAGTAGGAGAAGCTCACGAACTTGTATGATTCTTCTTTGTACCAAGCAGGGCTGGTGACAGCATGTTCTTATCCCCATAGTTCTCAGACCTTATAAAGATCTCTCTCCCAAATAAGAACAACTGTTATATGCTTTGATGTGATCAACTGATATTTGCTTGACCTTCCGTAAAGGGTGAATACAGGTGTCTTTAAGAATTGCATTGTTACTGATCTATAATATACAATCTAATCCAGTGTGCTTGCATTGTGAGTGCACCTGCACTCACAAATCCACTTATATCCTACCTGCCTACTCCCAGTCAGGTGGCCATCCTGAGCCCCTCCCATGTGGACAATTCTACACCTGCCTAGCTAGGATCATCTTGGGGAAATCACTCAAAAGTGACTACCTCTAGGGTTTGGATATAGATCAACTTGGGAGGGTTCACCAACCAACCTTTGGTGGGGAACTGCCTGTCCCTTGGGGAGAATTCATCCTAAAGGAAGGGTGAGTCCAGTGTGGGGCATCAGATTCAGCAGCAAGGGCAGAGGCAGGCGACAGAGGTGATGGAGGTCTGAGTGCAGTGCGGTGACTACTATTTAAACCCTGGACACCCCCTCCCCACCCCAGCATGCATATGCATTGGGAGAAGAGATTGGTCACCAGTTTAAAAGTTCTGCCTTCCAAAACTGGCAGGACTTCTGTGCCCAGGCAAGCTGCTAGAGAATGCTTTGGGCTGAAAGGGTGGACCACTGAGAAGGAGGAGCCACTTTGAGTGTGTGGTAGAACAGGACAGGGGCAGACCTGCAGCAGTCCCCAGGAGTGGCCAGGGGCACTGGAGGGGTTGAGTTTTGCTGTGAAGAGAGCAGAGGGGTGAGGGAGGGGCCTTCAGCGGCTGAGGCTGATTCAGCCTCCCTCCCAGAGGTACTGGAGGACACACTTGCCAGGATTTGAAGTCCCGAGCTTGGGTTGGTGGAATTTTCAATCTGGAACCACTTGGGTCAAAGGGCAAATTGACTCCACTTACACCATGTCTTAGGCAGCTCAGGCCGCTCTAACAAAATACCACAGAGGGGGTGGCTCAAAAATAGACACTCCTTTCTCACAGGTCTGGAGGTTGGAAAGTCCGAGAACACAGTTCCAGCTGATTTGGTTCCTGGTGGGGTCCTCTTTCTGGCTTTCAGAGGCCTCCTTTTCACAGTGTCCTCACATGGCTGAGAGAGGAAGCTCTGGTGTCTTCCTCCTCTTATAAGGACGCTGATCTCATCATGGGGGCCCCACCCTCATGATCTCATCTAAACATAGTTACCTTCTAAAGACCCCACCTCCTAATGCCATCAGATTGGGTGTTAGGGCTTCAACATATGGATTTTGGGAGGACACACGTATTTGGACCATAGGATTCCATGGCTGGGGAGGAGCGGGGTGGTCCAGCTGAGGTGGAGGGTTCTGGCACATTGCACAAACTTAGTGAAACTCCTTTTGTTGGTTTTCCATTTTATACCCATGAGATGATAGCTGAAGGCAGATATTAAGCAACAGCTTGTAAGAAAGATAACTAATGCTATTTTCTCCTCTCAGTGCTGAGTTTTCCTTACTTGATCCTCTCCTCTTTGTCTGCTCCTTCTTAACACCTCACAACCCCAACAAAGATTCCTCGGTACCAGGTGCTCAAAGACTTACCTCCCACTCCTGCACTCACCCTGCGTGACCCTCTGGGTAGGGCTTAGGGCTGTGAGTCTGAGGAATGGTGCATTCCCTACTGCTTCTCCCTCCACACATGCTCTATTTCCATTTCAGGCAAAGAGTTCTTTTTCCTGGACAGTGAAACCAGATTGTGCAAAATAGCTCCTGAAGGCTGGAGAGAGCAACCTCAGAAGACCTCCACGAATACCTTCACACTCTTCCTGAGGATAAAGTTCTTTGTCAGCCACTATGGGATGCTCCAGTGAGTGCTGCAAATGTGTTCATTTGTTCCTTAAGGGATTTATGTATGTCCAGGCTGATGGAGAGGTAATGGATCGACAAATGCTTTGCAAACTGTAAATTACATACAAATAACAATAGCTATTGTGGTTGGTTTTCTGTTGATTGGATTCTGATCAAGATAGAACAAAGGGGAAAAATCAGTTTTTTTTTTTTTTCGTGCAGGCCCTGGTCAAAATGAGAATATGACCTTTTGTTTCAGACATACTCCACTCAAGGTCAAAATTCTCTGTCTGTGACCCCAAAATGCCCCCTCACCCCCAACACACAACTCAGCAGCCCAGTCATGAGGGTTAGAGGACAGAGACATGGGTTTGTGGTTTGATCACTGCTTCTTTATTTCTTTGTTTATTAGAAACACTACCGAACTGATTATTAGCTTCCTCACTCAAACCAGAGCAAGAAACACCTCTGTAAGTTTGTTTGAAGTGAGTGATCCTGAACTAGGGGCAGGAGACATGGCGTAAATGGAGGAGAGCACACTTGTCTTGCTGGCATTGCCTCTGAATTCTATTGAGTTGCATCTCATCTTCCCTACTTTCCCAACTTCCCACAGTGAGAAAACCCACTGGTGCTAATGTTCTCCCTTTCCCTTAGCAACCCAACCTTCTTTATTGCTACTTCTTTCCCAGGCACAGCCTGACAAGGCACCAGTTTTACCTGCAGCTTCGGAAAGATATCCTGGAGGAGAGGCTCTACTGCAATGAAGAGATGTTGCTGCAGCTGGGGGTCCTTGCCTTGCAGGCTGAGTTTGGCAATTACCCTAAGGAGGTAGGGGTGAACACCTGGGGCCTTTTTGTGGCATCACTGGAAAAACAGTTACAGGATGAGGGCATGTGTTAGTAATGTGGAGACTCTGCTTTGAATATTGTTACCATCTACCAGTTACATTGGAGTAAACTACAGTTATCCATCCATCCATCCATCCATCCATCCATCCATCCATCCATCCATCCATCCGTCCACCTATTCATTGATTCATCCATCCACTCATCTGCCTATTTACCTGTCTATCCATCCATCCATCCATCCATCCATCCATCCATCCATCCATCCACCTATTCATTGATCATCCATTCACTCATCTACCTATTTACCTGTCCATCCATCCATCCATCCATCCATCCATCTGTCATCTATTCATCCATCCATCCATCCATCCATCCATCCATCCATCCATCCACCCACCCATCAATCCACCTATTCATTGATTCATCCATCCACTCATCTACCTATTTACCTGTCTGTCCGTCCGTCCGTCCATCCATCCATCCATCCATTCACCCACCCATCCACCCATCCATCCACCCATCCATCTACCTATCCATCCATCTACCCACCCAGCCACCCACAAACCCATCCACCTATTCATCCAGAAAGCATTCATTGAGCACTATTTGCTAGACTATGCTAATATGGTTCTAATCTAATAGGTACCTCCTAAAGACAGTAATTTACTAGTTTATTGAATTCCTACCATAATCACCATAATCAATAGTAATAGCCAACCTTTATTTTCAAAATTTATTTTTATTTATTTATTTATTTTATTTCAATAGGCTTTTGGAGAACAGGTGGTGTTTGGTTACATGAATAAGTTTTTTAGTGGTGATTACTGAAATTTTGGTGCATTTATCACCCGAGCAGTGTACACTGCACCCAACATGTAGTCTTTTATCCCTCATCCTCCCAACCCTTTCCCCAAGTCCCCAAAGTCCATTGTATCATTCTTATGTTTTCTCATTCTCATAGCTTAGCTCCCACTTATGAGTGAGAACATACGATGTTTGGTTTCCATCCCTGAGTTACTTCACTTAGAATAATGGTCTCTAATTCCACCTACGTTGCTGTGAATGCCATTTTTCCATTCATTTTTATGGAATGAGAGGATAAAGAAATATATATATATATATATCATTGATGGGGCATTTGGGCTGGTTCCATATTTTTGCAATTGGGAACTGTGCTGCTATAAACATGCATGTGCAAGTGTCTTTTATATATAATGACTTCTTTTCCTCTGGGTAGATACTCAGTAGTGGGATTGATGGTTCAAATGGTAGTTCTACTTTTAGTTCTTTAAGGAATCTCCACACTGCTTTCCGTAGTGGTTGTACTAGCTTACATTCCCAACAGCAGTGTAGAAGTGTTCCCTTTTAACCACATCCATGCCAGTATCTATCATTTTTTGATTTTTTGATTATGGCCATTCTTGCAGGAGTGAGGTGGTATCACATTGTGGTTTTGATTTGCATTTCCTTGATCATTAGTGATGTGGAGCATTTTTTCATATGTTTGTTGACCATTTGTATATCTTGTTTTTTTAATTATTATACTTTAAGTTCTAGGGTACATGTGCACAATATGCAGGTTTGTTACATATGTATACATGTGCCATGTTAGTGTGCTGCACCCATTAACTCATCATTTACATTAGGTATATCTCCTAAAGCTATCCCTCCCCCGTACCCCCACCGTAGGACAGGCCCTGGTGTGTGATGTTCCCCTTCCTGTGTCTAAGTGTTCTCATTCTCATTGTTCAATTCCAACCTGTGAGTGAGAACATGCGGTATTTGGTTTTTTGTCCTTGCAATAGTTTGCTGAGAATGATGGCTTTCAGCCTCATCCATGTCCCTACAATGGACATGAACTCATAATTTTTTATGGCTGCATAGTATTCCATGGTGTATATGTGCCACATTTTCTTAATCAAGTCTATCATTGATGGACATTTGGGTTGGTTCCAAGTCTTTGCTATTGTGAATAGTGCTGCAATAAGCATACATGTGCATGTGTCTTTACAGCAGCATGATTTATAATCCTTTGGGTATATACCCAGCAATGGGATGGTTGGGTCAAATGGTATTTCTAGTTCTGGATCCTTGAGGAATCACCACACTGTCTTCCACAATGGTTGAACTAGTTCATAGTCCCACCAACAGTGTAAAAGTGATCCTATTTCTCCACATTCTCTCCAGCACCTGTTGTTTCCTGACTTTTTAATGATCACCATTCTAACTGGTGTGAGATGGTATCTCATTGTGGTTTTGATTTGCGTTTCTCTGATGGCGAGTGATGATGAGCATTTTTTCATGTGTCTACATAAATGTCTACTTTCATGTGGCTACATAAATGTCTTCTTTTGAGAAGTGTCTGTTTATATCCTTTGCCCACTTTTTGATGGGGTTGTTTTTTTCTTGTAAATTTGTTTGAGTTCTTTGTAGGTTCTGGATATTAGCCCTTTGTCAGATGAGTAGATTGCAAAAATTTTCTCCCACTCTGTAGGTTGCCTGTTCACTCTGATGGTAGTTTCTTTTGCTGTGCAGGAGCTCTTTAGTTTAATTAGATCCCATTTGTCAATTTTGGCTTTCGTTGCCATTACTTTTGGTGTTTTAGACATGAAGTTCTTGCCCATGCCTATGTCCTGAATGGTATTGCCTAGGTTTTCTTCTAGGGTTTTTATGGTTTTAGGTCTAACATTTAAGTCTTTAATCCATCTTGAATTAATTTTTGTATAAGGTATAAGGAAGGTGTAAGGAAGTTTCAGCTTTCTACATATGGCTAGCCAGTTTTCCCAGCACTATTTATTAAATAGGGAATCCTTTCCCCATTTCTTGTTTTTGTCAGATTTGTCAAAGATCAGATGGTTGTAGATGTGTGGTATTATTTCTGAGGGCCCTGTTCTGTTCCATTGGTCTATATCTCTGTTTTGGTACCAGTACCATGCTGCTTTGGTTACTGTAGCCTTGCAGTATAGTTTGAAGTCAGGTAGTGTGATGCCTCCAGCTTTGTTCTTTTGGCTTATGATTGACTTGGCAATGCAGGCTCTTTTGTGGTTCCATATGAACTTTAAAGTAGTTTTTTCCAATTCTGTGAAGAAAGTCATTGGTAGCTTGATGGGGATGACATTGAATCTATAAATTACGTTGGGCAATATGGCCATTTTCATGATATTGATTCTTCCTATCCGTGAGCATGGAATGTTCTTCCATTTGTTTGTGTCCTCTTTTATTTCGTTGAGCAGTGGTTTGTAAATCTCCTTGAAGAGGTCCTTCACATCCCTTGTAAGTTGGATTCCTAACTATTTTATTGTCTTTGAAGCAATTGTGAATGGGAGTTCACTCATGATTTGGCTCTCTGTTTGTTGTTGGTGTATAAGAATGCTTGTGATTTTTGCACATTGATTTTGTATCCTGAGACTTTGCTGAAGTTGCTTATCAGCTTAAGGAGATTTTGGGCTGAGATGATGGAGTTTCTAAATATACAATCACATCAGCTGCAAACAGGGACAATTTGACTTCCTCTTTTCCTAATTAATACCCTTTATTTCTTTCTCCTGCCTGATTGCCCTGGCCAGAACTTCCAACACTGTGTTGAATGGGAGTGGTGAGACAGGGCATCCCTGTCTTGTGCCAGTTTTCAAAGGGAATGCTTCCAGTTTTTGCCCATTCAGTATGATATTGGCTGTGGGTTTGTCATAAATAGCTCTTATTATTTTGAGATATGTCCCATCAATACCTAATTTATTGAGAGTTTTTAGAATGAAGGGCTGTTGAATTTCGTCAAAGGCCTTTTCTGCATCTATTGAGATAATCATGTGGTTTTTGTCTTTGGTTCTGTTTATATGCTGGATAGTGTTTATTGATTTGCGTATGTTAAACCAGCCTTGCATCCCAGGGATGAAGCCCACTTGATCATGGTGGATGAACTTTTTGATGTGCTGCTGGATTCGGTTTCCCAGTATTTTATTGAGGATTTTTGCATCGATGTTCATCAGGGACATTGGTCTAAGATTCTCTTTTTTTGTTGTCTCTCTGTCAGGCTTTGGTATCAGGATGATGTTGGCCTGGTAAAATGAGTTAGGGAGGATTGCCTCTTTTTCTATGGATTGGAATAGTTTCAGAAGGAATGGTACTAGCTCCTCCTTGTACCTCTGGTAGAATTCAGCTGTGAATCTGTCTGGTCCTGGACTTTTTTTGGTTGGTAGGCTATTAATTATTGCCTCAATTTCAGAGCCTGCTATTGGTCTATTCAGGGATTCAATTTCTTCCTGGTTTAGTTGGGAGGGTATATGTGTCCAGGAATTTATCCATTTCTTCTAGATTTTCTAGTTTATTTGCATAGAGGTGTTTATAGTGTTCTCTGATGGTAGTTTGTATTTCTGTGGGATCAGTGGTGATACCGTCTTTATCATTTTTTATTGCATCTAGTTGATTCTTCTCTCTTCTTTATTAGTCTTGCTAGCAGTCTATCAATTTTGTTGATCTTTTCAAAACACCAGCTCCTGGATTCATGGATTTTTGGAAGGATTTTTTGTGTCTCTATCTCCTTCAGTTCTGCTCTGATCTTAGTTATTTCTTGCCTTCTGCTAGAAATTTTAATTGTGATGTTAGGGTGTCAATTTTAGATCTTTCCTGCTTTCTCTTGTGGGCATTTAGTGCTATAAATTTCCCTCTACACACTGCTTTAAATGTGTCCCGGAGATTCAGTTATGTTGTGTCTTTGTTCTCACTGGTTTCAAAGAACCTCTTCATTTCTGCCTTCATTTCATTATGTACCCAGTAGTCATTCAGGAGCAGGTTGTTCAGTTTCCATGTAGTTGAGTGATTTTGAGTGAATTTCTTAATCTGAGTTCTAATTTGATTGCACAGTGGTCTGAGAGACAGTTTGTTATAATTTCTGTTCTTTTACATTTGCTGAGGAGTGCTTTACTTCCAACTATGTGGTCGATTTTGGAATAAGTGCGATGTGGTGCTGAGAAGAATGTATATTCTATTGATTTGGAGTGGAGAGTTTTGTAGATGTCTATTAGGTCCTCTTGGTGCAGAGCTGAGTTCAATTACTGGATATCCTTGTTAACTTTCCATCTCGTTGATCTGTCTAATGTCGACAATGGGGTGCTAAAGTCTCCCATTATTATTGTGTGGGAGTGTAAGTCTCTTTGTAGGTCTCTGAGGACTTGCTTTATGAATCTGGGTGCTCCTATATTGGGTGCATATATATTTAGCATAGTTAGCTCTTCTGATTGAATTAATCCCTTTACCATTATGTAATGGCCTTCTTTGTCTCTTTTGATCTTTTTTGGTTTAAAGTCTGTTTTATCAGAGACTAGGATTGCAATCCCTGCCTTTTTTTGTTTTCCATTTGCTTGGTAGATCTTCTTCCATCCCTTTATTTTGAGCCTATATGTGTCTCTGCACATGAAATGGGTCTCCTGAATACAGCACACTGATGGGTCTTGACTCTTTATCCAATTTGCCAGTCTGTGTCTTTTAATTGGAGCATTATTTGATCTTGTCATTATGTGAATTTGATCTTGTCATTATGATGTTAGCTGGTTATTTTGCTTGTTAGTTGATGCAGTTTCTTCCTAGCATCAGTGGTCTTTACAATTTGGCATGTTTTTGCAGTAGCTGGTACCTGTTGTTCCTTTCCATGTTTAGTGCTTCCTTCAGGAGCTCTCGTAGGGCAGGCCTGGTGGTGACAAAAATCTCTCAGCATTTGCTTGTCTGTAAAGGATTTTATTTCTCCTTCACTTATGAAACTTAGTTTGGCTGGATATGAAATTCTAGGTTGAAAATTCTTTTCTTTAAGAGTGTTGAATATTGGCCCCCACTCTCTTCCGGCCTGCAGAGTTTCTGCCGGGAGATCCACTGTTAGACTGATGGGCTTCCCTTTGTAGGTAACCTGACCTTTCTCTCTGGCTGCCCTTAACATTTTTTCCTTCATTTCAACTTTGGTGAATCTGACAATTTTGTGTCTTGGAGTTGCTCTTCTCGAGGAGTATCTTTGTCGCATTCTCTGTATTTCCTGAATTTGAATGTTGGCCTGCCTTGCTCGGTTGGGGGAGTTCTCCTGGATAATATCCTGCAGTGTGTTTTCCAACTTGGTTCCATTCTCCCCGTCACTTTCAGGTACACCAATCAGATGTACATTTGCTCTTAAGTCCCATATTTGTTGGAGGCTTCATTCGTTTTTTTTTTTTTTTTACTCTTTTTTCTCTAAACTTCTCTTTCACTTCATTTCATTCATTTGATCTTCAATCACTGATACCCTTTCTTCCAGTTGATTGAATCAGCTATTGAAGCTTGTGCATTTGCCACGTAGTCCTCGTGTCATGGTTTTCAGCTCCATCAGGTCATTTAAGGACTTCTCTACACTGGTTATTCTAGTTAACCATTCGTCTAATCTGTTTTCAAGGTTTTTAGCTTCTTTGTGATGGGTTCGAACTTCCTTCTTTAGTTCAGAGAAGTTTGATCGTCTGAAGCCTTTTTCTCTCAACTTGTCAAAGTCATTCTCCATCCAGCTTTGTTCCATTGCTGGTGAGGAGCTGCATTCCTTTGGAGGGGGAGAGGTACTCTGATTTTTAGCATTTTCAGTTCTTCTGCTCTGTTTTTTCCCCATCTTTGTGGTTTTATCTACCTTTGGTCTTTGGTGATGGTGACGTACAGATGGGGTTTTGGTGTGGATGTCCTTTCTGTTTGTTAGTTTTCCTTCTAACAGTCAGGATTCTCAGCTGCAGGTCTGTTGGAGTTTGCCAGAGGTCCACTCCAGACCCTGTTTACCTGGGTATCAGCAGCAGAGGCTGCAGAGCAGTGAATGTTGCTGAACAGCAAATGTTGCTGCCTGATCGTTCCTCTGGAAGCTTCATCTTGGAGGGGTACCCTGCCGTGTGAGGTGTCAGTCTGCTCCTACTGGTGGGTGCCTCCCAGTTAGGCTACTTGGGGGTCAGGGACCCACTTGAGGAGGCAGTCTGTCAGTTCTCAGATCCCCAACTCTGTGCTGGGAGAACCCCTACTCTCTTCAAAGCTGTCAGACAGGGACATTTAAGTCTGCAGAGGTTTCTGCTCCCTTTTGTTCAGCTATGCCCTGCCCCCAAAAGTGGAGTCTACAGAGATAGGTAGGCCTCCTTGAGCTGTGGTGGGCTTCACCCAGTTTGAGCTTCCCTGCGCTTTTTTTACCTACTCAAGCCTCAGCAATGGTGGGCGCCCCTCCCGCAGCCTCGCTGCCGCCTTGCAGTTCTATCTCAGACCACTGTGCTGGCAATGAGTGAGGCTCCATGGGTGTGGGACCCTCTGAGCCAGGCATGGGATATAATCTCCTGGTGTGCCATTTGCTAAGACCATTGGAAAAGTGCAGTATTAGGGTGGGAGTGACCCGATTTTCCAGGTGCTGTCTGTCACAGCTTCCCTTGGCTAGGAAAAGGAATTCCCTGACTGCTTGTGCTTCCAGGGTGAGGCGATGCTTTGCCCTACTTTGGCTCACACTCAGTGGTCTGTGCCCACTGTCCTGCACCCACTGTCCAACACGCCTCAGTGAGATGAACCCAGTACCTCAGTTGGAAATGCAGAAATCACCCATCTTCTGCGTCGCTCACTCTGGGAGCTGTAGACTGCAGCTGTTCTCATCCGGCCATCTTGGAACTGCCCCCGACCATTTGTATATCTTCTTTTGAGAATTGTTTATTCATGTCCTTAATCTACTTTCTGATGAAATTGTTCACTTTTTTTCTTGTTGATTTGTTTGAGTTCTTTATAGATTCTGGATATTAGTCCTTTGTTGGATGTATAGATTGCAAAGATTTTCTCCTATTCTGTGGGTTGTGTGTTTACTTTGCTGATTGCTTCTTTTGTTGTGCAGAAGCTTTTTAGTTTAATTAAAACCCATCTATTTATCTTTGTTTTTGTTACATTTGCTTTTGGATTCTTGGTCATGAAGTCTTTGCCTAAGCCAATATCTAGAAAGTTTTTTCTGATGTTATCTTCTCAAATTTTTATGGTTTCAGGTTTTAGATTTAAGTCTTTGATCCATCTTGAGTTGATTTTTGTATAAGGTGAGAGATGAGGATCCAGTTTCATTCTTCTACACGTGGCTAGCGAATTATCCCAGCACCATTTGTTGAATAGGGTGTCCTTTCCCCACTTTATGTTTTTGTTTGCTTTGTCAAAAATCAATTGACTGTAAGTGTTTTGCTTTTTTTCTGGAATCTCTATTTTGTTCCATTGGTCTATATAACTATTTTTATACCAGTACCATACTGTTCTGGTGACTATGGCCTTATAGTGTAGTTTGAAGTCAGGTAATGTAATGTCTCCAGATTTGTTCTTTTTGCTTAGTCTTGCTTTGAATAGTAACAGCCAACCTTTATTAAAAGATCACTATGTACCTGGCATTTACCTAGACATTTTCAATTTATGTTAACTCAGCTCTCACAGCAACATTGTAAATTGGTGTGATAATTGGTGTGATAATATCAACTCTATGATATTATCACACAATTTCCTAGAAGAGTGATCTGAAGTTCATGTGGCTAGTACATTGTAAAGTCTAAATTTGATCCCAGATGTATTACTCCAAGGCCAATGCTGAGTCTTCTGGGATACTCTTCTCAAATGGCAATTCTAATCTTGTTGGCCAAGCCCTTGCCCTTGCCCCTGCAGCAGAATCATATGCAAGTTTCTTTGATTTAACTGCCTATGATAGTCCTCTGTTATAATCCTCAGGGAGTTAATGGAGTTAATTACTTGTTATTTGATTTTCAGATGCCTATTAGTCGGGAAGGATTATGCTAATGTATTTACTTACCTAATTAGGATTGAAAATGGGGACACAAGGCAGGAAGGAGAAACCAACCACTTGAGCTGTTACAGAGAGCAGTGTAATTTTGCTTTCGGGGTTTATGCAGCCTTCCCCCATCTCCTGCCCATGTTCTGGATGAAGGGAAAGGCTTGGGAACAGACCTCAACAGAGACCAAGCAGTGTGACATGGCATCTGAATGTGGAGTCCATCTCTGGATGCATCAGTAGGAGCAGAGAGGAAGGAGCAAAGGAGGGGAAGTTTCCACCAATCTCTTCCCTGGTGACCTCCCAGTCAGCACACTGGGCTTTATCTTGGATAGCACTCACCACTGTCATGTGACAAATGCTGGGTACCACTGGGGAATGCTTAGCTTGGAGAAGAGATGGTCTTCTTCAAGAGGACTGTGTGAAGGAGGAATTCACTGCTAAAAAAAAAAAAGAAGAAAGAACGAAATGTTAACTACACCCACCCCACCCTTCTGCCCCAGAAATCTTCAAAAGGACCTTTAAATCCTCGAGATCCTAAGAACTGGCAGGTACTTGGGCCTTTGAATGCCCTTTCCCATAATGTCTGCACATCCGTCTCAATGTTATATACCTTTCAAGGTCAGTACCAATCCCCTAGAGTTCCTGGCCCCACAAGTGGACCCTCTGGGTCCTTTTTAGCATCCTCCTATACCCTTGGCCAGCACAGGTGATTGGACAGCATTCTGTTGATTACCAGTAATAGCAAATCAAGCTCAGGCTGGCTTGAATAAAACATGTCATTTACCGGCTTGCAAAACTGAAGGGTTCTGGTTCTTTCTCAGTCCCCTAGCATCCCTGTGACAAGCTTCCAGCCCAATCACTCTTACCTTGGACCCTGGGTGATAGGAACTCACATGATGTCAGCGGGACTTGGGCTTCTTGTGTCTCTGAGCTATGCTCTCCTGTCAAATTTGCCTTTCATGGCTTTCCAATTCCACCCTCCAGGTTCCAGCCCTGTGCAAGAAAGAGAGTCTTTCCCTTGGAAATGGCATGGAAATCCTGGGTTTCTGTCCCATTGGCGCTGACAGAGTCATGTGCCCACCTGAAGCCAATCATTGTGTAGGAGGATGTCATGCTTTGATTGGTTAGACTTCAGTCTAACCCCATGGTCACTCTAGGAGGCAGGGATAGAGCTCACACTGCAAAGTGCATAGACTGAGAGGGAGGAAGGATGGTTTCCCATTTCCAAAAAGAAGATGAATAGTCACATGTGGCCAGAAATACATGTCCACCAACAGTGGGCAGTTAGTGGTCAGAGATGTTATATCGTTGGTGAACAAAGGAAACATGTTTACCTAAAGTTCTAGTCTGCTACATCACCGGGGTCTGACCTTGTATTATGGGCTGAGTCTTGAGCCCCCAAATTCATATGTAGAATCCCTAATTACCAGTATCTCAGAAGGTGACTGTATTTGGAACTAAGGCCTTTAAAGAGGTGATTAATTTGGGATGAGGCTGTTAAGGTGGGCCCTGATCCAATCTGACTGGTGCCCTTATAAGAAAAAGAAATTTGGACACACAAAGAAACACCAGGGAGGCACAAGTACAGAGGAAAGGCCATGTGAGGTCACAGGGAGAAGGAGGCTGTCAGCAAGCCAAGGAGAGAGGCCTTGGGAGAAACCAAACCTGCGGAAGCCTTGGTCTTGGACTTCCAGCCCCCAGAACTATGAGAAAATGAATTTCTATTGTTTAAGCTCCCCAGTTATATGGCAACTCCAGTAGATTAATACACCCTGAGTCTGAGAAAGAGAAGCAGTAGCCAACACTGGGTGTGGACACCTTCGCAGAGTTCTGTGTCTTATTCCTCATAGGGTATGTGGGATAGATGGGGAGGGCTGTGAATGACTTCAATTATAACTTGCCTGCCTTGGCTCTGGAACTGGACTGAAGAGCAGGGACAAGCCCAACAGTTAAAGCAGTGAGAACAGTGGGGTTGTAAACATTTTTTTGCCATGTCCCATGGATAAACAGACATTAAAACCCAACACGCACACAAGTATATAGAACAGAACTGAAGCAAAAACCTCAGGAAATAAGGTGCAGCCTTTCTATATGCAATGCACATTGATATCTCCTATTATATTTTCATTCATTTTAAAAATGCTGATTATGGCCCCCTAAATTGATTCATAGCTCGCCAATGGGTTACAGACTGCGGTTCGAAAAACCACTTCTCAGACTCTCCCAACATTTTCTTGCTTTACTCCCGGTACAGCTTCGGAAGGTGCTGCTATGTCCTGGGGTCTTCAAAGTCCCTGCGTATTCCTTCACCCTGCAGAGTTTTTGTTCACAGCATTTATCATCACGTGGGATGATGAATTCATTTTATTGATTATTAGCATAGAAAACACCTGAGGGTAAGGGCTTTTTTTGTCTGTTTTGTGTAGCCATTTCTCCAGCACCAAGGCAGTGCTTGAAGCACAGGGAGTTTGTGCAAGAGTTGTGAATGAATGGAGCTGAAACTCCTGGACTGGAAGACACTACAGATGACAGTCATCCATCGGAACATCAGCAGTTGGCTTGTCAGGGAACTGTAGTTCAATTCCCATCTGTCCCCTCTCCTGGGCCTACCCTGGTCCATGGGGACTGGAACTTCACTTTCTGCCCCTGACACTGCCCCAGGGAGGCAGTGTCTCAGAGCTGGCCTGGACCCCTTAACCTCCTCCCTGTCCTTTTGACAAGCCCTGTCACTGCTTATCCTTGAACTCTTTCCTGCCCTCAGTACCCAGGCCTGGGGCTCTTTTCATGCCTAGGCCACCTTCTTCTTGCCCTTGTGGTGCTACACTGGGGAGTCCTGGGAGGAGGGTGCTCTAAGCCAGGAGTGTCCCAGTGAATCAGTTGACATTCTTGCTGTGGCCTCTGGTTCAGTAGCTATATGGTCTTGGCATATTTTCTCTCTGAGCCTTGGCTTTTTCATCTGCAAAATGGAAAATAATCATCAATCTCTTGCAAATCTGCTGTAAAGGTGAAAGGTGGCAATGCATGTGTGGTACCTATGCTTACAAGCTTTCCTTTTCCTTCCTCCAGCATTATAGTGCTCTAATATAAAATAACACAATAGCTAACCTTCAGTCTGTAGATTCAGATACAGGATGTCAAACCTGAGTTTAACTCTAGCACTTAGAGTTGTTGGGGACCACGGGTCAGATCCACTGGAGGCAGGTGGGAGTTTGAGTAATAGTCTCTTACTCAGACCTGGAGTCAGTACAGCAGAGTCTCTTGCCCCAGGGCTCCAGGGGCTCAGACCTGTCTCTATGAGCCTATAATAGTCTAGGTTCTCTAGAGAAACAGAACTAATGGGTAGTTATCTATCTATCTATGTATCTATCTATGTATCTATGTATCTATCTATCTATCTATCTATCTATCTATCTATCTATCTATCTATCATCTATGTATCCATCTTCTGCCTATATATCTATCTATGTATCTATTATCTATCTATCATCTATATGTCTTTCTGTCTATCTATCTAGAGATGTATTAGAAGGCACTGGCTCATGTGGTTTTGTAGGCTGAGAAGCCTCAAGTTGTGCAGTTAGCAAGCCGGAAACCTGGGAGGGCCAATGGTGCAGTTCCAGTCCAAGCCTGAGCCCAAAGGCAAGAGAAGAACTGCATCCTGGCATGAAGAGAGTCAGGCAGAGAGGAGCTGCTTCTCCACAGGAGGGTCAGTCTTTTTGTTTAATTCAGTCCTTCAACAGATTGGATGAGGTCCACTCACATTAGGGAGGGCCATCTGCTTTATTCAGTCTATGGATTTAAGTGTCAGTCAAGTCCAAAAACACCCTCACAGGCACACCCAGAATATTTGACCAAATATCTGGGCACCCCATGGCCCAGTCAAGTTGACACATAAAATGGACCAGCACCAACACTCCATTATGGTGCTTTCCTGTGCCCATCCAGTTTCTGACTGATCTTACCCTGCTTCTGGCTCAGTGTCATCTCATTCTCCTCCTTCTGCTTCCCCATCCCCAAATCCTGCCAAGCCTTAACCTGTCTACTGCCCTGAGGACCTTTCTGAGGTGCTCTCTGCTGCCCCCATGTGGCCCCTGAAGGCAGACCTTTTTCCTGTCTCATGTTTGTAAAGATCAACAAGTTTATGCAAACCCATTCATTTATACAACCACTTACTCAATCTTGATTTATGGAAGGCCTGCTCTGGGCTTGGCACCATTGAATTCTTACATCAACCCTGAAAAGCTGGTGCTATTTACATTTGCCATTGAGAAAGTTGTGACTCTGTGAGGTTAGGTAAGCTAGAAAGAGTGCGACCAGGGCTCATTTCACATTGCTTTGCTATATGCCAGCTGCTGCAATGGACACTTCAAAGGGCATTGAGTGAGGCCTCAGAAAGGAGAGTCCCTCTCTGTGTCATTGAATGGACAAGAGGAGAAGTCTGGCCTGTCCGCTGCCTGAGCCTCGGTGGCTGTGAAGCTGGGTGGTGGCCACTTGTATCTGGGAAGACAGTGTGGCCTCCTAAGGGGCTTATATTTTCTTTGATAAATGGTTCTGGTGCTGAAAAAAATAACTTGGAAACCACCGTTGTGAAAGATTGGGAGCCCCCGAAGAATTTTAAGCAGGGAAGCAACATGATTACATTTGCATTTTAAAAAGGGAGACAAAGACAATTTAGTATAAAAATAAATCTCCTTAATCACATCATCACAGCAGAATAACTTTCCTCTGGGTGCATTCTCTCCCTGCCTTGATCACATGCGGGGGTTTTTACACAGTTGTGAACTTCACCACATTCGATTTGCATTCTTCTTTCTCACTCAATGGTACATGTCCTCCGGTGGCCTTCCTAGTGATCCTCTGGAGTGGCAGCCTGCTATGCCTTCCCAGTCTTCCTTCACTTCTTCATTCTTGTGTTGTGGGGTATTCACCCAGTAGCACCATGTGAGTGATAACTACTATTATTATCATTTAAATTGCATCTGATTTTTCTGTTTTATGAATGCCATAAAAACAAGTGTACTTGACCCCAGAGTTTTTTCAGTCCCTTATGGACTTTCCTCTTGGATATATTCCTACCAAAAGGATCCTGGGTCAAAGATCCTAAATGCTTTTTTAAAATAAATGTTTTAATAGACTTTAATGTTTGGAACAGTTTTAGATTCACAGTAAATTTGATTTGAAAATACAGGGAGTTTTCATATAGCCCTGCTCCTCGACATGCACGGCCTTCTACAGACAACATAAAAATCCTGCACTAGAAGGTACATTTGTTACAATCAATGAACCTACATTGACACACCATTACCACTGAGAGCTCATAATTTGCACTGAGGTTCACTCTTGATGTTGTACATTCTATGAGTTTTGACAAATGTATAAAGACATGTATCCACCTTTACGCTATTGTTGAAGTCAAATAAAATATGGAGAAGAATCTCTAAATTTAAAACAATTTATTTGGGAAGCAAGAATTGCAGTTTGGGGTATACTCACATACTAGGTGGTCTTTGGTGTGTCTCAAGAACGAAGAGAAGGTTGGGATTTTTATTAGAATAAAAATGTTGTAGTTTTGAAAGAAGACTCATCAGCACTTGAGAAGCTTTTGGGAACTGAAAACTTTTAGGTGAGTGACAGTGGGAGGTGAAACAAGTCTTAGAGTCCCAGCAGGTCTTTTCAGCAGCTACTAGGTAAAATTGGTCTTAGGGTTACAGCAAGTCCTTTCAGTAGTTGGGCTGATGGGAAAATTTAATTCTTGGAGCAGGTGCTATGTGCCGCGAGTTCATTTTCTTCCTGGTTCCTGGACTCTGATTTAGTTGGATATGACAAGAATTA
The DNA here is from genome assembly GCF_024542745.1 of Macaca thibetana thibetana. NCBI lineage: Eukaryota > Metazoa > Chordata > Mammalia > Primates > Cercopithecidae > Macaca > Macaca thibetana. Next base: position 44,907,933 of record NC_065586.1, read on the forward strand.
CTCAATTTGTATAACCAGTTTTCAAATATCTTACAGAGTAGTTTCGTGGCCCTAAAAATCCTCTATGCTCCACTTATTTATTTCTCCCTGCCTCCAAACCCCTGATCTTTTTACACTTCCATAGTTTTGCTTTTTCCAGAATATCATATATCTAGGATCATACAGTATGTAGCCTTTACACACCTACTTCTTTCACCTAGTAATATGCATTTTAGACTCTTCCATGTCTTTTCATGGCTTGACAGCTCATTTGTTTTTAGCACTGAACAATATTGCATTGTCCAGATGTAACAGTTTATTTATCCATTCACCCACTGAGGGACATCATTTGCTTCTAAGTTTTGGCAATTATGAGTAAGGCTGCTATAAACATCTGTGTGCAGGTTTTGTGTGGACATAAGTTTTCACTCCTTTTAGTAATTACCAAGGAGCACAATTGCTCGTTTGTATGGTAAGCATATGTTTAGTTCTATGAAAAACCACCAAACTGTCTCCTAAAATGGCTGTGCCATTTTGCAATCCCACCAACAATGATTGAGAGTTCCTGTTGTTCCACGTCCTCACCAGCACGGTGTTGCCAGTGTTCTGGAATTTGGCCACTCTAATAGCATTCTAAATGCTTTTTTACGCACTAGCCTGCTGAACAATGTCTCTCCATTTGTGGTGGAGCTGAGCTCAAAAGCAGCACGAGCCAGCATCAGCCTGAGGATTCTTGGTCCATGGCCACATGGGGACATGCTACATCAGGAGAGTGGGAGGTGGCGGACACTGTGCTCTTCCCTTCAGATCCCCCCTCAGGCCAACTCGTTCACCCCCAACCCCAACGAGGCCAGATTCTCCCAGATCCTAGCTGCCTTCCTCATGAGTAACTGCTCTCAAATGGAGGGAAATGGCTTGCCCAGGGTTAGGCTGGCAAGGGCATCCTGAGACCAGGACATGTTGAATTGGGACTACAAAGGTAAGGTCAGGTTCTCCCTCTGGCTGGTCCTGCATTCCTCATTCTGTATATTGGACCTCAATATCACTCCTGCATGGACTTCTGCAGACTTCTGCCTGCCCCAGAGTCTGTGTTCAGGGAACTCACCATCAAGCAGTGAGTGATTCGACCTGCCATCCTCTCCTAGCAGGGATGCAGCCTCAGTCTCCCAAAGAACAGACTTGACGAAGGTGGGCTGGGGTTATCCAGTCTCCCCTTTTTCAGGGGGCTACTCCTTGAACACCTTCTTGTGCAGCAATGATGCCAAAGCTAAGACCTTTCTGGTGTGAAGAGACAATGTTCTGGGAGTGCATGTAGACAGAAATGCTAAATGAATTTAAAAAAAAACATGGAGTTTTAGGTCCAAGGTTTTGCTGTGCCTTTTGGTAAAACACACATCATGGAAAGTGTGAGGGTTTGGGGTGAACAAATCTTGTTTCTGTCACTTTCAAGTGGTGTGAGCTTTGCCCTGTTGAGTGACCTCTCTCTTGCTCATCTTGGCAATGGCAATGACAATGCCGTCTTCAGAGTATTCCTGTGAGAATCAGAAGAGACTTATGTGTTCTGTGAACTACCTGGCATAAAAAGGGGTTCAAAAACAGCTCCTTTACTCTCTCTTTTCTGTTCATGTCCTAGGGTTTGGCCCTGTTTCTAATATAGTGGAAAATAATATCCCAGGTGGGCACCTCGAGGAAGTGTCTTTCTTTGGAGCTCGCCTGGGATTGTGACTACAGATAATGTTTTCATTCTGCTCAGAGTCCCCCGGACAGTGTCTTGATCATGCCCTCCCCCTCTGCATCTTACTTCCAGCAGGTGGAGAGTAAGCCATACTTTCACGTTGAAGATTACATCCCAGCAAGTCTGATCGAGAGGATGACCGCTCTACGGGTCCAAGTCGAAATCTCAGAGATGCACCGGCTCAGCTCTGCACTCTGGGGAGAGGATGCTGAGCTGGAGTTCTTGAGGGTAAGACCTTCCTGACCTGGAGAGAGGTGTTGGTCTTCAAGGGAATGCAGTCAGCAATCCCCTCTGGAGCCTTCTCAAGGGGCCCAGGTGTGTGCAGACCCACAAGGAGGCAAGGGTGGAGCTCTAAGAGGGAGGGAGGGGCAAGGAGAGGCTTCTGAAAGCAGCTGACATTGGAAATGACCCCAAAGAGGGTAGGATTTAGTGAGCTGGGGTGAGTGTGGTAGGGCTTTTGCTTATTTATTTATTTATTTTTTGAGACAGAGTCTCGCTCTGGGATTATAGGTGCCTGCCACCATGCCCCACTAATTTTTGTATTTTAGTAGAGGCAGGGTTTCCCCATGTTGGCCAGGCTGGTCTCAAACTCCTGATCTCAGGTAATCCGCCTGCCTTGGCCTCCCAGAGTGCTGGGACTACAGGCGTGAGCCACTGTGCCCGGCCAAATCTTAGATCAGCACTCCAGACACTTTCCTCCAAGCAGGGAGAGCACGTTTCTTAGAGTTGACACATGGGACAGCAGAAGAACAAGATCAGAGCTTGGGCCAGAGAAAAGCCGTTGCAAAACCCCAAGTTTGCAGCCCTCCAGGCAGCAGTCCTCAACACAGCACAGCTGCTGTGGCCTGTGCACAGGGGTACAGCTTGAGCCCGCTGTCTCTTCATCCGCGGGGCAGAAACAGTGTCACTGCAGTACCCCCGTGTGGGCACACACAATGATGAATAGTCTTTGCTACTCCACAACCTCCCCTTGCTGTGGGCCAGGCACTGGAAAATGGAGACAAAAAGCACATGCTCTTTGTTCCCAGGAAGCCCCACGTCTTGTGGGGAGGATTGCGGTCTATCCACAGGCACACAACTCAATAAACGCTCAATGGAACAAGAACAATACCAGCTACTCTATGTCAAGATGTGGGGACCAGGGAGGGAGTGGCTACTGTGCCTGTGCAGATACAGCTGGGGGGACAAGTGAGAGGACACTCGCAGCTTCCGCAGGACAGGATACAGACTGGGCCATTTGATTGGGGGAGCAGTTTTAAAAGGAAGCTAGGAGAATTGTATATTTCTCTGTACAGAAGTCAGGTAGAAATATTCCGTCTGTGTTTTCTAGCCCTTAATTGAGGTGGGTACTTGAAAACAGAACAGCCAACATGAGGTCGGGCCTTTGCTTTTCAGCCGGTCATTTTGCAGAACCATCCCTGTATCTAACATAGTGTAGCCTGCAAGCGTTTCGTTTGAGAAGCACTGGCAAAGCATGATCAGGGCACTCCATAGTCCAGGCTGCACATGTGTTCCCTGTCAAGGGGACGAAGCATTCCCCTGATGAAGGACCAGTGGAGACTTCAAAGCCACCTGATGATGAGTGGTCACAGAGCCACAGAACTGCAGAATCCAGTCTAGAGGCCAAGGACCCAACCCTGCAACAGACGCCTGCCTGCAGGATGGACGTTGCCTTCTGGCCTCTGCCCAGACCCTGGCTTTGAGCGCTGAGTTCACTGTCAGGATCCCTCGCTTCCTGGTTGAATGATGAAAAATGATTGTAAAAGAAACTACCAGGCTCAAAAGCAAAAATACAGGAAAACCAATTTTTCCCCCATTCACAGAAAGCACTGAATAGATTTTATTTCGTTTACATGTAATCTTTATCGGTTTCAAGGAGCACTCTTGCTTTTGCAGTTCCCCTTGGTAGACTGGTTGGGGTTGTTAACACTGGTGTTACCTGCCTGTGGTACAGAGAGAGAAACTTGACAGGGCTCTGTCATCACCCCCAGAGCACACTGGGAGCCTCTCATTAGGGTGAGGGTTTGTTAAAGGTTTTCTCCCCATCCCTGATTATAAAAGTAAACATCACCTCATAATTCTGCTGCCTGGAGATAGCACAGTTATATTTTGGTATATTCATCCTTCTCTGTTTGTTCTGTGCATTCCTATATATGTGTATATGCGTATATATTTAAAATTAGCTTTATATTATATATGCACTTTTATGTATGCATATAATCCCATAAATCTAAACATTTGAAAACTTCTTTTGAATTAACGTATGTTGTACCCTACTTTTTTCTCTCAATGCTCTATTGTTTAACATATGAATAGTTTCCAATATGGGACTATTTAAAACTATACTGAGATTAGCATCTTTTACATATAAATCTTAGCTGTATTTCTGCTTCATTCCTCAGGGATAGAATCTCATGAGTGGAATTACTGGGTGGAAGGTAATAAACATTTTGAACATTGTTGATACATATTGCTAAGACACCTTGCACTGCAGTCATTTCTGGACACTTTCCATCCCTTCTACTGGGCTATAAATGTCTGGAGGGTCCTGGATCCTCAGAGCCCATCACAGAGCTCAGTTACTACTCTACAAGCAATCACTGGATTATTTAGTTATAGCTCCTCATGGCTCTTGTTTTTCATTAGGAAAAGGAGAAAACCATTATTGGGAGGCTGCCTCTTGGCCCCCAGTTCACTAATGACTAACTCTGACAGTTCAGCATCTCATACTAGCAACAGACTGGGCAAAAGTCCATTTTGGGGAGCACTGAATACCATAGTCTGTCTGTAGATTCACAACTATGCTAGCTTATTAATCTCAGAATAACCTGTTTAAGGTGAATTTGGTGTTTTCCTAACTTCCTCAACCATGGAGCCATTTTCCTACATAGCTGTGGGTTGTAATAGGTTATTAAAATATTTTTTTCTTGCTATTGAAATCATACTGGTTGTATCCTATAGTTTCTCCCACTTAGCACTACAACAAATGCACTCTCCTGATAATTACAAATGCTTTATAAATATCCTTTGCAAAGGCTGCCTGATAATCAATTTTAAGGCAGTACTGTTTTTAGGAAACCGTTTACTGCCAGGAGCTGGTTTCCCCAAATCACCCCACAAATCTGTACTGAACAGCATTATGAGAAGGGGTAGTCCTTATTATTCAGCATATTTTCTTAGGGTAGATACCCACAGGTGGAATTATAAGGTCAGAGAAGATGAATTCTGAACCCCTTGATGAATATCCAGAAATAACAATCCATTTGTTTTGAAGAACGTTCAATACAGCAAGGGTGCTGTGTGGCTGGCAGCCAGGAGTGCTTGGTCCCATCTCAACTTTGCTGCCTGTTGTAAGGAGGACAGGCCTTGTAGTAAGATGGCCCAAAGCACATGGAGAGGAAATGACCCTTTGAAAGGACACCCAGCAATAGCAATCCAAACGGGGCCAGGAGAAGCATCCTAGGAGACTCCCTAGCAGACAGGGAATGGAGGTAGACTTCATTATTTTATTGTTTTACAGATGAAGATGCCATTGACAACATTAAGTATATTCATCTATGTTTCCAGGCCTTTTGGATTCCCTGTATTTCAGTTGTTAAGAGTGAAGACTCAGGAGCAAACAGGCTCATCTTTCCATATTTCTATTCCTGGCTCCAAAGCAGGAACTTGGACAGATTACTTAGAAAAGGGATAGCTTCACCATCTCTGTGATTGTTCTGAAGATTAAATAATAATGAAATTATGCTGGGAGAGGCTTAGCATAGTGCTTTACCAGTAGGAATCTTGAGGCCCAAAGAACTGAAAAGTATCATATCTCTCTTTGTATAAACAATAAATTAGAATATAAACTAATACTAAACAATTGAAGAATTGTAAGTCTAGCAAAGGCATCTTTATCCTAATGAGGACTACTTATTAATGCTTACTTTTTAAAAGAAATATCACACTGAATTCTTTAAAAACATCTACCTGGTTATCTTGGGGTGGTTCTGCTTTGTTTAACTTTAATCACATGCCCAGTCTGGTCACTGGATATTTCAGCACCAGCGCTCAATAAATATTGATTTGTATGATGATGAGGATACTGATTGATTATCATGACGATGATAATGATGATGATGATGATGACAGGGTCTCTCCAAAGTTAAACAAAGGAGGCTTAGGGTTCAGAAATGTAATCTGAACCTTGTGTGAAGAGCTGTGGAGTCTGCAGGCAACATAAGCTGTCTGCACGGACTTCATCAACGGTGAATGGGCAAGGAGCCTGAGAAAGGAGCCCTCAAAAGCCATAATTTGTCCCTTTTTTTGTGACATTGCCTGGGGGTGAGATTGGATAGGACATGATGCTCTCTGGTTGGGGGCAGGAATGGGATACCAGATCTCAGCAATACAGTCCTTCTGAGAGGGCTTCAAATGCATGGAGCAAGAGGTCCTGGCTGTGGGTCCCAGAGACACATCAACTTTCTGATGGGGACTGGCGTATTCCTGGTGAAGATAAAGTTGGGAAAGCCCAGGGTGGGAAAGTGACTGCCATTCAGGTGTAGAAACATTTGTGTTCATTTTATACTCTGGTCTCTTAAGAAGTTGGTGGCCTAATGCAGTCCCCAGCTCCAGTTGGCCCATGGCCCCTGGCAAAATTTATTCCCCTAACCTGGTAAACAGAGGCAAGACCTTGGGCTATGGGGACCCCCACGAAGGCATTGCTGCATGGTGAGGAGTGCCAAAGTGAATTGTCATTTTCTCTGCAGTTCACAACTAATACTGGTGATCTGGAAGGTTGCTTTCTATGCCTCAGCCTCAGTTTTTCTATCTGTCATATAAGGGGGTTGGAACAGAAAACACTATAGACTCTGACACAACCAGGAAAAGAAATCTCTTACCATGAGATGTCCCAGAAGAGTATGAATTCTAAAAAACTTATTCAGAATATTATTATTCTACTGTGTTATTTTCATAATAACTGTGTTCTAAGTACTGTTTTAGGTATTCCATAAGAAAAGTATTCCTTGGTTACAAAAAAAAAAAAAAAAAAAAAAGGAAAATTCCATCATATCAGAGGTGCAGAGAAATTCTGTACGTAGCAAATAAATCTGCTCGATCCAGTGTTTCCTAAACTTATGTGACAATCCTACTCTTTCTTTTCAGAACGCCTATCAGTGTGTTTTGCATGGAGTGAATGACGTGAGGCCCATTATTTTAAACCATGTGCCTGTCTCTTCTAAATCAGCCTTTTTCTGCTCCAGGTCACTCAGCAGCTCCCAGAATATGGTGTGCTGGTTCACCAAGTATTCTCAGAGAAGAGGAGGCCAGAAGAGCAGATGGCCCTGGGGATCTGTGCCAAAGGTGTCGTAGTATATGAAGTGAAAAACAACAGCAGAATTGCAACTTTACGGTTTCAGTGGAGAGAAACTGGAAAGATTTCTACTTACGTGAGTGCAGCTCAGTTGATACATAACCTGCACTTCATTTTCCTCTAATTTGTTGGCCATTTAGAGGAGCAATGGGTCGTGGGTCACGTGGCTTTCTCCTGACCAAACATTCTCACAACCTGTCTGTTTGTTAACCTGCATTCTGATGCATTGAAGGATATTTGGAAGAAGTCTGCCAAGGGATTTTGGGAGGTCCTCAGGAGGCCATTTCTTCCCTACTATTCCTTGCCTGGACTCCCACATATCCCCAAGAACAGCCATTGGTCTAAAGGGCTACACTTCCCTTCTGGGTAATGTTTTCTTAATTTGGAGACTCCATTAATGTTGAGAGCAAAGTTGGAGATGGGAAATGGATGTTGAGAGTGTAGTTCAGGTTGAGTGGAGCCTGCAAGGTTTGGAAACTTCTTCCTGTGTTTTAATTTTCCCTTTGCACACAATGTGCCAAGGCTTCTGGTCTGTCTCTGAGGACTACAGGTGTGCTACGGGACACTGAGGATTGCAAAATTTTGATAGCTCTTAAAAGTTTCAAAGTCTATTTTTGGATAGAAAATCCCCATTAAGTATACAACATTTGGAATCTACTTGAACACTATTTGCATGCATATTTCTACCTCCTGAAGTGAGTCACTCTGGCACTGTATCCTGGTGGCTGACAGCCTCTGCCTGTCCTGTGGTTGTTCCAGTCAGTACCTGTGTCACTTCAGTAATGATTTATTATAAAATATGAAGTTCTTTATCTTGTGGCCCATGAAAAAATATTTGTTTCCTATTTAGTTTTATCTATGGTTAAAAACATTTTCTGACTAGATCACTATTTGTATTATTATTTGATGTTAGAGTTTCCAGAGTAGAACATAATTGCTTTCATTCATTTTCAGGATGTTTCTTTTATTTCTTCCATCTTGGCTTTGAAGTTAACACATTGTCAAGATACAATTTCATAATAAATTGTTGTTTGTTTTCAGGAAAAAAGCTTACATCTAAAAATAAATAATAATTGAGCACAATTTAATAGAGTTTATTCAGGTGGTCCATATATTATCAGGAAACTGACTTTTTTTTCCAAATTATTTTGACCAAACTCAAATGAATTTATATTTGTGAATTTTTCAGAATTTTAGTTACTCAAATTACTTTAACTAAACTGAAAGATTATATGAAGAACTTTGTTTAATGAATTTAATACTACTACATTACTTATTTTTATTGCATGTTTAATTGTTCAGATTTTTCAGTGCACTATGCTTCAAAATATTCATAAAAATGCAGATAACCTAAAAAGTAACTTTTAAAAATGGAATTTTTTGAAGCTGTAAAGCTCAACAGTCCCCTTAAGTAAGTACTTTATGTATACATTGGTTTAACTTTTACAGGTATTTATTTCCCCCCCTACCAGGGGATTTCCTGATTAAATTAGTTGATTAATTTCTTGATTAAAACTGGGAAGTCATCAGGCTCTGAAGACAAACTTACTAGCTCAAAAAATACTTAATTAGGGTTTCCATTCTCTGATGATCATCCTCTTCCTTGGCATGAATAACTTATTTTTACAGAACAGTCATCAGATAAAGTAATGTCATCGGCAGCTTGCTGCAAACCAAGCATCTTACGCAGAAAATGACTTGAACTCTTTATGCTTCTGTAAGAACAAAATAGGGAATTCAGTGAATAATATGAAAATTTACTCAGGAAACTGGTCTTAGTTTTGCTTTTTAATACCTGAGGCCAAAATTCTTCAAACAATTACAGATCATTCATCTTGCCAGCCTGCACCAAAGCAGCAAAGGAAATAGAGAAAGATGACATTTCCAAAGAATATGATTCGTAGATGTGTTGGCATCCATGTGTGGTTTGATTGTTCAATCAAAAACCTGTTCCTTCTAGAACAATAAACCTATGCATGTTAGTAACTGTTCTTGGTTATCAACACTAGTTAAATCTCTGAAGAGAAATGCATAGAAACAGAAGCAGATACATGCTATGTAGGGCCCTCTCTATGAAAAAGAATACAAAGTTACAATAGATGGCATGAAAGAAATGTTTATTTAGAATGAGAAAAGAAATCACAAAAACTTTATGAATTTTTAAAAGCGAACAAATCCTGCAGATATCACAAAAGCCAGCAAGTAATATTTTTATTAACTTCCTGACAATGTCTATAATACTTTTTTCCTTTCAAATTTTTAATGGCATACTCTGATTATTTTTCCGTATGATGAAACTTTTGTTATATAATTTTCTCTAGAGAGGATAGAAATGTAGTTTAGCTTTTCTTCTAGCGTGGTGGATTGAAATGTTTTTATTATTGAAATGATTAATAGGATGCATGAAACATGCAGCTTTGCACGAAACATTTTTGCTGTTTCTAGTGCTGCAACAGAGTTCTTTGCTGCAAATGCATGAAACCTAACAAATTCTATTTCATGGGATTCCCATAAAAAATTCATATGATGTATTGATAATGCAGTATACACAATTATAGAGTATATCCGTGATAGGGAAGCATTTCAATTGGATGAGTATTTTTGAGAACTAAATTATAGTTTTTCATTTCTGATGAGTGCAAAAACTTCTTGTAGATCAGCTACTGGCTCTGTACAGCTCATGCTTCCGTCGGGGGCTGGGTATTATAGAGCATGGTCAATTTCATCTGGCTGCTGGCCCTGCAACTTTCTGCTGAGATTTTAGGTGAGTTAGACAAATGGAAGGAGTATTCTGGGATGGCTACAATAAAGCAATTCTAGAAGAGCCTTCAAATCACCTAAATAAATCCAACTAAATCTAAACAAAGTGTATCCCCATCTCAACTTCTTAGAGAGATCTGGTTCGTATCACCCAATACCACCTGGTGCGAAGGTAAGTGGCAAGGAGGGTGTGTCCGAGTAGAAAGAGTCAGTGGTCTTAACCAACTGGGGTGAAAACATCTTACTTTCTGCGTATTATAAGACCATGTGAATGCATTGCCAGGGCTCCTCCCAGGAGGTGAGGGCCCTGGAGCTTCAGTTTCATTAGCTTGATGGCAAATCTCCCCTGCCTAGAAAACTATTATTTGTATTTGATACAAAGATGTATCAAAACAAATAATCAAGCAGGTGAACAAATAACAACAGAAAAAAAAAAAAAAACTCCCAGGGATGAAAAACATTCAAAATGGTAAACTGATGCTTTGAAACCAGCATGTTACAGAGCACCTGCTATGAATTAGGTGTGTGCAAGAGTAATTGCGGTTTTCGCCATTACTTTTAACGGCGAAAACCACGATTACTTTTGCACCAACCTAATATGTTTATACTGCAACCACAGAAGTGTAAAGAAGGGATTTCATGCTGGTGCTGAAAACTCAGAGATTGGAGTTATACATCATCGTATACATCATTAGAGCAGCAGCTTGCCTATACGAAAGTTTGCGGATAAGAATTTTCCATTATATGATGTTATCAAAATGGTGATAAATAGAAATAAAATCCAAACCACTACAGTCAAGACTGTTTTCACCTTTATGTCAAGAAATAGGATCAACATTCCACTCTGGTGTTTGATACCTTGGAGCACTGGCATCTGAAAGGAGAGTTTTGCTGAGAGTTTATAAGCTGAAAGAAACTTTGGTGTGTGTGTTTGTTTGTATGTGTGTGTGTGAATGATCCTCCCTTCTCAGATTTGTTAAAAAATAGTTATTACATTTTAAAAAGTGATTTATTCTTGCAAGGCACAGTGGCTCATCCCTGTAATTCCAGCACTTTGAGAGGCTGAGGAGGATCACTTAAGCCTAGGAGTTCGAGACTAGCCTGGGCAACATAGTGATACCCCTGTCTCTACTTAAAAAATACAAAAATTAGCTGGATGTGGTGGTGCCTGACTATGATCCCAGCTACTTGGGAGGCTGAGGTGGGAGGATTGCTTGAACCCAGCACTTTAAGGTATCAGTGAGTTATGATTGTGTCGCTGCACTCCAGACTGGGTGACAGAGCGAGACCCTGTCTCAAAAGAAGAGTGACTTGTACATATAAAAAATGCTTAATATCTGGATAAACTTAATATAAAACTATCAGGATTGCATGAAAGACTATCAGTGTGTACTGACAAAGTGTTTGGATTTCAAGCAAATATTCAACTTTGAAAAAATGTGGATAAAATGATCTGTTGAGTACTAAAGAATTATTACGAGTAGTGGAGCAGCATTTATGAATGCTTGAGACAACACCTTATTTAAAGAAATACTAGTTATAGTACAGTTCAATTGGATTCAGAATCCATTCCTATTAGCACAAGGAGGCTTAGCACTATACTTGTCAGTAAAAGTAGAGTATATAGAGAATGAGCAACTTATCTAAAATTAAGTTAATGGTGAAAAGGAGTTTCTCAGAGAAAAAGCAATGAATATTTATCTGCCTTTTGTTGATATCTGACATGCGTGAATGGAATTTCTTGGAAATGGTGACTATCAGGAATTAAAAGAGATTAGCCTTAAAGAGGATCAGGGGTTTCTGGGAGCCCTTTCAAGCATAAGCCCTGTTTCTATAAAGTTATCTTTATGGGAGCAAGCTGAAAGTTCTTATTGAAATAGATAGAATACCCAGAATGAAGATTTTATTTGGAAGTTTTATACGAATTAATATTTAATACCACCTATATTTATATTTTATTGTTCTTATCAGAATAATATATTGCAAAAATTTATATCTTTCTCATAAGGCTCCATACAGGTAGGCTCATATAGGTCATCTTCCCCAGTTTAGCCCAGTGAGCTGGACAAATACTATCACTTTGTTTGTGGGCCTTGAAGGTATAATGTGGGGAAGCATTTCTTTGTGGTGTGACCTCAATTCCTGTGGCATTTTGAGGACTCTTGCTTTTTTATTTTTCATCTGCAGAATAAAAAAAGTGATAGAATCTCTCTTATTCTGTAGTTGTGAAGACAAATTCATACTCATAAAGCATTTAGAACAGAATCTGCCATGTTATAGGCAGAAATATTATAACACACAGGTGTTTTTATCTTTTTCATAACCCGACTAGTTGAGATTTTGTCTACAACTTCTTGGAGTTTGTACAATAAAAGCAATGGGAGTACTTAGTGGCTTTTCATAATGCACACTGAGGGTTAGGTTCCATCCTTGCTGAGGTCAATGTACCTGACCCACTTCATGTTCTCTTCACCCAGCATGCTCCTTGGAAAATAGTAATTGTTTGATAAACAATTTGATTGATGAATGAAGAAAAAACTAAAAAGAGGGATTTCCTTTACGCCAAGAAGAATATCAGGCCATAGTCAGACAGCATCTGCCATGCACCCGTGGATGCCTGCTACAGGATGTGGAACTGAGGGACCGAGCATTTTCTTGCAGTTGTGCATCAGTGGAGAGTTGTGGATGATCAGTGTATTAAAGTCTGTGTTTGCTTCCTTCAGCAAAAAAAGTTCACCATCACAAGCAGTGTCACTGGGAAGAAGCACACGTTTGTCACGGATTCAGCCAAGACCAGTAAATACTTACTGGACCTCTGCTCAGCCCAGCATGGGTTTAATGCACAGATGGGTTCTGGGCAGCCTTCCCATGTTTTATTTGGTAAGTAGAAGCTATATTCCCCATATACACTGTGACAGTTTGTTATTTCATAAAATAATTTGTATAAATAGAAACAATTGATCTGGGTACCTCTAACAGAGTTGTAAATCTCTCTAATAATGACAGAAATACAATAAAAATGAAATATAGTTTTATTTTCTCATGTTGGCAAGCACTAAAATAAATAACACTGGGAGGGTAAATTAATATGATCTTTTCAGAGTGCAATTGGAAATATATATCAAAAGCCTTAAAAAGTGCATGTCCTGTTGGCCCCATAATTTTACTTGTAGCTAGATATTTATCCTAAGATAATCAATATAGACATACCCAAAAGTTGCTGCCCATGGACGTCTACTAGGGTGTCGTTTATGACAGTGACCATTTGAAAGTAATCTAAGTATCCAAACATAGAAGACCAGATAAATAAACCAAGAACATCTATATAAGTCAGACAGTAAAATCAGTTTTTGGACACTAATGATACATGAAACTACATGATATGGTGCTAAGTGAGGAAAAGGAAGTTATAAGACTGTATCTAGCTAGCACCGTCCAATGACACTTTCTTCAATGATGGAAATATCTGCATTGTTCAGTGTGGGAGTCACTAGCAATGCAGACCTATCATTAACAAAAGTTTTTGGAAAAGGAATTCGAAGGAAAAGACTTTATTCCCATTACAGTCTGCAAACCCAGAAGGCACAACCTGGGTATAAAACAAAGGTGTGTTCTAGAGAACTAAGAGAGGGTTTGGCTTTTATAGAGAAAGTTCCCACCTAGGTTCCCAATCAAGTTCATTTATGCAAATGAAGGATTCAAACTTGCTTAGTTCAGATTGGTTGATGTGGTGCAGTTCTGGCTAGCTGAAGTAGCTGAGCTCTGATTTGAGGAGGCAGGTGAGCTCTGATTGGTTGGTTCAGGTGAGCTCTGAAAGTCCCAATATTAAACAGAAGGGTGGGTATTCAGGGAACTCAGAGTACCTGTGTGACCTCTAATCAGCAAATGGCTGCTTGGCTCTGTTTTATTTATTTATTTATTTATTTATTTATTTATTTATTTATATTTTTTAGCTTTTAGTTTTTATTTACTTATGAAACATAATACAATTTTGGACAAAAGGTAACAAATAAACATTGAAATTTCAGTGGCTTAATACAGCAAAAGTTTGCTTCTCAGGTGCTTCTTAGTCTGGCTATTTTGCAGCTCTCCTCCAGCGACTTGGGGTCTTGGCTGCTTCCACGGAGAGCTCCATTATCTAGAACAATTACTCCAGAAAGGAAAGAGAGAGGTGTAAAATTGCACAAGATGTTTTAAGAGACAGACCCCAAAGTGACTCATATTCCTTTCATCTGCATTTCATTAACAGAACATAGTCACACGGCCCCCATGACCACTACAAGAGGGGTTGGAAAGGGAGGAGTTCCTGTGTGCCCAGGAAGAGGAAGTAGTGTAATGATACACCATGGTCCTTGCCATAATGGCTGTAGCCATCTACTGTATCACCCTTAATTGAGAGTTTGGTATTAAATTCATAGCAGGACCAGATTACTGAAGAGGCAGAGTTTGTAATTTGTGTTTAGATTGGAATCCTTGCAAGGAAAAACACTAAAATGTTTCTGCAGTACACATAATCTAGAGATCAGGTGAACAGCATGGTGACCTGAATGCAGCACAGTTGAAGATTACCTACCAACAAAAATGACAAGGAATGTCCTATTAAATAGCCCTGGAAGCACCTGTACCAATCAGGAAGCTATTTGCTGCTGCTTAGCAATTACAGTGAGAAATGTAACTCATCACATTCTCCTACTTTTGGTTGCTTAGCAGATCTTTTGCTTACTAAATTCAAAAAATATAAATACCCTTGTTTTACCAGGACCATATCTTAAAAATTTAAGGTACCTAGTATGGTAGGATTTTTTTGCCTGAACTTATTTTTTTCAGAAAAATTTCAACTTTTATTTTAGATGCAGGGGATACTTGTGCAGATTTGTTACATGGGAATATTATGTGATGCTGAGAGGTTTGGAGTATGGATCCAGTCACCCTGGTAGTGAGCATAGAAGCTGATAGGTAGTTTTCTAACCCACCTCACCTTCCTCCACCCTCTAGTAGTCCACAGTGTCTATTGTTCCCATATTTATGTCTATGTCTGATCAATGCTTAGCTCTTGCTTATAAGGAAGAACATGTGGTATTTGATTTTCTGTTCCTGCATTAATTTCCTTAGGAATTTGGCTTTCAGCTCGATCCATGTTGCTGGATACAAAACCAATGTACAAAAATCGGTAGCATCTCTATATACCAACAACATCTCAGGCTGAGAGTGAAATCAAGAACACAATCCCACTTAAACAATAGCCACAAAGAAAATGAAATACCCAGGAATACAGCTAACCAGGAAAGTTGAACAATCTCTACAAGGAGAACTACAAAACACTGCTGAAAGAAATAAGAGATGACACAAATAAATGGAAAAACATTCTATGCTTATGGATTGGAAGAATCAATATTGTAAAAATAGCCATATTGCCCAAAGCAATTTACAGATTCAGTGCTATTCCTATCAAACTACCAATGTCATTCTTCACAGGATTAGAAAAACAATTCTAAAATTCGTATGGGACCTAAAAAGAGCCTGAATGGCCAAAGCAATCTATTTTAAATTTGGGCCCAGTTAGCTGCTCAGAATCCATCTTGAGGGACTGGCTCTTTCAAGTTCACGTTTGTTCACACTATTGGACACTTCAAAGGTGGCAACAAGAACTGAGGGATTAAATTTTCAATGTTATTTAATTTTCGTCCATTTATATTTAAATTTAAACAACCACATGTGCCTACTGTATTGAATAGCACAGTTATAGATAGACACACCACACTAATTTGGTTAATATTAATGTATTTTAAGATAAGAAAGAATACAGAAATGAACTACACCAAAATGTTACTTGTTATTACCTTTGGGAGTTAGGTATGCAGGCATGACTGTTTTCTCTGTGATACTTTTTCGATATTTATTAAACTTACAACAATGAACATGTATTATTGTTATAACTAAGAGTGAGACTATTGGTTAAAATGGGGCACACATCACATAAGACAAATTAATATTTATTGAGCATTTACGAAGTGCTATGGAGCTATTTACTATTGTTATTACTAACTTTTCTGCTGTTATGCTAAGTACTTACACTAATTACCTCCCTTATGTTCATAATTTATTGTTTTCTCAAACTGCCCTGGCCAAGCAGCCCCAGGAGGCGTATACCAGCATTATGGGGAGGAGCAAACTGAGACTTGGAAAAGTTAAATAATGTGCTGGCTGCTTAGTGGTGGGCCTAGTCAAGGTTTGAACCTGTGGCTGTTGGGGCCCGGCGCCTGTACTACGGCCTTTTATAACCAGCCAGAGCATGGAATTCAGTGCTAGAGAGACTTGGTTTTGCACACTGGCTTTACCACAGCCACTGTCAATCTGTAAGCATTAGTTCTTCTTTGGTTACAAAAGGGAACAATATAATACAGTGGTTTACACCCTTCATGTTCAGAGCGTGGTTTCTGGAGCTGCAGCATGCATGTCATCTGGGAGCTTGCAAAGGATGCAGAATTGCAGGCCTCACTCCAGACCTTCAGAATCTGAATCTGCCTTTTAAAAAGAACCCAAGTGATTTGAATGTACATATAAGTTTCAGAAACACTGATTTGGAATGTGGCCTGTGGAGTCCGGTAGACTGAGGGGAGTGCCACTTTCTAGCTGTGTGACTTTGGGCAGCTCACTTCCCCTTTCAGAGCTGGAGTGCCCTCATTGGCGCATACAGACCATCCTGTCGGTTTGTGTTGTGCTCCAGCGGGAAGGTGCGTGCGTGTAACATTTCCAGCTCAATGTCTGGTGTTCTGTGCTCAGTGCGAGAGTAGTAATGGTGGCTCCTGCTCACGGGGGTTTTGTTCAGTGCCAGCCAATTCATGTGGGAGCTGTGTCATTGGGCCCTGGGGCTGGCCCAGGAGTTGGGGTCAACTGGGAAACAAAATTGCTGAACTTTCAGATGCAGAACCAAACGCAGAAAATTATGGTAGCTTATTTTATTATTTGCAGCAGAACCAGATGAACATATAAACATTTCATTGAAACCACAGGCTGGTGGTTCCAGGATATTTCCAGGGAGCTGGAGGTGACAAATGTAAATTAATTATACCTGACTTACCTGCTATTGCTGAGAACAGCGTGTGAAACACCATTGATGTTGCTTTTATTGCCTGATTTCAGTGACTGTAAAATATTTATAAAGATTTCATGAGCTCACTTGTAAAATTAGTCCTTTCAGGCCTATTTGGCTTGTAATAGGCTGTTTTCTCAAACTGCACATTCTACTGTCTTAGGAGTTTTTAGGAATCTAACATTTGTTTGCATTGAAAGGATGAGTTCAGACAAAGTTTCCTTGCCTTTTAAAATATTTCTTCATTTTAGAAACTCTCTCTGCAGATACCCTTTTCAGTGATTACATGCAGCTGAGAACTGGCCACCTCCAGCTGATGGCCCCACACATCCCTCAAGCTCGGGGCATCCATAATTGATCTCTTCCTCTCACACGCCTCTCTTTGCCATGATATCTGTCTTGTTCAAATGGGTCCACCCAGCCTCCCTGCAGGAAACTGGGAGTGTCTGGGAGTCTCTTCCCACCCCACTTGTCACCAAAAACAGAGAGAGAGCAATATCAAAGCTGGGGGAACCCAATACATGTCATATCCTTGAAATGGAGGCACGTCACATAATGGACTTGCTGCTGGTACTCATGTCCCGGATAATTGTCCTTCTCAGCCTTCAGAGTGACCTTTCAAAAGGACCAATCCGATCATTTTCTTCCATACTGAAAACTTGTTAATGGCTCTCTGCTGTCTGCAGGGACAAGCTCAAACTTCTTCTAGAATGGCATGCCAGACACTTCCCACTCTGCCCCCAGTCCTGCTGTATTCTTTGCCCTGACTCTTCCTCTCTGGCCTCTGGCTGTTTTTCATGCCAGCTTGCAGGCTGTTCGGCACACCAGGATGACTCAGCTTCCAGGGCCTTTGTGTCCAGCATACCCTCTGCCTACAGCGCATTCCCAACCCTTTCCTGGCTCAGACCACCAAGAAAAGTCCGGTAACCTCCTCCTTGAAGGCTTTCCTGATTGACTGCCCCCAGGTGGCTCTTCCTAGGTGGATGGACCACTCCCTCTGCTGTGCAGACTTCTGTCTTCTTACCTGTATTATTCCGCCACTTTTATTTGTGGATATGTCTGCCTGTAGTCAGCAGTGGACTGGGAGTTCCACAAGAACAGCTCCAGCACAGAACAGAGGTGTGGTGTGTCAAATGGGAAACAGTTAATACATGTTTTTTGATGAACAAATGGACGATTTGCGTGGAATTACAATCATTTACTGAACCCTTCCCATTTTTGATATTTAGTTCACTTTTTGTTTTTAAGTATTATAAATAATATGATAAATATCATTTGAATAAATATTTTTCTGTATTTTATATCGTTTCTTTTAGTTAGATCTCAGAAGTGTAATTGCTGGGCACCAGCGATGGGCATTTTTAAGACTATTGCTGTTTTCGCGAGTGCCATTCTCAAGCCCAGTATTGTCTTGCCTGTTTTGTTGCATCCTTGCTGGAATAGATATCATCGTGTTTATCTTTGTTCATTTGATAGCTAGAAGTGATTTCTCACTGTGGCTTTATTTTGCAGTCTTTTGATTTTTGAGCAGTTGAGCACTTTCCAAGTGCTTCTTAGTCACTCTTCTGTAAATTGTCTCAATAAGCATATTACTTTATAGTTATATTTGGTTCTGTGGGGAGAAAAGATAGATCACTGAGCTTTTACAAATGCATAATTTCAGGACTAAATAGGCGGGATCTGTCAGCCTTGCACAGTGGGGTCCATGGGCCTTTGCTCAGCTCTTCTCATGGGTGGCCTGGGGGCTGCAGGAATGGTCTTGGCCCTTCCCCAAGAAGGCGGCAAGACTGCAGATTTGCAGTGGGCTGCCCAGAATCTTGTCCTGGGTGTCTTTTCCTCATGGCCCTTGGCTCTGAGTATATCCTGTGCCCTTGTGACACTGTAACTGACTTGGACTTTGCCCTTGACATCCAGATGGATTCAGCCTTATTTCCCTAGTGCCACAATTATGCTACGAGTCACCCACAGCAGGGAATAGAAACTGTCCACTGTCCTCGGCTCGCTAGTGGCTTTGGGACATTCATGGCAATGCTTCCTTCTGTTCTTGAAAGGCTGTCTGCTTTTGGCTCTACCACCTTCCAACAAATCCCCCTCCACTGTTTGTCCACCCAGTTAGCCCCATGAAGCTGAGGCCTAGCGATGACACTGGCACTGACCGGCAGCCCTGCCAGCCCACAGCTGTAGGCTGAGTCCCTGATGCTGAGTGCTTGGCACCCAGGTTCTCATTTCCTGACCTCACTAAGCGGCCCCTCTCCTGCTAACTGAGCTTCCTCCTCAGGCTCCAGGCACTCTCCAGCATCTCACAGGCCCTTGAGCTCTCTCTCCCCTGCTGACTTCTGTGAGTCCCCTGCCTCTAAGGGATGGCTCCTTCCTGTAATCACAGTCTCTGAACAGTCTTGCTTCAAACCCACTAAACCTCTCTGAGCTGAGACCTTGCCTTCACTCTCTGCCTAGAATATCCCCCCGTGTGTATTAATATCCGTCATGATTAAGTCTAAGGTGACTGTCCCTTTGGGCCCTGGCGAACAGAAGGCTGGGCGTGTCTCAGATCAATCTCCCCTGCTGCTGTCATTGTCTTTGTGTCCTCAGCGTCCCCATTTTCCAGCGTGGACTGTGGAGTCTGCAGGTTTGAGTGTGAGTCTGCCCTACCGCTTACTGGCTTTGGGACCATGAGCAAATTATTAACAGTCTCTTAGCCCCAAGTTCCATGATCTATAAATTGTGTATAATAATATCTACCCCACAGGGTTATTGTGACGATTAAATGAGACAGTGCAGATAATGTGCTTCCCCCGATGCCTGGCACATAGTAAGCATTCAGCAAATATTAGTAGTTGGTGTTGACATTACTGCTGTTGTTGCTGTTTCTGAGCAAGCCCTAGCTCTGGAGTAAGATACTATGCAATTTGTGCAAAAGCTGCAGGTCACGTTTAATTTACTTATATTCCTTCATTGCTTTTTGCCTACTGTATGTGAGTGATGTTACCATAATGCCTCATGCATGCAGAAAATTCTCAAAAAGTTTTTTTAAAAATGCTGGCTTTTTCAGTGAGCACAGCCCTGGCAAGGAACCAGACACCATTGTAGGGAAGAGAGGGGGGTCTGTTTGAAGAAATATATGCCCATGGATATCCTTGAAATGGAGGCACTTCACCAGGCTCTAGAAGTGCATGTGCACACACACATACACACACAGAGAAACCAGGAGCCATACCACTACCATGTGTCTGGCCATTCTTTCCTTCTTGGTTTTAGCAAGGCGCAGATGGTCAGAATGTAGTCATCATTTTCCTTTCTTAAAATACTAACTTGGCTTTATGTAAAGCCTCATTAACTTAAAAGCTCTATTTTTCAAATCCCAAATTTTTTTATGAACAATGTGAATAGGGAAGTGGGGAGTTAATCACATCCATTGTCTTAAGTTCAAGATTTCATCAAAGTTATTTATTAAACATTTCTGCATGAAAGGATAAAGGCAACTGTCAAAGCTGAGGGGACCCAACACATCTCATATTATATTCCAGGAAATAGGACCTTGTATTAAATATGATTACCAGGGCAAACTAAGCTGTGTAGAGATTAAAGGTTATACTCCACAGAGCAGAGCCTAATCTTGGGATCCCAGGGGATTTGGAGGAACATTTGTTATAAGAATGTTTGGGAGGACAGATCTGTAAAAGCAGAAAGCAGAAGGGGATGAGGCAGCTGATTTCGTGGGAGGCTCTGCCAGAGCCCGACACACCCGCAAATGCTCTAGGGTTAGCACCCATTTAAACAGGCTCCTTGGTTCTGTGTCCTGTCAGTCGCAGGGGGGAGAGAGAGCATCTTGTCTCTTCCTTCTTCTGTTTCTGAGGTTTCTTTCATTAGCAAGTGCTAATTAGGAGAACTTGCATTCCCAGGGATAATCGCAGGAGACAAAATAGCAGCAGAAAAGGAAAGGAGGAGGAGAGCGGGGGCCCAGTGATATGTTACAACCACCACAGCAATGGATCCAGCATCATTCTTGTGTGTGTGTATGTCTATCTTTTTCTCCCCAGATTCAGACCATGATAAGTTTGTGCAAATGGCCAATTTGAGTCCTGTACACCAGGCCCAGTCTAAGCCTCTCATTTGGATTCAGAGATTGTCATGCTCAGAAAACGAGTTGTTTGCATCCAGGCTTCAGGACGCTGTAGGAGGCATGTTGAGTACATCACTGGATAACTTCAAAGTGGACGGCAGCAAGGAGGCTGGAGCAGAAGGCATCGGGCGCAGGTGGGTGTGACACATTTGTAGTCTAGGCCGAAACCACCATGTGCTTGATGCTCTGCAGTGATCTGTATTGAAGATTTTTTTTTTTTTTTTTTTTTGAGACAGAGTTTCGTTCTTGTTGCCCAGGCTGGAGTACAGTGGGGTGATCTTGGCTCACCACAGCCTCAACCTTCCGGGTTCAAGCGATTCTCCTGCCTCAGCCTCCCAAGTAGCTGGGATTACAGGCATGCACTGCCACACCTGGCCAATTTTTGTATTTTTAGTAGAGATGGGGATTCTCCATGTTGGTCAGGCTGGTCTCGAACTCCAGACCTCACGTGATCTACCCTCCTCGGCCTCCCAAAGTGCTGGGATTACAGGCGTGAGCCACCACGGCCAGCCAAGAAATTGTTGAAAGGATGTTAGATGTCTGAGAAAAGTATATATTTATTGGGTAACTGTCAATCAATTCCACAGAGATTTACAGAAGGCCAGCTATGGGCTAAGTCTATGTTCAACACTCTAGGACAAACATCTCATTCCTCCTTCTATGATGCTCCCGTCTTTCGGTGAAGAAAGAACTACATGATAATACGAAATTGGAGAGGACAAATAAACAAGTTGCAATAAGCCTATTTGGCCTTATTATCAGCCAGGTGCTGTTCCGAGCATGCGTACACATCAACTAATTTAAGTCTTATGACTCCGTTAAGTGTTTCTGTTGTCCTCATCACATCACAGAGAGAAAACCCAGGGGTTAGGATTTGAACACATGCAGCTGGCCTTAGAGTCCAACTCCTAACCTCTATACCATGCTACCTTTCCTATTGATGAGTTGCTTATCATTTAAATTTGTATGTAAAAATAATGGGCTTATAAATGCAACTTCACATGACAAAACAATGATTCATAAATTTAAAAATAGCCTAGGACTTGGATTACATTTACACTGCAATTTATAGAAATAGCACAGATTCCCAGGCAGCATATGACCAATGAAGGTTGCTGCAGGATCTGTTTTTTTGGGATGAGTTTTCCAGCTACTTCAGCAAGAAGGTATGGATGATTCATTTGAACTGAAAGTCTATGTGTGTATCTATAACTATACCTATATCTACATCCATGACTATCATTTTAAAGTAATTCTTAGAAAATTATTGTCCCCAATTCTGTTGATGCAAATATACATTGCTGTGCATCACAAACTAAATCAACAGTGGTAAAGCAAAAACGGTTTCGAGCATCTATGTAACAAACGACTGGATTAGAAATTTCACAATGAACTGGATTAGAAATTCAGGCAGGACTTAGTTGAGGGATTCTTCTGGGCTTCATGTGCTATTGACTGGGGTCCAGCAGATGTTGGAGTAGTCTAGAGGATGCAAGATGACTTTGTTCACAGGCTGATTCCTTGGATGGTTGAGAGGCAGTGCTCATGGAGCCCCTTTCTCTCCGTGAGTAGTCTCAACTCCTCTCCCTGTGGGGTCTCCAGCAAGATTCTGCATGGCAGGAGGGCTCCCAGATCCCAAAAAGAAGCTGCCAGTTCTCTTCAAGTCTAGGCCTGAAGCTAGCCTGGTGTCACTGCTGCCATAATGTCGGTTAAAATAGTCACAGGTCAGCACAGATTCAAAGGGAGCAGAAATAGGCTCCAGTTCTTGATGTAGGAGTGTCCAAGACCTTGTGGACATCTTTCATCTGTCACCCAAACTGATGGTACCTTATAGCACTTCATTGTTTAAAAGGCAGAAGAAGCCATGACTTACTCAAGGCCACCTTGAGGATGTGTTGCCTGCAAAGCATCCTTCCTGAGAATGGTGGCCCTTCCAGCGACTGGCCAGTGGTCATGCATAGTAGGGGCTTTTCAGTATTGCATGGTAGCTGGCCTTCTTGAGAGAAAGCTGAATTGGTGCCCTCCATACAATTCGGTATAACTCTAATCTTGGTTTACAAATGCCAAATTTTCATGATCCTTAATAACTCACATCAGAAGTTACTGGTAACCCGTGGGTGAAAAGGGAAACCTAATTACTAGGCTTTTGAATTCTTGGAAGATTCCCCCAACCCCACCCCCAAGAAGCACAGCTTGAGACACTGGTTTGGGTGTGGGTATGTTTTTGTGGAGCTGATGCCAAGAAAGAGTGAGCGAGAGAGTGAGTTGAGGAAGCAGGCAAAGTGTGGTCACAGCGGTGGGGGTCACCAGGTAGCTGTTGAGGGCAACCAGGGCTCAGCTCCACAGAGGTGTGCAGAGGCCTCCTAGAACTGCAGGACAGGAGGCAAACACCGTGTACTGGCTCCTACTTCCCTTTGGTCGAAGGATGGGAGGCCTGGACTCTCCCATGCTTTTGGGTAAGGTGGGAATAGTGGGGGTGGAGGAGATGGCCCCCAAGATGGACAAGAATCTCTAGAGCAGAAAGAGGGCCACACCTGAGCCAGTATGCTGTCAGCTCAGCTGAGCCTGAGCTCTCATGGAACTGCCCCTCACCACGGCAGTCGAAGTCTGAGGTGGGCCAATGGCCATGACAGTGATGCAGATGAGATGTTTAGCGTTTCTGTCATGGTACAGAGGCCACTCTGCCGAGGGCCCCTTCTGACAGGGTTCTGGATCAAGCCCTGCATCATGGAAGTCCTTCGCCAACACCTGCTCTATGGTCTAGTGCTGTGTGACCTCAAGGAAGTTATTCAACACCCCAGACCTCAGTTTCCTCATTCGTCCAGTGGTAGTAATAGTCATCCCTCCCCACTGGGTGGCTGTGGGAATTAAGTCATGTTTTAAAAGCTGAATATGGGCTGGGTCTGTGGTGACTGCCCTGATGCTGGTCTCAAACACAGCGTTAGGCTCCATGAACAGTGCAGCAATTTCCAAGCAAGGGCACCAGGGAGGGCTGCTTGGGGGATGTGACATCAGGTCTTGACTGATGAGTAGGATCTGGGCACCATGAGAAGAAGAGGAGGAACACCATGAGCAAGGGCCTCCTTAGTCTTACTAGAAAAAAATGGATTGAGCACCTACTATGTGCCAGCTCTGGGTCAGGTGTGGAGGACTCGGTGGTGAGCAGGGCAGATGTGGTCCCCGCCTCATGAGCTCACAGGCCAGCAGATAGGTGGCCCACGTGGGGTCTGTGTAGAAAGGTGCGGGCCATGCCGCTGGCCTGAGCCTGGGCATGTGAACACAGGAGGGAAGGCTGACACGTGGAGGCAGGACCCCATCGCCAGTGGCATTCCTGAGCAGTTGTTTACACAGCACCTCTTGGAACAGAGGTGCCAGTGGCTGCCTGCCCTGAGGTACAGCTCCTGCCTGACCTCCCACTCCTGGGAGGTGGCCTCTGACTTCACATCACTGCTTTTCTGAAGCCTTTCCCCACTGCCTCAGGCAAAGGTGTGCCTCCTCCACATCCCTGGCTCCAGTTAGGGCAGTACCCTCTGTCCCGTCCACCCTGACACCCACACTCTTGTGTCTGTGCTGTTAAACATGGAGCTTCTCAAGAACAGCAATGTGCCCTGTGTATCCTTAGCTCTGAGGCTGGCAGGGAAAGCTTTCAGTAAATGGTTTTTTTTAAAGTTTTGCATTTAAAATGTGTTTAAATTGTGGTAAAAAATACACATAATATAACACCTACCATCCTAACCATTTGTCAGTTCAGTAGCATGCAGTCCACTCACGATGTTGTGCTACCATCACCGAAGTCCATCCCCAGAGTTTTGTCTGTCTTCCCAAATTGAAACTGCACCCATTCGACACAACTCCCATTCCACCCACCTCAGCCCGTGGCCGCTGCCGTGCTCCTTCTGGTCTGTGAATGTGACTGCTCCAGGCTCCTCAGATGAGTGGAGTCATTCACATTTCATCCTTTTGTGGCTGGCAGTGACTGGCTTTTAAGCAGTAGAGGGTTGCATGTGTGGCCCAGATCACATGAGTCATAAAAACCCAGGCCCAGAAAAGCTCTTCCTTTTCCCTAAAGGCCACCTGAAGCCCCCCTCAGCCTCATGGCCTCTCTCAGCTCCTCCCAGACTGTGGGGATTTCTCCATCCATTGAGCACACGAACACCCTGTCGCTGCCTCTCCCTGGGCTCCTTGGTTGGCTCTAGGAGGCATGAAAGTCATCCCCCCTGCATCCCACAGCAGGCTGGGGACTCCCAGAGGACAGAGCCCATGCCTGACTCACCCTTTACCCTCAGTGTTTTGGAGCCCAGGCCTGACACCTGGGGTTCTGTCACTGTGGGTCTATCGCGCTGCAAGGGAAGCACAAACACGAGCCAAGTCAGAGTGAGGCCTCATCCGTTGCCAGCCTCCAAAGCTACTCTGTGCTGCACCTCGCTGTGAGGCTGGACTTCTCCTCCCCCCACTACCCCGTTCTTCCCTTTCCAGCTGCAGCCTCTTTGCACAGTACCAAGCTCCCTGCAGAGAGCCCTGGTGTCACAGCTCCAAGGGTACAGGGGGAGGGTCCACGGGAAACTGTCCATGTCAGCATCCCCTGCTACATGGTCCAGCTGCTTGAAGCTGTGAGATGGCTGTGGGGCTCTGAGGGGTGGGGTCAGTCTGGGTAACCAGGGAAGCTGAATCTGCTCAGATGTTCGGCCACCCAGGAGGCCCAGAGCTGGCTTTTTCCAGGGCTCTGAGACACACAGCTTTACATCAATCGTTCCCTCTCACTCTAGACATTGCTCACCTCTAAATGTAGCTTATCTCTGTGCAGAACTGACCCCAGGGCTGGGGCAACATCTCCCTTGACTCGTTATTCTGCTAGGCTCTAATACATTATTTACTAGCATGCGGCACATTCCATCAGGGCCAACTGAATGCCTACGTGAATGCTTCTTGTTCACAGCATGGTATGATCAGGCGGCACCCAACACAAGCATGTACAATGATCAAGCAGGTCAGTGACCCTGTGCAGCCCTCAGTCACATGGTAGATGGGGTGTGGAGGGCGCCTGGTCTGGCTGAAGGCCTTCAGCTGAAAACAGGAGCAAATGACAAAACATCAGTATCCACTAAGAGGGCTGGTGTTTGATGCTTCCTATCTCATTTCAGTTCCATTAGAAGCCTGGGAAGTAGGAATATTATTCTTATTTTATGGTTGAATAAATGGAGGTTTGCAGGGCCACATATCTTGCACATAGTAGGAAGCTCATATGAAGCCGAGTGACCTCAGTGTCCCCTCTGAGACATAAAGATCCTAGAGCCATTTTTCCCAGTGCCCTCCTAATAACTAGATCAACCCTTGACGGGGTCCCTTTGAGGAGCTGCTGGATGACTGGACACAAGGCTGCCCTCCCTGGGCCACCATCCATACTCAGAAATACCAAGAAATTGCTTCCTCCTTGAGCCACCTTATCTAACCTCACTGTCCTTCCCCGTGGGCGGCCACCTTATCTAACCTCATTGTCTTTTCCCGGCAGCCCCTGCACTGGCCGGGAGCAGCTGAAGAGTGCCTGTGTGATCCAGAAGCCAATGACCTGGGACTCTCTCTCTGGGCCACCTGTTCAGAGCGTGCATGCAGGTATGCGCCAGGCCGCGGCCAGGTCTCGGGTAGAGGAACCCCTACGCAGGAAGCTTGCTTTGAGTCTTTTACCACCACTTCATTTTGCTTCCCACACAATGTTTGTAATCTTTTTGTTTTTTGAATTGTTTTCTTTTTAAACTACCTGTGGTTGGGAAGAGACATTTAGCTTTGGCTGGGTATGTGGATCTGAAGTGTGTTAGCTGTGGCGAAGACAATCCCAACACTCCCATCCAGAAGAAAGAATACCTCCTATGGAGGGTGTGTTCAGAAAAAGGCACCATTCACTGTAGATATGCTTCTTTATGCAGGCCAGAACACCCATGTTTCCTAGTATTCACCAGAAAACATACACAGAGTAGACGGCAGTCCCTTCTGCCATGCATCCTCCTGGCCAGTTCCCCGTTGAATGTAAGGACAAAGAGATCCGACACTTGGAAAAATATCTCTACTCAGTGAGCATTAAACCTGGGGATTGGATCAGTGTATTAGTCTGTTTTCATGCTGCTGATAAAGACATACCCAAGACTGGGAAGAAAAAGAGGTTTAATTGGACTTACAGTTCCACACGGCTGGGGAGGCCTCAGAGTCATGGTGGGAGGCAAAAGGCACTTCTTACATGATGGCAGCAAGAGAAAAATGAGGAAGAAACAGAAGTGGAAACCCCTGATAAACCCATAAGATCTTGTGAGACTTATTCATTATCACGAGAATAGCATGGGGAGACCAGCCTCCATGATTCAATTACTTCCCCCGGGTCCCTCCCACAACATGTGGGAATTCTGGGAGATACAATTCAAGCTGAGATTTGGGTGGGGACATAGCCAAACCATATCAATCAGGAAAACTGCCAGGCAACTCTTTACCAGTAACCGTCTGCCAATTGCTGCCAAGGTCCCTGGGGGAGGGAGAGACGCGGAAGGATTGCAGTGGTGGGTCACTGTTTGGGGATTGTCCCAAGTACGCTGTGGCACACATTGAAGTGCCCCACCCCAGGACTCCAGCTCTCCAGGAACAGCTTCGGGGCTCTGTCTGGGGCTCCTCCATGATCCAAGCCAGGGGAAGACCACAGGTCACACAGGCTGGGCTGCTGGCACCTTGTCACCCCTGGTTATTTGAGGCCTGGGATGGGAAGGCTTTGCTGTCTCATCTCTGTTTTAGCTTTTGTTTTTGTTTTCACTCTCAGCAAGTATTAATACATCTCTGCTCATCCTCTGTCTTGTCCCAAAACCAATGCGGAACAAAATAGCTACAATAAGTCATACAGAAAACATGCACCATAGCCCATACTCTTCTTGCCCCTGCTCTTTAAGCTGGAACTTGAGCAACACTGAGTGACACTCCAGAGAGGCTTATGCGAGTGTGTGTTCAGGCGTCCATTCCCAGCACTGCTGGAAGATAAAATGTGAGCTACTTTTGTTTTCAGGAATGTGTGCATGTGAATGTGCATGCACGTGTGTGTGTGAAATGCTGTTTACTCCTTTTGTATTAGCTCCCAAATAATTTTGGGGAAAAGCACAGTGTGGTGCTCTGATTCTACCTCTAGGGTCACAGAATAATAGGAGGAAGAGCTTTACAGCTGAACCAGGCCGAGAAATCGTGCGTGTGACACTGAAACGCGACCCACATCGTGGTTTTGGTAAGAGGGTTCCCTGCAGGTGAGGCCCAGTCTCTACCGCTGGGCAAAGTGGGGAGGTGGGTGCTGTTTTCCCTTTCAACTTGTCTACTCCCCTTTCCTATCCCTCCTCTCCCAGTTTGCCTTTTCTAGTAATCACTTCTGCTTTTTTCTCCCTTTAATTGTTCCTAAAGAGCAATGGGACTTTTGTTTCAAAGTTTTTCTTTTAGGCCTGATACATTTTTGCAGTGCATCTAAGTACAATGCAGAAAAAGATTTTTTCCCCTACATTTTTTCCCCATGTAGCAACCTTCTTCTAGTCAGCCATGGGGAAAAAGAGTCAATTTATCTCACCTCTTACTAGTAACCACTTTCTAAGACCCTAAAAACTGTATAAGAAACAAGGTACGGAAACAAGGTACTTGATTAAAAATCATTTCTTTACTGAAGCAAAATCCAGTGCCTATTGGTGGTTTGTGCTCCTAGCTTTAGCTGTGCTTACTAATGGGGAACAATCCACCTTTCTCCAAGTATCATGGCAGAGGAGAAAGGATCCTCTATTTGAGGATCAGAAGACCTGACTGTAACCATTAGCTAATGCCACTTGGTAGCTGTGTGATATCAGGGAAATGACCTAACCTCTCTGAACAGCAAAATCACTAAGTATCATCTTATCATGGACTGTCATCTTGGATTACAGGTTTTGTCATTAATGAGGGAGAGTATGCAGGCCAAGCTGACCCTGGCATTTTTATATCTTCTATTATACCTGGAGGACCAGCAGAAAAAGCAAAAATGATCAAACCAGGTACATCTTTTTAAATCACTAGAGATACTGTTTTAAGAAATCACTCTTTTTTATTTCCTTGGAAGGATTATTTAGATGTATTATTTTTCCAGGAGGGCAGATACTAGCCCTGAATCACATCAGTCTGGAGGGCTTCACATTCAACATGGCTGTTAGGATGATCCAGAATTCCCCTGACAACATAGAGTTAATTATTTCTCAGTCAAAAGGTATGTTTTAACCTGCTCTTGGGAGCTGAAGAGCCTCCCCTGTTTTCAGGAGTACATGATTACTATGAGGTACTAGACCTTGAAGTCCACGTAGGTCTTCTGTATTGCTTTCCTCGTGGTATTGGCTTGCAAAGAAGCAGTGTAGTGGCACGAATTAATAAGCTTTTCAATTTCAGGGGCAGGATGGGTGTTACCACTGCTTGTGTTGCTGAAAGGGAGTAACCTACTCTAATTCTTTGTTAGACACGGCTGGATACAACCAGTCATTTTTTTCTGTCAACTCTCCTTGCATGGCAGGGAGGACCTTTTTCTTGCCACCCAAAGTCCTTGTTGATAGGGACTGCACCAGGATTTCTGTAGTTTGGGTTTAGGTATAGCAATCAGCTGGGGAGGAGACAGGAACTGTTCTTTGTTAAACTTTTGTTTTGGGTTTAGGGCTACCTGTGTAGGTTTGTTATTACAGGCAAACTAGTGTCACAGGGGTTGATGTACAGACCTTTTCATCACCCAGGTGCTCAGCAGAGTGCCCGATAGTTATTTTTCCTGACCCGCTCTCTCCTCCCACCCTCCTCCCTCAAGTAGGCCCCGGTGTCTGTTGTTCCCCTCTTTGTGACCATGGGTTCTCATTATTCAGCTCCCACTTATAAGTGAGAAAATGTGGTATTTGATTTTCCTTTTTTTTTGAGATGGGGTCTCACTCTCTCGCCCAGGCTGGAGTGCAATGGCATGATCTCTGCAGCCTCCACCTCCCGGGTTCAAGCAATTCTCCTGCCTCAGCCTCCTGAGTAGCTGGGATTACAGGCATGCGCTGCCACACCCAGCTAATTTTTGTAGTTTTTAGTACAGACGGGGTTTCACTATGTTGGCCAGACTGGCCTTAAACTCCTGAACTCAAGTGATCCACCCGCCTCAGCCTCCCAAAGTGCTGGGATTACAGGCGTGAGCCACCACGCCTGGCCCGGTATTTGGTTTTCTGTTCCTGTGTTAGTTTGCTGAGGATAATGGGAACTTTTCTTTCTTTCTTTTCTTTTTTTTTTTTGAGATAGAGTTTCACTCTTGTTGCCCAGGCTGGAGTGCAATGGTGTGATCTCCACTCACTGTAACCTCCACTTCCTGGGTTCAAGCAATTCTGCCTCAGTCTCCCAAGTAGCTGAGATTATAGGCATGCACCGCCACGCCCAGCATATTTTGTATATTTAGTAGAGATGGGGTTTCTCCATGTTGGTCAGGCTGGTCTTGAACTTCTGACCTCAGGTGATCTGCCCGCCTCTGCCTCCCAAAGTGCTGGAATTACAGGCATGAGCCACTGCACCTGGCCTGTTCTTAAAGCTGAATTTTCATGGCAAGCTCACTCTTCTTACTTGATGTGCGTGTTCATGATCAACCTAAAGAGTAAAGTACTTTTTAATGATGTTTTTCTTCATCCTTTAGATAAGAATGAGAGAGCAACAACTGCCTATATCAAAGGAAAATACTATTGTTTTTGTTGGGAGCAAGCTTGAGGAGCCTGGAGGAAGTAATGGGAGGAGGCTAACATCCCTTCTCCCTAGTTTCCTGAGACCACTGCTGCTTTTGGTTGGGTGATCCTGTAAACTACCAGCAGACTGCCTACAAATTCAGGCTCACACTTGCTTCTTCACACTTCAGGGGTGTCGTACAGTTTTCCTTTGTATACAGGAGGACTTCCTGTCACACCAGCCTGCATTTTCTAGGTCCTAAATGCAGGCACTACATTTGCCTTGCCTTCTGAACACTGTGTACACTCTCACTCTTGTATATGTACACAGTGCCATGCAGCTCCCCCGTCCAGAAGCTATGGATGGTGGAAGGTGGCCGTGCTGGGGTCTCAGCCCCACACCCTTCATCCCGGGGTTGAAGCCTCCCAGGGGCTGGCCTCAGCATGTCCCCAATGCCAGTCTCAGGCTTGTTGTCTCTGTTGGATTTCCCAGCACCACTGCTCTCCTTTCTGCAGTGGTTCAGCAATCCTTGTGTTTTCTTCCACATCCTCCACTGACAGGAGCAATCAAACCATCCCATGTGT
Source organism: Macaca thibetana thibetana (assembly GCF_024542745.1). Lineage (NCBI taxonomy): Eukaryota > Metazoa > Chordata > Mammalia > Primates > Cercopithecidae > Macaca > Macaca thibetana. The sequence goes on from NC_065586.1 coordinate 44,939,256, forward strand.
CATCAGGAAACACAATGCAGGTGACTGAATCACAATTCAGCATAGTCCAAGGATGGCTTGCTGTGGTGGAGGTTGTCAAAAAGCGGTACTCGAAGTCTGCTATTCTCAAACCGCAACCTCACATTAAAATTCCAGACAATGAGTTTCCCACAATGGCTGGGAATAAAAGGTCCTTTCACTGTGGTGCCCCAGCTACCTTTTGACAATGCTGCCTTCATCATGGTGGGGTTTCCTCATACAGCTGGGCCACTGCCAGAGGAAGACGTTTCCTTGGTGATGCTGGCTGGGTCTCCGTGGCAGAGACTTGACCACTGTGACTTTCTTCTATCTGGTTAGGCTGCTGTTAAGGCACCTGGGCTAGATTGGAGATCGGGATCAGACAGATAAAATGTCCATCATGAGCCTCTGTCATGGCCTACAATAAATTGAGCTTTAGTTACCAAAGAAGGTCTCCCAGCTCATATGTCTACTAGGCAGGACACCAGTTGCAGCATGGCTTGACTTTTCAATTCAATCATAAGTCCCATCCTCACCTCTCATGGAGGATGTGGAAGATAATGAGCCGATGCTTATGATACTGCCAGAAGGACAACGATGACAGAATCTGAGAATGAAATGGCCAGAAATGCAGCATTACGAAACAGTGGCCCAGCCACTCCCTGCTGGATACCTTTAGATTTGAATAACTTCAAATCAAATTCATTAAATCAAATTTATTCAAATTGAATTCATTCAGCATGTGAGTTTGGGCACTTCCCTGAGTGTTAATGAGTCTGTATCAAAAGTAGTAAATCTACTTGTATCCAGGTCTAAAGAAAATCTGACTATTATTCATTCCTCCCACATGTATTTGTTGAGCAGCTAATAATAACATATTAACAGTAGATACATTTATTGAGGCTCTACCATGTGCTAAGCTGTGTGTGTCTGTGTGTGTGTGAGAGAGCGAGCCATATATATATATATGAGGAAATATATATTCTTTCATATATACATATATATTTTTATCTTTACATATGTAAAATCTTTTCTGTATGTATAATCTCTAAGCCTCATCAACTCTACAATATTATTGATATTGATATTATCTCTACTTTAGATACAGGAAAATTTAGGTTCAGATATGTTAAGCACCTTGCCCAAGGTTTTTCTACTGATTCACAACCTCATATTCTTTTCTTTGTTCGGTGCCAGGTCACAAGTCAGACATGGGGTAAGCAGGAATCAGTGGCCTAGCCTTCACTCAGAGGGGCCTGCAGTCTGGTTATTACCAAGCCTCCCAAAAGGACCTGATACGTTGGTTTTTGATCACATAGTGGTTGTAGATATGCTCAGTGGGGTGTTCAGGAGAGGCTGGGTTTAAGTGCCCACACGCTGGCTGTAGGATTTGGGGCAAGATACTTAATAGTTTTGACTCTGTTTTCTTATGTTTGAACAGGGATTACACCTTCATGGTGGTCTGCTGAGAAGATGGGAAGATGTCCATATCTTCCTATATGTATGTATATCTAAGGTGCCTATCACATGGCTAGAGCTTAATAAGGGAGAGCTGGCCTTATGAACTTCTTTTGAGCCTACGCATTCATAGTTAGATCACTTAAGCTCTATCTAGGTTTCTAAATCACATATAGAATCTTCCCTCTCTCTAATCTAAATGCAACATCTTTCAGGAGGAGCTAAATTCACATTGTTCCTGAGCAGCTATAAAAGATCCCTCTGTCATTGGAGGAAAACGCTGTGCCCACATAGAGATGCCACCGAGAAGCCAGCCTTTTTAAGCTGTTGACTTTTTCTTGGCTTGTTTTTATAGGTGTTTGTGGAAATAACCCAGATGAAGAGAAGAATAGCACAGCCAATTCTGGGGTCTCCTCTACAGACATCCTGAGCTTCGGGTACCAGGGAAGTTTGTTGTCACGCACACAAGACCAGGACAGAAATATTGAAGAACTAGACATGGCTGGGGTGAAGAGCTTAGTGCCCAGGCTGAGACATCAGCTTTCCTTTCTGCCGTTAAAGGTAATCATCCCTTGGTTAACTTTCTAGATCTGGAGGAACGAGAACAGGCTGTGGAGCCCAACAGCCTGGCCCCTAGGCCCTTTCTGCTCTCTGTTTTCCATGTCAGGTGGATGGAAGTTACTTAGCCCCTTTGAGCCACAGCTTCCTCATCTTCAAACAGAAGCACATGCCTGCATGGCATGGTTGTTGAGAAAAATGCGTAGAAGAAGGCAGAGTTCCTAGTCAGTGTCTGGGCGCAGGCTCAGTGTGGGTGCCTCTGGAGTCCTTAGTCACTAATTATAATTGTTATGATAATAGCAACATGAGGAAATTGATTGCTGCCAACGGCAAGGCGTGGGCAATCAGGCACCTCCTATTGTTGTCCTTGAATTGGTCCTCAAGCTGGGAACTCAGTGGCTTTGGTCTTGGCCATACCCCATGGAGGAAGAAGATGGGATCTGGAGTAGGTGTATGGAGGGCTGTGTGCTTCAGTCCCAGCTCTGCCACCCTCTGCCGTCTCTTTGGACTCCGAGTGGCGTTGTCTCCTTAGGCCCCTCCAGCCTCTCCATTTAGCTCTGGGCCCTGCACAGCTGGTGCTCATGGACTGAGTCAGCTTGCTGTGTCCTGCTTGGTTCTGCCCAGGAGAAGCTTCGGGAGGAGCCTGCAGTTGTGGGATGAATGAGGACAGGGTGGCAGTGCCGGGGTCTCAGCTGCACACCCTTCATCCCACTCTCTCCCTGTGCTGACACAGGTTGGCTGTGTCCCTCTACAAAGAGTACAGCTCTATCAGGGTCCATCAACCACTCCCTTCTCTCGCCCTTCAGCCTCAGGGTTGGTCACAGCAGCCAGTGTTTCCAGCCCCAGGTGCTGAACTGATATTACTGGTTTCTCCAAAGGCTGCCAAGACCTTTGAAAACAGGCCTTCCACAACCTCTCTTCCCTTACTCAGGCTGAGTGGCCCTTCTCATTCTTGCTGGGACAACTTGCTGGTTGAAACAGGCAGGTTATTGCACCTCTTTCAACCTCATTTCTCTTTTTGTGACAGAGATAATGATGCCTGTCCACAGCTGTGGAAGCTAAGGTACTATGGCCAGCGTCGGGGAGAACACCCGTCTCTTTCTTTTACTCATCTTAGCTTAATCAGCTGGGCCCCCTGTAACTAAAGACAGATTAATGAGAGAGAAGCATCCACAAGTATTTACTGTAAGTTTTATGTGACATGTGAGCCTTCATATGGAAATGACCTGAAGAAACAGTTCTCCCTGAGTGTGTTTCATGAAGAATGGAGAGTCATGGAAAAATGAGATAAGACAAAAAGCAGGAGTATGTAAGCTGGGAGGAACTCAGTGAAGGCCTGTTTGTTCAGATTCCTCTCTCAGTCCCTGTGTCTTCCCAGACAACATGCTCCGTTTTCCCGGATATAGGGAGGGCGTTCTCACTTGAGGGTCTTCTGCCTTGCTTCAGGGGAAGGTTAGAAAATCCCTCCTAGGTTTTAGGGCCTGCTTCAGAAGAGAAGAGCATGGGAAGGTCAGAGAAACCTTCCTGTATGTGCTGTTTCTCCAATTCCTCCAATGTGCCAAGGTGCCCTATTTTGGGGTAGTGTGTCTTGACCCCTGCCACAAGGATCTGGCATGAAATAGGGCTCCATGAGTGACAGTGCCTTCCTAATTGGCCATGGTGCTCACCTGGACAGCACATCCCATGAGGAACTGTATGCAGGAGGCCGGTAGAGGAATAATGGTAGTAGCTGCCATTAATTGAGTGCTTACTTGTGTACCAGGCAGGGTCCTGAGCACTTTATATGTATTAGCTTATGGAAGCTCCATGGTAACCCAATGAGACCATTCCTATTATCAACCCCTTTTATAGGTGGGGTACCTGAGACAGAGAGAGCAAAGGAGCACACCCAAGCTCTCTCAGGGAGCAGGTGACAGAGCTGGGATTGGAATGCAAGGGATTGGCCTCCAGAGCCGAAACCTTCACCCCAGGCCTTCCTCTGGGAGGTCCTCTCTGTCAGGAATCAGGCCAGAGAGGCCTTCAGGCTGCGACTTCTTTGGCGGCAAACCTGAGAGTTGGTTTCCTGGGGTTGGGGGCAGTTAAGGGGAGCAAGGGAGCTCCAAGGCCACGCTGACCATGGTGCAGGCTGTAGGACCCAACCCAGATGGTGCAGGCTCTTCTGGGTCTTGTGGCCAACTTTGTGGCCAGATGATCCTCTGTAGTATGGTGGACTTTACATTCTCACTTCAGGTCTCACCCTCAGCAGTTGTTTTGCTCCTTGAATTTTAAAATTTAGACAAAACACCTTGCCAGCCATGGGGTGTGTAAGGTCTCTGGAAGAATCGAGGCTTCGTTGTTCAGCTTCCTCCAGCTTGTTTATTTTCCTGTGCGTTATTAGAATTTTCTGACATGCATGGTGATTAGAAAGCACTAAGTAAAGGGGACAGATAGGACAAAAGACCCTATCTTCTAGGCAGAGGGACAGCGGAACATGAACAGTGACCCAAGCATTCTCTGCCTAGAAGTGGCATCAGTCCAGTCCAACGCTCCCTCATCTTCCTCCTGCCTTGTCTGAGGTCACATGGAGAAGGCCTGATAAAGCTAGAAATGCATCCCCTACTGACCCAGCCCAAAGTTCATGCTCTTTCTGAGGTGCAATAATGCTCCTGAGAGCAGGTGAGAGCTAAGAGGTGACATCTGCCTTCATCCCTTCTTTATTTTTGTTTGTTTGTTTATGGCAGGGTACTGGTTCTTCTTGTCCTCCATCACCTCCGGAAATCAGTGCTGGTGAAATCTACTTTGTGGAACTGGTTAAAGAAGATGGGACACTTGGATTCAGTGTAACTGTAAGACTTTTTAGGAGAGCTTGAAAAGCAGTTAACAAGATGTCCCTCTAGAGCCTGGTGGCCATCCCACCCAGACGGCACCCTCTGACAGTGTGCTCAGTGTGCACAAGTGCAAGGGGTGAATAAAGAAAGTCAGTCGGGGCCTGCACTGGGGGATGAGTTCAGAGACAAACAGAGGTACTGGGGAACTTCAGGCTGAGCGGGACATACACTAGGGAATTCCAACCACATGGGGAGGCAGTGTGGGCAGAGTTGGGTGATGTGTCCCGACTCTGAGGTCACGCTGGACTGCAGAGAGAGAGAAGCATATTGGGTCTTCAGGGACACAAGCTAAAGGTGAGAAGGGCAGTCCCCCTTCATCTGGCCAAGGATGAGTGGGGCAGTCCACTGTCATCCAGCACGGAATCAGTGTGGAGCCTCTTACTCAGACATCCCAAGGGCCAGGCCTCCATCAGGACTGACACTTTGCATTTGGTTTCTGAGCTCTACCTGGTAGACCCTTGTGGAAGGAGATTACCCATGTAACTGTGTTTACCCAAGGGGTTGGGGAATGGCACACACAAAGCTGGTGAAAATCCAGAGGCCAGAGGTTGGAAGGTGCTGCTTTTATTACTGAGTATTGAAAGTGATCCATTACTGGCCGGGTGCGGTGGCTCACGCCTGTAATCCCAGCAGTTTGGGAGGCCGAGGCGGGCGGATCATGAGGTCAGGAGATCGAGACTATCCTTGCTAACACGGTGAAACCCCGTCTCTACTAAAAAGCACAGAAAAATTAGCTGGGCATGGTGGTGGGCGCCTGTAGTCCCAGCTACTCGGGAGGCTGAGGCAGGAGAATGGCATGAACCCAGGAGGCAGAGCTTGCAGTGAGCCGAGATTGCACCACTGCACTCCAGCCTGGGCGACAGAGTGAGACTCCGTCTCAAAAAAAAAAAAAAAAAAAAGAAAGAAAGAAAGAAAGAAAAAAAAAAAAAAAAAAAAAAAGAAAGAAAGAAAGAAAGTGATCCATTATCTTGAGACCCCCTGGAATGGGCTGGACTTCAGGAATGCCATTGTTGGATTTAACTGTTGATGGGAAATAGAAGCATCTCCCATCAAAGTAAGGAAATGCTATGACTGATGAAAATTTTCAGAGGAAATTGAAGAGAGATGTGAATAGAGGGCATCCTTCCTTTCCCCTGTGACAGTGCTGTGCACCTAGAGCAAGGATATTTGTTTTCTTGGACCCTAAGCCTGCAATGAGTTTGTCAGCAGTGTATGATTTTAAGGGACCAAGTAAGAAACCAAGCAATAAGGCTCATGAATCCACGTGGAGGGAACAGGCTGATGCCAAATATGGTCAATTTATTCTTGGCTTGGGGTAACAGCTCTATCAGACACCAAACATAGCTATTTCTTGTCTGAAAAACTCACTAAATTTTGGGTTATTCACAAATATATATTTGCTGAGAAGAGGTTGGTGATTTCCTTTGGCTGGCAAAAACTTGGATTTTCTTTGCAGCTATTTCATTTCAAAAATAATTCCTGAAATGTCTCACTCAAATCCAAATGGCCATTAAGCACATGAAAAACACTCAAACCCATGAAAAGCCACAGGAATACAAATTAAATTAAATGAAATTTTAAACTTTATATCTATCAGCTTGGCCAAATATAGCTGGTGGAATGTCGAAAAGTGGTACTGTCATACAAAGCTGGTGGAAATGTGAATAAGTATATCCATATTCACATAGGGATGCAATCTGGCAGCATCTATTATAATGAAAAATGCACATATCCTTTGGCCTATCAAAGCACACAAGAAGTGCCAGGCACAAGCCTTCAGGCCCAGAGCCATATCCACCTATACTGGTCGCTACCAATAGAGAGATAGTGGTACATCCCATGTGACCAGTTGCTGAGCACCTGCCATGTACCAGTGCTTGGGCTGGGGACATGCCCAGATCTCTCACATAGTTTCTGTTGTTAAGCTTATGAACACCTAATCTTATTGCTCAGTGGAGAATACAATCTAAACGAACAGGTGAATACAGAAGACAGTGCCAGTCGGAAGTGAGGTCATGGGATACAGTGGTGGGCAGGTGGGGATTCCCTTAGCTGGGGAGGTTGGGGAGGCTTCCTGGAGGAGGACAGATGGGTAGTGAGTTTTCTGTTGTGTTTTTCAGGGTGGCATTAACACCAGCGTGCCCTATGGTGGCATCTACGTGAAATCCATTGTTCCTGGAGGACCAGCTGCCAAGGAAGGGCAGATCCTACAGGGTAAGAGATGGGGTCTCATTGGGAACTCTGTGCTCCATGGTGTAAAGAGCCCTGCACAGGGAGGGCAGCCTCGAGGCCTTGCCCTTCTCCTGTTCTGAAAACTATGCAAATGATTGCCACCCCAGGTCATGCTTTTCTCACCTGGAAAGGGGGTGATAGAACCTGCCCTGCCATTTGACAGGTTGGGGGTTCTGCAGTGGCACACTGGGAAGCATAGGTGATAGAAAAATAGTAGAAGACTTAAAAGACTTGTGTTGCTCTTTGGCCTTCATAGGGAAACATACTGCTTCTCTTGGAGGACAAGTGGACCTCGGTAACCTCACTCGCACATCCGGGGAGGACACCTGAGCCTTCTGTCGCCTTTGCTCACCTCCCACTGCTCTGAGGGAAGGGAGTGATTTTTGTTGGTCTCCAAAACTGCCAGAATTGAGCCAAAAGGAGAACCTGGGATCTTACTTATCTCCGTTTCCCCTAGAATTCTGATGTCTCCAGCATCAACCATGCCTCCCTGACCTTTTTTGAAATAATAATAAAAAAATATATCCTGGAGATATAAATATCTAAGCAACTTGAAAATACTTTCAAAACTGGTTTCACAGGAAAACAGGAGGAAGGATGAGGTTGAAAAGAGCTGGCTCAACCATTCTGTGAGCCAATAATAGAAAGGCTTTTATATCCCTGATCTGTGATGTGCCTGAGAAGAAGGGAGCGAGGCTGCTCAGAGAGGCAGGATTCCTGCTGACTCCGGGGGGACACCTGGCACCTCTGCTTCCTCTCCCATTTCTCCAGGCTGCATGGAGGGGCACCGGGCAGGGGCCTCCTGGAAGGGAACCTCCTGCAGCCTCAGGTACCAGGTCATGACATGACATCTGTCCCTTTCCCAGGTGATCGACTCCTGCAGGTGGATGGATTGAGTCTGTGCGGCCTCACCCACAAGCAGGCTGTGCAGTGCCTGAAGGGTCCTGGGCAGGTGAGTAGACTGTGCTGACCAGCTTCCCCTCCTTCCAGAGCTTTCCTGGACAACATCAGAAGCTGACATTGCCTCTGGGTGGGAGGGAGGCAGGCAGGAAACAATGCTTTTTCTTTGTTAGTTTTTTTTTTTTTTCTCTTCCATTTCTTCTACCCTCACTTTTCTATGGGGATGTGCAACCCAGGAGGTAGCAGACAGATGTTTCCAAGTAAAAAAATCTCACCCCCTGTAGATAGCCTTAGAAACTTACTGGTGGCTTGCCTGAATTCTAGAATTAGGCAGCAGAATGGAGAAGATGGAATGAAGTGACTGCTGTAGCCTGGCTCTGGCTGCCCCGGCCCCGCTGGCCCTTTGTCCATAGGGTCTTGGGCCTTCTTACTTCCCCACCTTTGCATAGGATGACCCCACTCCACTCCCTGTTCATGCCATTCCCCATCACCCTGTGTTGTACCCACCGGGGCCTGGGTCAGAGTGTCCTGGGATTCTTTTACTCACAATGAGGTAGGAATTCAGGGTGCCAAGAGCAGAGCCATTCATCCTTTTTGTCCCCTTTATTCCCTGCCCTGCAGTGACCCGATGTTACCCCACTGTGCCAAGTCCTCTGCCGGAGGGTGGGAGCCTCGAACTGCCCCAGTGTCCTGAGCCACAGAGCTGGCATCACTCTCTCTTGGCAACTAAAAAGTCAACAGAGACAGGAGGGATTCCTAAGGGCCCTTCCAACAAGCTGTGGCGCAATGTTCTGGCCACTTTTTGCTTTCTTTCCTAAAGTGGTCCTCTGGTGTCTGGTGAAATTTGCTTATATTAGTGACTTTGGTTGACCTATCTTGAGAATGGAGCCATAATTTATTGATACCTTCTGATATTTAGACCTTTGCTAATGAGCATGGGTAGAGAGGGTACTTGGCTGGCCTCCTGGCTGCTTTGGCAGGTGCTGAGTGACAGGTGCAGCACGAAGATGAAGGCAGGGCCACATGTCCTGAATGGGAGCTTGGCATTTCTGAGAAGCTTCCAGGTGATGTCTCGCTGCTGGTTCTTGAACCACACTTAGGGCAACAAGGGTATATGGTGTTGTGTGGAGAAAGGTGGGAAATCACGTTGGAAAGAAAGGGGAGGGCAGTTGGTGCAGACCTGGGGTGCCATAGGTTTGAGTCTTAGGTGATGGGAAGCATTGGAGACTTTAAGTCAAGAATGTTGCATGTTCAATTTGTTCAATGGCAGTCATGATGGGGTGGACCAAGAGGGGTGCAGACAGGGTCCAGCGAGCCAAGGTAACCAGAGTTTGCCACGGCCCAGGGGGACACTGGCAGTGAGAGAGGGGGTGGAGGGGAGGGGGCACTGGGGAGTTGTTCCTGATGGGGAATGTTCACAACTTAGAAACCAGATGAAGGAGAGCTGGACCACTCCAAATGTGGCCCTTGGCAGGTTAATGGTGGGGTGAGCCAATGTGAGGGGAGGAGTGTTTTAGGAAGAACGAGGAGGGGAAGTGAGGGTGAGTGAGGGGAGGAAGATGAGTGTGGCACTGCATATGTGAAGTGGAGGTAAATGTGTTGCTTCCAGGTGTACTTGTCTAATAAGCACTGAGAAATCTGGGTCTAGATTCCAACACATAGGCTAGTTGAGAGATTCAAATGAGGCTGCTCATAGGAAGCGTCTGAAAATTAAAAAGCATTTGCAGAGTCAAGGGAGTGCCTCCTGGTTGCCACACGAAGTATAAACTGAGTTTGTTCACCCTTCCTTCTAGATTGCAAGACTAGTCTTAGAGAGAAGAGGCCCCAGGACTACACAGCAGTGTCCTTCTGCTAATGACAGCATGGGAGATGAACACACGGCTGTTTCCTTGGTAACAGCCTTGCCTGGCAGGCCTTCGAGCTGTGTCTCGGTGACAGATGGTGAGAGGAGAGAGAATTGAGTGTTACTATTGTCATGTTATTGTGTGCTGCTTTTGAATTGTCAGGTCAAAAGGGAAAGGCACAAAGGCTTCCTCTGGGTTCTGAAAAGAAAGTGAGCCATGGTGATCATGCTGAGATCAGCTTTCTCATGCGATGGAAGCCCATCTCATGGAATAGGTTTCTGGAAACAAATGCATTTTCCCCAAATGATTTCTAGGCGTCTTTCTGCCCCCAGCCTTCCTCAGTCCTTTGATCAGCTGCCAGAACCTTAATGTTTGTGTGAATATTTAGGATGAAATTGACTGAAAGGGTCATACATTGTCAGATACATTTGGCTTCACAGTCCAGCCAAGTCATTTGTAATGAAGTTATTTGAGGAATGACTAGGCAGGTTGGGAGAGGAAGGTTCAGGAATCTAGCTTTGTTATTAGCATCATTTTAAAAAGCAAATGAACAATCAGTTTAGAGGGACAACACTGCATGTTTTCCAATGGGCTGCCCCTCTGCACTTTCCTTGTGATTTTGGTATTTGCCAGGAACATGTTAATTTCCTCAGTAAGAATTATTTGGACCTTAGCCATGTTTTAGTCCCTTCATAGAGATTTTCTGGTTTTGCTGCAGAAGATGCAAGGCAGCCATAGGGTTGGGATGGGGTAAAGGGGGAATGCTTCTTTTTAAATCAAGTCTCCTCTGTCCTCATCCCTTTGCTCACTCCCTTGGGGCCTTTGGGAAGCTGACTCCAAAGAGTGGAAGAGGCCTCATGGTGATGGTAGAACTGGTCGTGCGACACACCTTCACATAATTGCTTCACATGCTTCCATTCTTGCCCTGGTGAAGTTTGCAAGTCTGTGCTCTGTGCCTCTGTGCATTGATGCCAGCGGAGTCGCTGGCATCAGAGAGGCAGCCCAGAGGCCTTTTTGGTGGACAGACCATGTAGATGGCCAGCTGTGCTCATCCTTGGTGCCCAGAGGCAACCGTTTTGTCTTATGGTCAGCCTACATGGGTAAACAAAATGGCAGCTAAAGCACTGTCCATAGAGTCGGCCATAATTCTCTCCATGGTCTAATTATGCAAAATTTAGTTTCAAGTATACTACAAAATGACTAGAGTTCTAAAGGAGTAATAAGAATATATGTGATACAGGTTTTATTAAATGCCAAGAGCATGTTGTGTGTGCCTGGCAGCTATATCTTTATGTATAAACATAGTTGGGTTATCTATAATAGTGCTATTCAATATAGTAGCCACTTGCCACATGTGGCTATTGAGGACTTGAAATGTGACCAATCTAAATGGATAAAATAGGTATTGGATTTTGAAAGCTTAGTTTGTAAGAAGAATAAAAAAATCTCATTAACAATTTTTTCATATTGATGACATGTTGAAGTGGTAATATTTTAGATATATGGTATTAAATAAGATGTATGATTAAGTGTATTTAACCGGTTTCCTTTTACTTTTTTAATTGTTTTATTTATTTTTTGTTTTACTTTTTATTTGCTTTTTCCTTTTCTTTTAATGTAACTATTTGAAAACTTCAAAATGACATTTGTGGTTTGTATTTATAGCTCACATTATATTTTATTGGACAGCACTAATCCATAACATACATAATGTACTCTGCCATAAAAAGTAGCAAAAGAATTATTTTAACGTAAAAGAAATAATTCATCTACTTGACAATTTACATTTTGAGACTGGTCAATTTCACTTGTAATCTACTGAAGAATTTGTTTTTATCAACATATCACACTACAGGTCCTAAGTTTGAAGTTAAACTAAAAAAGAATGCCAATGGTTTGGGATTCAGTTTCGTGCAGATGGAGAAAGAGAGCTACAGCCATCTCAAAAGTGATCTTGTGAGGATTAAGAGGCTCTTTCCGGGACAGCCAGCTGAGGAGAATGGGGCCATCGAAGCTGGTGACATTATCCTGGCCGTGAATGGAAGGTCCACGGAAGGCCTCATCTTCCAGGTGCTGGGGGGCACGGGCAATGCAGCTCTATGTGCAGGCTGGCCCCAGCTTTGCCTCTTGCTGGCGTGCCGCCATAGGGAAAACTCTGGGCTCTTGAAAATCACACCAGCAGCCTGGATTTTAATCACACAAAGAGAGTAATTAGTGGTACACGCTCACATTTAATTTAAAATCTCTGTTTTTAAATATCTGACCTTAACTCAGCCTTGCTTCTCGCTGGGTTCATGAGAGAAGCTGAAGATAAAGCCCTGGCCTCTGTGCTGGCTGACGTCTCTTCACACACATCCTGGGAGTTGGGCGTGGGGCTGAAGGGACTAGATTGGGTCCCTTTCTGTTCTCCTTCTCATTTCTCAGCTACACTTATAGCTTTTCATACATTGTTGCACTGATTGTCCTGCCTATGATCAAAAATGCAATTTAAGAAGAAGAAAGAGTAATGAAATATTGTATATATTAGACAGAGTCCTGGAAGAAAATGGAGTCATTTGAGGAACATTTAATTAAGGTGTGGGCAGGTTGTTAGGAAGCTCAAGGGAGCATGTTGTGGCCTAGGGCTAGGAAGAGTGGGAAGCAGTTACCCGTAACCCGAGACCAAAGGGGATGCGAAAGCGCAGTTACCCCACCCCGGGAATGGAGAGCTGGTGGAGGGACTCGCTGGCATGAGCTCTTGCCTTGGCTGAGGTTGTAGTCATCCCATGGCAACCTGAAGGGAGGAATCTGGAAGCAGCAATGACCTCCTCTCCCTGTCTCTGGTCTCCCGCCGTGTTCCCCAAACTGAGCCCAACAGGAAGCCTCATGCAGTCTTCATAGGTCAGCTCCAGAATCACAAAGCAAGATGGGCAAATGGGGACAGTGGTTCAGGGCAGGGCAGGGCAGCGGGGAGGTATCTAGAACATCATCCACTCGGGTGGGAGGGTGTACCTTCATCTGTCCATCTCCTGATCCAAGAACCCTTCTCTGAGAACCACTGCTGGGCTGGCAACTCTATGAGAGACTGAAGACACAGAGGAGGACAGCTCATGCAGTCTCAGAGCTCATGGGCAGGAAACAGCGGTGATGGCAGGAGACACGTACCCTGGGAGACGAAAGCCCATGCTACAGTGCTCACACCAGTGAGCCAGGAAAGAAGTGCACCCCTTGGAAGTCCTGGATGGCTGAGGCAGGGACTAGGGAGTGTTCTGATCAGCAATTCTCAAGCAGGGATTATTTCCCTCTCAGAGGACATTTGCTTAAGTCCAGAGACATTTGTGGTTGTCACAGCTGATGAGTGTTTCTGGCATCTAGTGAGTAGAGACCAGAGATGCTGCTAAACACCCTACGATGCATAGGACAGGCATTCTCACAAGGAATTGTCCAGCCTGAGAGGTCAACAGTGCCAAGAGTTTGAGAAATCCTGGTCTAAATAGGAAATAGGAGCTATCGAGGCAACCTTGAGCCCTGGACATTGAGGGGGTGGCTTGGAGCAACAGGTTCAGCATGGCAGGGGCTTAGGATGTGGGTGCAGAGGGGAGTAGATGGGAGAGAGGGAACTGGGGTGAGAGGCAGCAGCAGGTAGAAATGGGGTCTATGTGCTATGCCTTGGAGCTTACATTGAGGGAAAAGTGAGTCAGCCAGGGTGTGCAGTGGGAGGAAGGACTCAGTTATATCTGCATTATGGAAAACTACCCTTGAGCATTGTGGAGGGAGGCAGGTGGGTGACACTGGAGAAGGCAGCAAGCAGAGAGGAGGTCACTGCAATCCTATAGGCGAGAGGTTCCCAGAGCTCAAGCCGAGCCCTGATAGGAAGCTCAGAGCCAAGGATCAGGCTTTAGAGATTCAGGTGGTGGAGCCTGCACAATTGGTGGCCCAAGATGAGGGGAGGTTGGGAGGAAAGGGCAATTGAGATGAACAGCCATCTGTTGGAGCCACTCTTTCTGTCTCTGAAGAAAAGGCATTGGTATTGGCAGATATTGCCATTCCCTTGAGCAACGTAGAGGGAGGCAGGTGGGTGACACTGGTGAAGGCAGGGACCAGAGAGGCGGTTACTGCAATATTACAGGTGAGAAGTTCCCAGAGCCCAAGCTGCACAAAGGTGATGCACAGCCCAGCATCTTGCATCAACTTTGTGGAAGCTGCAGGACACTGACGTTGGTTCCTTGCACTTTGAAAAGTCAGGGCCACGGCAGTGTTCTCTGGAGTTCTTAGGAGTGAGAAATAGACCAAGGTGCAGGAGGGAGGAGCCAGTGCCTGGAACACAGTGGGGAGAACATCGCTGTATCCCCAGCGATGCAGTCCCAGATCTAACAGTGAATCTTGGTTTCTCGCAGGAGGTGCTGCATTTACTGAGAGGGGCCCCACAGGAAGTCACGCTCCTCCTTTGCCGACCCCCTCCAGGTGCGCTGCCTGAGATGGAGCAGGAATGGCAGGTAGGCTGCAGTGTCTTCTACTCGCTCTGCCTGGCTCTGGTTGGGCCCCCCTTTTCCTGATTCTAGGGTCCTAAGAGGGTTGTAGGGTTGTAGGTAGGTTCAGTGCCACCTCCTTTCACAGGGGCAGGAAAATAGCTGGTCCCCGAACCTCAGTAGGTCTCCTTCCTCTCCTTGATTCTGACTCTTCCAACATTTGGGTCTTCCTGTAGATGTTTACATGTTTAGACTTTGGCTGTGAAACTTTTAGGGCCAGGTTCTTTGGAAGCCCAGGCATCAGAGAGGGAAGCCTGGGAGGAAGGAGAGTAGACACAGAAGCAGACCAAGGGAATTTCCAATAAGAATTTCCATTCTGAGAGATGATGTGGAAAATAGGATATATGATTACCCCCCTAATGCATGAAATAGGCGCGCACAGTCTAGTGCAAAGAAGAGAGCCACTGGAATCAGGAAAATCAGGATTTTTACCTTGATTCCTATGTTAGTCAGGTTCTCAGAGAAATAGAACAGATAGAATGAGTGTGTGTGGTGTGTGTGTTTATGTGTGTTTATATATGAAGAGAGTGAGAGAAAGAGAAAGAGATTTATTATAGGAATTGGCTCATGTGACTATGAGGGCTGGCCAGTTCAAATTCGACAGGGCAGGCCAGCAGGCTGGAGACCCAGGGAATAACTGATGGAGATCAAGCCCAAAGGTGATCTGGAGGCAGAACTCCCTCCTCCTCAGGGAGGCCAGTCTTTCCTCTTAGGGGCTTCAGCTGACAGCATGAGGCCCACTACATTATGGAAGACAATCTGTTTTACTCAAAGTTTGCTGATTTAAATGTCAAATCACATCTAAAAAAAATACCTTCACAGCGACATCTAGATGGTATGTGACCACTTATCTGGGTACCATGGCCTAGCCAAGTTGACAGATAAAATTACCCATTGCCATGCCTTCTGCGAGGTCCCTAGGAAACAGATTTTGCAGCAGACATGTGAGTGTGGGAGGTTTTTATGGGCCTGCACTTGAGAACATCCCCTGTGAGGGTGACTGAAGTGGGGTGAGGCAGAAGGAGAGATCAATGTGCATCTATAACCAGGGCCTCAGCTGACCCTGGAGGGAGCCCTGGAGCAGAGATGGCCCTTTGGAGCTGCCATGAATTGGGACAAGAGAACCTGTGCCTTTGCGTGTTGCCCTAACCAGCACTGGGGTGTAGGCCACCCCAAGGGGGGGGGAGATGAGGCAGTGGGATGTGAGTCTCAGTCCTGGAGAGGGGATCTGGGCGGGTACCTGGATCACCTGTACCTGCTGTGCTGCATGGGCCTTGGGCAGTTGCCTGTCCTCTCTAGGCCTCATGATTCCTCATCTCTAGGATGTGGATAAAAAGGATCACTTATTGTGCCTGAGGGTGTCACCATCACTAGGACAACATAAAGGGCTTGATGACCCAGATGCTGTTGATCTTAGACTCCAAGAGGTCATTTGACATAGCATCTAGGGAGAGAAGAGCTATGGGAAAGATATCCAAAAGTTGCTGGTTTGGAAAAGAAGGTAGATGACAGCAATTGTGTTAAGAAACTGAACCAGATGAGAGAGGGCCAAATTTCACATACACCAATTCAGGCCAAGGTGCTGGGACTCTGTGTTTTTGTTGAAATGTCTAGGAAATCCCAGGGAAAAAAGCAATCTTTCCATCCTGGAAAATAGCTCCTCCCAGGAGAGCCCATAAAGCTCTAGCAGGAAGGGTCCAGGTGAGGTGTGGGGGTGAGCTTTCCCTCCTCATACCCGAAGGCCAAGTGGGAGAAGGATTGTGATTTGCTCGGGTGGCTCCAGTGGTCAGATTGCAGAGCAAGGGTAAGCAGCTCTGGGGAGTGAGCATTTAGTCCATAAAGTAAAGCACCTCTGAGAAGGAGGCAGCCATGCCCACATTTGGGGTAAGGACATTCCAGGCAGAAGGAACAGCATGAACAAAGGCCCTGAGATGGGAACCCACCTGGATGTTTGAGGGACAAAAATACAAGTGTGCTTGGGCCATCGTTAATGAAGCAGAAGTGGAGGAAGTTGTGGAGGCAGCAGGGACCGACCCTGGAAGGCCTTGGGGATCAGAGGAACATGATGCCACCATCCTGCATGCAGTGGGAAGCCACTGGGCTGGCATGGAGGGTTAAGCAGGAAATGTCCTCCTCCATTCTTCAGAGGAGCCACTTGGGTTGCTCGTGCTCAGGGACTGCAGGAGGTCAAGCAGGTCAAACATGATGTGGCTTGGACTCAGACTGTAGCTGAAGAGTTAAGCAGCAGCCAGATTTGGGATACATCTGGCCGGTGGAGTCAGGAGACTACTTTGTGATTAGAAAAGGGTATGAGGAAAGAGAGCCATGAAGCTTTGGCATGAGGAAGCCAATACAGGGTGAAGGAGGGGTCAGAAGGTAAAAAGCCCAATTTTCCTGATTCCAATACCTCTCTCTGCACTAGATCACACATGCCTATTTCATGCTTTAAGAGGGTAATCATAGATCCTATTTTCCTCTTCATCTCTCTTGGTACCAATTACCAAGAGAGGGACTGCTTACAGGGGCTGGGGAAGGCCATCTGGGGTGCATGGAGGAGAAACAATAGTTCTGATATCATGTAAAACTGAGATGTTTATAGGCTATCCAGTGAAGATATCTATTAAGCAGTTGTGGAGAATAGGCATGAGATCAGGGCTGGGAAAAGTGAATTTGGGAGTTGTCAGCATGTAGAGGCCATGTAAAGCCATGAAATGGTTGAGATCACCTTGGGAAAGAGTGCAGATAAGTTCAAGGAGAGGACTCAGAAGTCAGCACAGAGCATGCCAACATTGAGAGGCCTGGTACAGAGATGGAACAGCATATGAGATTAAGATGGGGCCGGGGAATTGGTGGAAAAACGAAGCAAGGGTGAGACTAACGATCAAC
Organism: Macaca thibetana thibetana; assembly: GCF_024542745.1. NCBI lineage: Eukaryota > Metazoa > Chordata > Mammalia > Primates > Cercopithecidae > Macaca > Macaca thibetana. The sequence goes on from NC_065586.1 coordinate 44,956,506, forward strand.
TCCAGGTAAGTACAGCAAATGAACGAGGAAGCTCTCAGGCAGGAAGGAGGGACACACTTTGTTGAACGTTGCTGAGAGAGAGAGAGAGAGTGGGAGGACAGAGATTTGTTCTTCGGCTTTAGAAAGATAGAGGTCACTGGGGACCCTGATGTGGGCTCCTTCCATTGGATGGTAAGGACCGAAGGCTGGTGCTAGTGGGAACGAGAAAGAAGGAGGGAGGCATGGAAACTGTGAGAAGAGACACTCATGTAAGAGGCTGCCATGAAGTAGAGCACAGAAATGGGTGGTGAGAGTTGGAAGGTGAAGTTGGGGTAGGGACACAGGCTGCTCAGTGGAATTTGCTGTGGGAAGATGAAGAGTTCTCATCTGAACGTGTCCGTTCTCACTGTGAGGTCACAGGCAAGGTCAGGGTGGAGTTGTTGGAAACTTGAAGAGAGAGACAAGATGAGAAATAATTTAGAGAGCAGAGGTAGAAAACTGAATTGATTAAGGACACAGAGAAAGATTATCTGGAAGTCTTGACTGCCCATTTGACATCAGCAGTCACACACTTGAAGCTAATCTAGTCAGAGGCTCAGAAGCAGGGGTGAGGTTCACACAGTTTGAGTAGGAATTAAAACGGAAACCCAGAATCTGCAAGTGACATGTGGGAGGAAGAGAGGGGCAAGGAGGTGGGCGCTCAGGGTCTTCCTTGCCTGTAAGTGAGCATCTAGGGGGCAGAGCCATGGAATCTAAGCAGAGTAAGAGGCACACCGAGGACATGTGTGACAGGGAAGGGGAGTGGGGGTTCTGATGAAAAGCAGCAGCTCCACAGACTGGAAATCTTGGAGTGGGGAAGGATTGCTGGAGAGCGTGTCCAGAGACAGTGAGCTAGGAGAGGATAGGTTAAAAAACAGATTTTGTAGGTCTCTCCAAATAGTATGAAATGTGATAAAATATGCTCTTTCTTAAAATTTTGATTTTTGGTGTATCCTTTATAATGTCCAGTCTATCAGAAGAGTAGTAAATGTTTATGACTTATAATTAAATAAATGTGCACATTTGGAGGTGTATCCCTCTCGTTGCTAGGGATGTACAATCAGAAAGGTGGGGAGACCACTCATTGGGGTGGTTCTTCTTTTGTAGGTGAGGGCAGGGGTGGGAACCCAGCCATGGGCTTTATTACATCAGGGATGGAGATCCGGGGGTGGAAGTGCTAGAAGATAATTTTCTGGAAAAGGTAAAATCATGATTCCTACAGATATAAAAATGAACACATGTTAAAGGTTTTATTTAACTCATTCAATGAGGGGACCAGGCAGATGTTAAAACTGGCTCAAAAAAAGATTTCAAAGGACCTGTTTATTTATAGAGTTGTAAAATAGCTCAAAGACAGTGGAGACAGCCAGAATCAGAGAACCCAGCAGGTTCTGCTGTAGATAAAAACAGTTTTCTACTGAAACACAGATTGTTTTTCTGTAGAAGGTCGAGCAGTGGCAGCAAGACATAGCACGTCACCAAAACCAAACCTAAAAGGCTGACAGGGAGGTGAGCAGTTGAGATGAAGCAAGTCATGTCTGGGAAAGTGAGGAGGAGACCCAGGAAAGAACATCTTGATGGGGCGGGAGACAGGGAGACAAGCCCTGCGATGACAGATGAAGATGAACTTAAAAAGAAAACATTTCTTATCGGAAAGTGGAATAGAGTCATTGTTTAGCATATTTATCTTCCATTTTTATCTTTGTCTAAATTTTGCAAATTTTTTTTATTTAAAAATAAGGCTCACATTTATGGAGAGCTTCCAAAGCCCCCTAAGCTAAGGTGCCTGAGTGTGCTGCCCAGGGTCCAGCCAGGAGCATGTGGAGGAGCTGGGATGCTATGGTGATAGGCCAACCTCAAAACCCATCTTGTAACTGCTCTGATCTACAACCACATGGGGGAAAAAAGCTTTTTATTTTTAAAAAAACAATTTGCACCCCAGAGCCAGTAATCAGTAGCATTTCTTTTAATAGACACCTGAACTCTCAACTGACAAAGAATTCACCAGGGCAACATGTACTGACTCATGTACCAGCCCCATCCTGGATCAAGAGGACAGCTGGAGGGACAGTGCCTCCCCAGAAGCAGGGGAAGGCCTGGGTCTCAGGCCAGAGTCTTCCCAAAAGGCCATCAGAGCAGCACAATGGGGCCAAAATAGAGAGAGACCTTGGGCCAGTTCCTTGACACATTCTCCTGAGTCCCACCCTCATTTATGCAAACTTCACCAAGAAAGGGATGCATCAACATTGGAGACCTCTTTGGAAAAGGATGTGAGGCAAAACTGCTATTCAGTTTGTGATATCATGAGACTTGGAAGGTAAGAATTGCCACATTTGCAGTCATTTTGTAAACTGTGTGCATCTCATTGCTAGGAAATTATAATCAAGCCATCGATAACTATGCTTGGATGCTTTTTGTACCCAGCACTGTTCAGGGCATTTAGGAGAGAGGTTGCACCAAGAGAAGCATAAGGTCTGGTGCTGCTGTGACCACCTGTGAGCTTTTGGGAAAGCAAACCCTACCCAGACCACAATTGTCCCCAATATGTCTTGGAAACTATAGATGGCAGGCCTCAGGTTTTCTCCTGGCACACAAACTTTTCTCTTGTATCCTCCATGGCCTCTTAAAGCTTTGTAGTAAGAAGGAAGTTCTTACATGCATCCTCGTTTCTATTGCTAATATAATGCTTTATTATCAACATCAGTTTTTTTAAAAAGATGGGGTCTCACTATGTTGCCCAGGCTGAATTCAAAATCCTGGGCTCACGTGATCCTCCCACCTCAGCTGATCAAGTAGCTGGGTCTACAGGCACTGGCCATCATGCCTGGCTATACCAGCTTTTGTTTTCTAAACACATCTATATCTTCAAGACCACCCTGCAGCATTCATTTTCACAGTCATTTTAAACTTAGTCTGCATTTTTGTGTCCATCCATCTATAAGTATTTCTGGTTCTCAGTCCTATGCTGAAGGAACACATAGTCTTTGATTCAGTTTGACAAGTACTTATTACACAAGGGGCTTGGAAACCTGTTGGGAGCAGACAGAGGGCTGCACATGTAGGATAAGACCTGCTTCTAGGCATTTGCCAGCCAGAGGCTTGGGCATAAAGCAGGCAAATAACAAGGGGCAATCATTTGTGTCTGACACTCTATAAATCCACTTAGATGAAATGGCTCTCATTTGATGGTCATCCTAGAAGACTGTCAAAGGTAGATCCATAGGGAATGATAGTCCCTGTGAAGTGTAAAGCGGTGGTGTAATACAGTTGGACCTGGTGAGAGCTGTAAAATCCAGGAGCCAGGCATGCATTCCCTAAAAGTACCCTGCTACAATTTTTTGAAGAATGCTGTGTTAGCCGAACAGAAGCTAACTGGTTTGCAAAGTAGAACAGGGTGGGCAAGCACATTCATCAATGACATTCACTTTCATTGTCTGATAATGTATAACATAAGTGTATTTATAGCTCTTTACAATTGCACTCTAGGCAGTAATTGACATACTTGATAAAATAATAAAGAAAATAACCTACAGCGACTTGTCCAAGGACAATCATTACCATGATCTTAAAGGACATATAAAAGGAACCGTACTTTCCTGTAGGCAGGAGGCACTTGTTTGGATATTGAAAGGTTTTGCTGCCAGATAGTTTGGGATAATGAAAAGAGACCCTGGGAGCTGAATTATAAAGTGACTCTGGGTACAGGTACAAGCTTGGAATTTGACTTGCCAGGTGCCTTTAATTTAATATAGTTAATAGTTATTTAAAATGGTGTTTTAAACTATTAGTATAGGCAGTCACTGTTTCATTCATTAAATTACAGAAAATCAGCCTGTTCAATATAAAAATGATCTAGTTTAGCCTCAGACTCCATGCTGGAATCTGCTCCATAACATTCCTGAAGAAGGGGTCCTAGCTTTTGCTTGAATATCTGCAGGGATGCGGAACTTGCTACCTCTTGAGTGACCCATTTTATCATCATCTAGTTACTGATCAGAGGTTCTTCCTTATATTAAGGTGAAATCTTTATGCTGTTATGCTGTTCCTATGGGACCAGCATTTAAAGTTACACATTTTGCATACAGCATGGCTTATAAATTCAAGCCTCCTAACTTCATCCGAAGCTCAACCAAAGAAAAAGTGATTTGCTCCCACATAGAGGGAGCAAATACATCTTTATGTCTCTTTATGTCTTCTACTTCCAAGTCCGGATACCTATTTCTGCCTATCTTTTAGCATTTGCTTTTTTTTTTTTTTTTTTTTTTTTTTTTTTTACATCAAACATCACATTATTCTGTTTTTCTGAACCAAATTAAATTTGGCTTAGTGGCCCTATTTGCAAGGGTATACCAGATGTCCAAAATCTGTCATTCTTGGAGGGACTGCTCCTTCTAGAGCCACATGAGAGTCCCAAGGGCTCGTCCAGAGCATTCCAGGGGAGTCTCCGATCTTCAGTCTGTTGTGAACGCCCGTTGCCCATCATACCACTGCCAGGCCAACATGGTCCATGTACCCATGGATGAACTGTGGGCAGTCAGCCTTACTGTTCTGCATATCCTGGCTCTCTCAATGGCCAACCGCTCCCCCTTTTTCTCTAGCCTCCCTGTGGTGGTTCTGTTGATGAATGCTTTCTGCCTCCTCACATTTCCTGACTTTATTTTTACTTCGTTTTCCCTCCCTCACTTAGGAACCTTTCCTCCCCTCTGAAAGAACTCAAACCAAGTCCACCTCTCCTCCAACAGGACGTCAGTTTGCATTTAATGCACACATAGTTAGTGGCCGCCCCCTACAGGAAGAAAAGAGGGACGCATGCCCTGCAACCCCTGGAGACAGTTTCCCTAGTTCCTGGGTAGGGTCTGAATAAGAATTTCAAAGTGGGATTGTGACTCTCTGCAGAAGCTTTAAAAGTGTTTGCAGCTCAGTTCTGAGGTGGCTGTCGCAGGCCACTGCCTCTTAAATGTCTGGCATCTGTGAGTCAAACTCTTTAACAAAAAGAGCATGGATTTCTGGATCCTATTACATGGTTTCAGCATTGCCACTTACTAGTATGCCTGGAGAGTTGCCTTCCCTGAGCTGGAGGCTTCCCAAATGTAAATGGGGGCCATGACAGTTCCACAGGGTACTGTGCAGGTCAAAAGAAATAGCACGTGCAGGGTGCTGTCACACTGCCTGGCATGCAGTAAGAACTCAATGCAAGTCTGTTTTCCTTCCCTTTCCTGAGCTATTTCCAGCTAAAGAACAGGTCCCTTCAATTGAAATTCCCAGCAAATTGCCGGAACTTACCATCTGCCAGGTGGCAACTTCCTACAACCAGATGGCTGCCAGCACCACAGCAAACCCAAAGTGTTCATGGACAAGATTCGATTTCACTTTTCTTTCTCTGTTCTCTTCTTTTCTCACACTCTATATCTAGAGGTTTTACCGTCTAGTAGTAGATCTTTATAAAAATATCTTATAATAAAGCACTATAGTACATTTTTATGGAGGAGATTTGGATTACGTGCCTATCAGAGGGAAAGCTTGGCTGGAGTCACATTTTTTATAAGGTTAGTTCCTAAAGGTAGGCATAAGGCAACAATTGCATCAAGTCTCATTACCCTTGAATCATCACTTTGGAAGGAGTGATGTTGTTTGCCCCTTGGTGTGGGAGCAAATCACTTTTTGTTTGGTCAAGCTTCAGACGAAGTTAGGAGGCTTGCATTTATGGGCCATGCTGTATGCAAAATGTTTGTCTTTAAATGCTGGCCCCATAGAAACAGAGACAGACTGAGAGGATGGAAGATTTAGTTCTCCCACTCATGTGCACTTCAGGGCTTACACTCATTGGTTGGACAGTTGGTCTTTGCAGAATGTTTAAGGTTCTCTTTCTCTTTCTTTTTTTTGCCTAGCACATATCACTAAACTCATGTAAGTAAAATGCACGTAAGTTCACCAAGCATCACTTTGTGAAAGTGATGGTATAAATCTTGATGGTCATTTATTTAAGAAAGCAAAATGAAGCAGGAGTCCTTGAAATGAACCTAAAGTTATGACATACCTTCTGGGGAAGGACACTGCCTGGAATAGCAGAAGATAATTAGGAGGCCAGAGATCTCACTCAACTGCAGCTGCTAGGCCAGGTGTGATGTCAGAGTAGTTAGGGAGGGATGCAGTTGCCAGGTGAGGGAGCTGTCATGCCTGCTCCTGGGTTGGAGTGTGGCTGAGGGGAGTGAGTGAGGTGGCAGAGCCTGGGATGGAGCCTGGGTGCTGCCTCTAGTAGGGTTCTCTTTATACCTTCCAGGCTGCCACGGGTACCTGCCCCCTGCATTCCTATTCCTATCCACACAATTCTGACAAATCCCAACTATTATACTTCAGCTCAGATTTATCATCTGAGCTTCAAATCTGGCAGTCCATTGAACTAGTCTACCTTGATGTTTTAGAGATACCATAAATCCAACCTGCCAAAACTAAATGCAGTTGTCAGGAGCAGAGACCTGGGGCTCCCAGCTGTGTCATCAGGGCTAACAGGGACATCAGTATGGGGCCTGACGATGGAGAACTGGAGACATGAAGAAACACAAAACCCAAACTTTGTTGTGAGTTTAAGCATAAGCAAATAGGACAATTATAATACCTTCATATTTCAAGCCTGAAATGCCCAATCTGCTTCTGTGACTTTCCTCCTGAAAGTAGAGATGATTTTGGTGGCCCAAGTCTTTAAAGGATAGCTGTCCAGAAAAGTTGGGCATAGTGTCTTTTCTCAGTAAATATCCTGTAGCAAGCAGAGCCTTCAGAATGGTTTCACTGACCTCAGAGCTGAACTAGGATTCCTCTTAAAAATACCCACTGAGGAGTTTCAGGCCTTGGTGGGGACCCTGGTTCTGGGGTCCTGCTGGTTTGTGTGGGAGAGATGGCTGGCCAGGGAGCCCATGTGAAATCTCCAGATTCTCCTCTGGTTATCATCTGTCTATAAAAGCCTCCTTCTGTTGGACAGCTTGGTGGGCAGAGAATGAGGGCAAGAAGAACTTGAGGTCATTACACAAACCCAGGGGGTGAGCAGAGAGCTCCGTGTACCCTGACAGCATCAGGGTCTTGCTGAAAGTCCTGCTACATTAGCCGTGAGCTGGCTGACCTTGAACCCTGGGTGTAGGATTCCACCTCTTTACCCATCATGTCCACATGGCAAAACATGAGGCTTGCTGTGAAAGAATGTCTCTATCTTAATGAAATTCTCCAAATTTCCAAGTCTTGCCCTTTCTGTGAAATAGGCATACAGGCTTCTGGTGCCTCTTTATTCCCTAGTCACCCTTTCCCTATGCCCACAGTTGAGCCCCAGGTCAAATCTCCAAGGGCAGCCTGATGGCATGTGCAAAAGGGTAGAAGGATAGGCAGTCGTTGTCCCTACTTGTGGTGGGATAATGGCCAAGATTTCACCCTTGGGACCCCAAGTCCCCCTGGACAAGCGGGAAGAAAATAACTTTTTCTTTGGTTGAGCCTCAGATGAAGCCTTGCCTCTTGCCTCTTAGGCTGATGGCTTCCCTAGGTCTCTGTCCAGGCAGAGCCAGTAGCTGGAACTCCGAATCGAAACCAGAGGGCAAAGAGCTTATTAGAAGGGGTGGAGGGAGTCTACTGGTGGGAGGTGAGGTGTGGACATAAGCAGCTGCAGTGGCCAGTGGAAACATACTGCTGCCACCTCTCACTCCTCAACAAGGCTTAGTGTGCTCAGAATGGAGGGAAGTGGGTGCTGCTTGAGGGGGTGGGGTCAGTAGTGAGTCTTGGCCTGGGCAATAGGCTAGATTTCCCATTCTTTGATAAAACTTCTTGAATGTTTCTTTCCTATTTTTGTAAGAAAACAGTTTCTACATGATTTGGCCAAGTTTAAAGCCAATTTTCCCTGCAAATGCTCAAGAATTAAGAATGTCTTTTGACAGTGAGTGTTCCTCTTCAGTCCTTGTAGAATAATTTCTTTTTTATACACTTGAGTGTGCATATATTTACATGACATTCACTATTTCACATACCCTGTAGCTCTTATGAGCGGAAATAATGTCTCTTTCACAGTGAAGCTCAGTTTGGGACAGACGCTTCCAGCTCTACTGGGGAGGAAGATGGACTCTCTGGGTGTCTGGGTGTTTGTAGCTATTGGGGTGCACCAGAGCCAATTTTAAGAGAAAGAAGCAATGCAGGAAAGGAGAAGGAGAGCAGCAGCACATAACAAAGCCAACCCATTGATTTGGGTATGGGGAAGGAGGCTGAGAAATGAGGATCCATGTATTTGGTAAAAAGCTAAATCTTTGTGCTTTTCTCTTAGATATTCCTTCTCATCTTCTCTAACCAGACCTTCGACAGATATTTTCTGAGCACCTTCTCTGCATGTCTGCAGTGCTGTGTAAAATGCCCTACCTTTGCATGGACTGTTCTTTCTAACCAAGAGGCGTGTGTGGCGAACTTGGGGCAGCCCCTGGAAGCCTTGTTCTTTGACCATTACGTCTGCAGCTGCATCACCAGATAATGAGCTTCACCACTCACTCGTCTGCCTCCTGTGTCCTTTCATGGGGAGTAAATGTCACTCTAGCTGGCCGCCTCTCTAAATAGGCACATTTTCAGTGCTCAGAAAAGGACCTGATCTTTGCACAAAGTACTTTGATGGTTGCCTGCTTGAGTCACTCCCAACCCCTTCCTGAGGCCCTTTCTTTGTAATTCTTCTGTTGAAATAGTTATCATATTCACAGTAGTAATCACAGCATCTCACATTTACTAAAAGCTTACCCCATATCAGGAACTCGGAGCGAGGGGGCTGTGTCGGAATTATGTAATTTACATCTCCCAATAATCCTAGACGCTTCTTGACCATTTAGTTTTGTCAAATGAGAAAACTGAGGTTCCAATGAAGTCAATAAACTTGTCCAAGGTCTGACTGACTCTGTTTGCCATGTGAAGAGTCAGTCTTAGAATTGGGTCATTGCCCTGCTTGCAGTGCTGTGCTCTCTGGCAAGCCCCTCTGTCTCCTGAGCTCAGTAAGGTGCTGCAGCTGCCTCTATCATAGCACTTCCTACATGGACTGTAACATTTCTTTACTGCTCCAACTTCTCATTAAATTGGGGGCTCCTCAAAGCCAGGGGCAGTGCCTTATTCGTTTCTTGCTTCTTGGTGCCCAGAGCAGCCTCTGGCATGAGCTGTTTGAACATTGGCTGAGTCTCACCGGCCTGCGTCATGGAGAGTATTCTAAAAGGTGAGGGGAAGGTGGGGCAAGGAATTTGTTTTATTAAGGCTGGAAGACACATGGGCTTCTGTTTTCTAGTCCTGAATTGGATGGGGAGGATGGGGAAGGTGACATGTACCATCCATGTGGAGCCCCTTCTCCCACCTCGGAGGATGAAGAGTATCTTACCATCAACTCTACATGCCAAGGCCAGCTACCCTGTGAAGAATGTTTGGAGGCAGATTCTGGGACCATTCTCTTGCCACAGTTCTGCTCTTGGGGCACTGTCCCAGAGTCTTTGCCTCCAGAAGAGTCCCCAGAGAGTGGGAGTGAATGGGAAGACCTGGAGGAGCCTGTGGACCTGGAGTACGGTGCCCTCAGGTGGGTATCACTCTGACTGGGTGGGCTGGGGCTGAGCTCTGACAGCAGCAGGGCCCAGTGCTATCAAGCCACTTCAGCTGGGGGCGGGGGATGGTCTGCGGGCATTGCCCAGTTTCCCCTGCATCTTCTCTGGGGGTCATGCGTCATTGTGATGGCCATTTTCACAGAGCACTTACTATGGCCCTTGCACCATGAAAACGACCTACAACATGGGGACTGTCATCAGCCCCATTTCACACGACACATTTGGGGCTTTCCCAAGGTTATCCAGTGAGTAAGTGACAGAACCAGAATTCAAGCCTGATCGGTTCCCCACTCCACGGCCCACCTGTTGAGTGCCCATCTGTTGAGTGCCCATCTGTTCTGACTCCTGTGTACAGGAGGGTACATCTCTTTCCTTGGGTCTCTTTCTTTTGGGAGTCTAAATGTCTAGTGCTGATTCCTGTTTTGCCTGCTCCTACCTGCCCCTCTGCTGGATGTACTGCAGAGAAGAGTCTTGGTGTCCTGTCATAGGGCCCATCTTGTTGGACTGCTGTGGCTGAGTATAGACCAGCATCAGGAAAGTCTCACTGTTAATGCAAGGAGCCACCGGAAGCTGACCTGGTCACCAGGCAGGGTCAGAACATATTGATGAGGACACAAGAGGAGTAAGGACAACAGAAACTGTCACACTGGGAGGAAGGGAGGTTAAATTCTGGGCAGGTCTGTAACCACCCAACATTCAGTTAAAGTACTTACAGTGCATATTTTAAAATGCTGCATGTTCCAAAAACTTTCACATAAACAGAGTTTCAAGGTCCATTGAAACTTACCGAGACATCAGTCCGAGAAGTTTCAGGTATAACTGAAACACACTCCTCCACTTTCCTCCCACTGTGTCCCAGATCCATTTTCCTGGCTGTACATAAGGAAGCTCAGCCACCACAAATGATTGAGCTGGAGCCTCAGAGGACAGTGGTGGGCCAGCTGATAAAGAGAGTGGATATTTGAAATTAAAATATAACAAAAGGGCTAGTTCTTATCTGAAATAGGAAGCAATAAGTTAATAGAGTGGAAGATTCAGAGGCTTTGAAACCGTTCATGTTCATTTATGGGGAAGTAGAACACTTTATAACATCGGGAGTGTACATTATGGACTGACAAAAGTGTGGGCAAGCAGGAAGCAGCTTATATGCAGGGGCAGTCTTCTTGGAGCTGACTCCACAGGTCTGGGAAGCTGAAAGAAGAAGGCTGAACAATTGGTGAACCACAAGGGCCAGTCCACTGACATGTGCAGTGCCTCTGAGCCAGCTGGGAAGAGAAAGGCAGAAGGTGTGGCATTGTGGTTGGGGGTGCTCAGATTTGAAGCCTGGCTCTGCCACTCACTAGCTGGGAGACCTGCAGCACATGACTTTTAAACTGTTCCATATGCAGCTGACTGCCAGATGGAGATAACCAAACCCACCTCATGTGGTTATGATGCCAAGTGTGTAGTGGTAAGCGCTTAAAAAACATTAGCTACTTTTATCTTCAGTCACAAAGGAGGGAATTACTCCAGTGAGAGGATACAAGCTTTTTAATGCATTCAATCCTGTTGGGTTTTTCCATGTAGTCAAAGGAACTAGACAGTTGGCCTTGTGCCCTAACATGTGATATGGGTCTGGGTGGGGAGAAACACTCACCTATGACAAGGGTGCCAGGCTCTACCAAGTCCTCATCTATGTATGGACTGTGGCGTGGGATGTGCTCAGGGTGAGTCCTGTTAGAATCACCGATCCCGCACAAAAAGGAGAACAGGTCTCACCCTCCCCTGCAGACAGAGGATGGGTGTGCCAACATGAGTGCTCAAGGCGTGAGTTCTTAGTTTGGCTCCATGCAGCAGCCCACAGGTGTGCTTCATGGCATCTATGGGCTACTGCACCTAGAATGTTGGCTCGTGTGCTTCTTTGGGGAAATGAAGGTCTTAACAGCCTTTAAATTCTCCAAAATGTCCATAACCCCTATAAACTGAACCCCCTCCACTGTATCTATGATCTCATTTATAAGGAGGACTTTGCCTACAGAGCAGTGCAGCCTTTAAACCTAATCGCCAATTATTTCATTTGGTCCTTTTAGACGTTAAGACAGTCCTAGTACATAAGATAGTTTCTACATGTGATTTAACTTAATCCTCATGTCAATTTTGAGTGATATTCTTATTTCTCTTTTTAAAAGGGGCTTAGAAGGTTTAATTTGCCTGAGATCATACAGGTAGGAGGGGTGGATTCACACTACATCTGTCTGGTTCTCCTTTTGGTGCCTTTTCACATTTCCCCTAGAATGTGTCTTTTCATGTGAATTTGTGTAACACAGGTCTTTCCACAAAGTGGCATGAGTCCTACTTTTCCTTCACAAAATATTTCTCTTTTATGAGGCTAAGAAAAACACCTTTGTTCAGTGGTATTAAGAAGAGGATGGAACTGTTCTGTTTAGGGAAGGCTGCTAGCAAAATGAGGAGGCCACCCATTAAAAGCTGCTTCTTGTTTTAGGTAAACACAGAGAGCAACCGTCTCCCGAGGCAGAGACTGAGGGTTTCTGCATGGAAGTCCTTTTGACAGAAGAGCCCTCAGGTGACCTTGGTCCAAAGAGTGTACCCACTGGCTCTGCCACGGGGAAAGAAACCTGTAGGCTCCTGCGAAGGTGACCTGGGATGAAGGGCCTGGCCCTGTTGTTAAGAGCTCACTGCAAGAAGAGCATGCTTGTCAATTCCGAGACTCATTTTGAATCATAGCTGTTGCCTCTCTTCAGTTCTGGGATTTACGTCCAGCAAAGCTTTGCGTGTGTGTGTGTGCGTGCGGAAAGGGGAGGTGGTGATAAGGGGGTGGGTGGCTTCCCTTTGTGAAAGGAATTGAGAACCAACCTCCTCCTCAAAGATACCCCAGGCAGGGTGAGGTCTTGCTGCGGCACTGGCACACACTCTCCGGGACAGATACAGGGTTGTAGGGTGCACTTCGTAGTTCACCTTGGAACAAAGGAGTTTCTGTGGTTATCACAGTGGAAGGACTCTGTAAAGGGAATTGGCTCCAAGGTTATGGGTGTAATATGTTTTGATATCTTTCTGTATCTTTTCTATACAACTCCACATAGCTATACATTCTTTTAAAAGGACTTTCCTTTTGGACTTTATACCTGATTCTACAAAGCATATGAAGGAAAAATAAGATGCGGATATCTAGTAAAGAAAGCGGAGTGATGTGGTAGATCCAGCATTACCCCATATTAGGACAAAGAACTAAAGACACGTGGATTAGCAAACGCCCAAAAGAAACACTTGGGGGACCAGAGGCAAGCCCAGGAGCATACCTGGTGCTGTGTAACAGAGAAAGCAGGGCAGAGTCGGGGTCTCAGCATAGGGGAAGGGGAGACAACTTCATAGATACAACTGGGAGAGCTGGAAAAATGATTTAGTTTCAAAGCCCACTTCATCTACTAGAATCTCACACACACACACACACACACATCAAAGACTGGTAGGAAACAGGCTCTAGTTTTATCAGATCTGCAGAGGAATGATCACTCTTCCAGCTTACTGCAGTAGACCAAAAGCATAACAACAAAAAACCTACAAAGCTGACAATATTGAAAAATTTTAAACTTCCGTACAATAATAATGACAAAACTCATGTAAAAAGAACAGCAATGGGTTGGGAAAGCGTTTACATAATTGTGAACAAAGATTAATATTTTTAATATTTAGAAAGCCCATTATAGTTTATAATAGATCAATACAGGATTTCAATAGGCAAAATATACAATAAAATACAAATGACCAACAAACATACAAAACATTCTAACCAAAACAATGTCAATATATTGATTTGCATTCATTACGTTCACAAAATTAAAAAAAAAACTGTCCAATGCTGGCAAAATTTTGCTGAAGCTGGCATATTCAGAAATATCAAAAGCTGGGTATGTCCACTGACCTAGCAATGACATTTCTGAGAATTATCGCATAGAAATAATCCAGAATAGCAAAAATATTAATTTATTTAAAAATGCTCACTGTAGAGCTCTTGATAAAAACAACACATTGGAATTGGCTGAAATGCCTTAGAATGATGGTAACATTAGAGAAAATGATGGTACAATAGCATAATAGAATATTGCACTGCCAAGAAAGCAATATAACTATGAAGAACTCACAACTTAGTCAAGTGTTTGATGTAATAACTCAGAATTACATGCTGGTTACAACTATGGAAGGCCTCGCAGGCACAAGGAGAAGCAACATGAACAGAGGGGAGCCTCAGCAATGGAACAGAGATTGACCAAAGTTTGGGTGATGGGATTAGGAGAATACACTTTATTTTGTCAAAAATTACTTTTATATAGCTATAAATTTTACATTGAAAATAAAGAGACTGAAACTGCAAAATAAGAGAGAGAAAGAAAGCAAGAATAACCAACCAAACAAAAACAAAGACCAAGGTTAAAAAAGTCTGTGCTCTAAAATCTAATTCGTGAACTCTCCTCTATGTGCTTTTGTTTCTAATTTTTCTGTTCTCCTTATGACAGAAAAATCTTATAGGTCATTTGGCTTCTTCTGCTATTAATGAAAAAGATGTTTCCAGGGATCTGAACAGCCTTGTTCTAAATTCTCTCAGAGCTGAGGCCAGCTCCCCTGATGCATCATTACAGTTTCACAGTCCTCAAGGTTAGAGAACTAATCAAGTATGCAATGAAGTGATTAAATAACAGTATTTACAATTTTAGAACTGCTCACATTCTGCTGAACACCGGTTGCTTATTTCCTCTTTGGAAAAGAAATTGGTGGATACAGGCTCAAAATACATCTGGTCCTCCTCCTTATAGGAAAGGACCACCCTTGACTCCCAGGCTGCTATACTCATTTTGAGCCATATGTTAATTTGTCTTAGGTGGACTCAATTGCAGCTACCACTTGCTTTGTTTCAGGGCAAATGTCAGAAAGAACAGCTAATTCCTATGAGACTCAACTGCTTCCATTGTTGGCTGCTACATCCTACAAACCTGGCTGTACTTGAGGATCAACTATAGCAGGTGTTCAAAATACATATTCACTGGCCTCATCCCTGGAGATTCTGAACCAGTAGGGCTGAGATGAAGCCCAGAAACCTGTACTTTTACCAAGCTCAGCAGATGATTGTCTCTGTGGCCAGATTTAAGGACAACTGATCCAGACTCTTCAAGACTTCACTCGTCCTTCCCATCTTCCCTCCATGCCATAAATATTTATGAAGCTCCTATTATGTGCCAGCACACCATTGTTATGAGGTTGCTAAAGCATATACATATTCAGCACTAAGTTGAAGTGCAAAAGTGGGCTTCCAAACTCAACATAGTAAAGGCATCAATTCTCCCTAAATTAATTTTATAGGTCTAATGCAATTCTTATCAAAATCCTAGCAAGGTATTTTGTAATCATAGATGAGTTTATTCTGAAATTAATTTTATAAATTTTATTTTATATTCATAATGTAATTTACATTATACAAATAAAAATATCTTCTGAAACTTAATTTGAAAATGCACAAGCACTAGAATAGCTATAATATTCAAAAAGTAGAGTGGAGTGGGAGGAATCACTGTAATCAATATTAAGGCTTACTATATAGCTAGAGTAATAGTGAGATAGAGAAATAGACACATAAAACAATGGATCAGAATAGATAATCCAGAAATAGACCCACACAAATATTCCCAACTGATATTTGACAAAATGCAGGAGAAATTCAGTGAGGAAAGAATTGTTTTTTCAACAAATAGTGCTGGAAAAATTGGACATCCATAGACAAAAAAAGAAATGATCATTGACATTAAACGTCACACTGTGTACAAAAATGAACTCCATATGGATCCTGGACTTACATGTCAATGCAAAACTATATGATCTTTAGGGAATAAAAGGGGGGGGAGGAAAATTGTTGGGATCTAAGACTAGGCAAAGAGTTCTCAGACTTGACACCAAAAGCATGATCTGTAAAAAGAAAAGGAAAAATTAACAAATTGTTTTTTGTTTATTTTTTTCTCTGTAAAAAGTCTCTGTTAAGAGGATAAAAGATCCAAGCAACAAATGAGGAGGAAGTATCTGGAATCATATATCCAACAAAGGACTGGTGTTTAGAATACATAAAGAACTCACAAAACTCAACCGCAACAAAACAAAAAAATCTCATTAGAAAATAAGAAAAATACATGAATGGATATTTCACTGAAGATAATATACAGATGGCAAATAAGCACATGAAAAGATGCTCAACTTCAATTAGGCATTGGGGAAATGCAAACTGAACTACAATAAGTTATCTCCACGTATGTATCAGGATGGTCAAATCAAAAATATGGAAAACACCTAATGCTGCTGAGGATGTGGAGAAAGGGGATTGCTCATACATTGCTCATGGGAATGTAAAATAGTGTATACATTGTGGAAAATGGTTTGATTGGGTCTTATGAAACTAAACACACGATCACCGTAAGATCAAGCAATTGCACGTAGGGTACTTATCCTAGAGAAATTAAGATTTGTGTTTATACAAAAACCTTTATGAAAATATTCATAGCAACTTAACTTGTAATGGCCCCAAATGAGAAAGAACCCAGATATCCTTCAAATAAGTGAATGGCTAGGTAACGTGTGGTAATCCATATCAAAAGAAATAACTCTTGACACTCACAACAACTTGTATGAAACCCAGAGAGTTATGTGGAGTGAGAAAATGCCAATCCCCAAAGGTAGTACAAGTATGATTCAATATATAGAACATTCTTAAAATGACAAAATTATAGAAATGGAGAATGGATTAGTGGTTACAAGAAGTTAAGGAGATGTGGGGGAGGAGAGAAGGCAGGTGTGGTTATAAAAGGGCAGAAGGAGGGGTCCTCTTGGTGATGGAAATACTCTGTATCCTGACAGGTAGCAGATATATGAACCTACCCATGGGATAAAATTGTATAGAACACATACACACACTCTCTCTTTCACACCCACACAAACAGGTATAAATACAATTAAGAAAATCTGAATAAGATGGATGTATTATGTCAATGTCAATATCCTAATTGAGATACTATACTCTAGTTTTACAAGATGCTACTGTTGGGGAAAACCAGGTAAAGGTGACAGGGCATCATCTGTGTTATTTCTTCCAACTGCATTATGAGTATACAGTTATTTCAAAATAAAAACATTTAACTAAAAACTGGGTTTTCCAACTGTGCTTTAACCATGCCATAGCGGCTCCACATATTGGCAGGTCAAGTTCTATAGAAGGTTACAGACTCACTGACCAAGAATGAGAGTGCTCAGCCTCTGAGGCTCACTGTGGCTGATTAGCCCACCTACATAGTCAATGTTATCACTTTGGCACCTGTAGTAATTTTTAATAAATTGTAAGAGTCTAAACCAATTCCATCCCTCAGTACTTATACCTGCTACAGAATAAAAGCTTCAACTTCAGAGTCAAATAATCATGGAGAAAAACATACAGGAAGAATGTTGGAGCAGCTCTAGGTGTCTGCTCCCTTGGCTTGACACACATTCACTGAGCACATGCTGTATAGCAGGCTGTAGGCAAGGCCCAGCGGACGGCGGTGATGTGGATGAGAATTGCCGTCTGGGGACTTGCTTCCTGTGCAGGAGGTAAAACATAAACACATGAAATAGTATTACAATCAATGGGATGGATGCTGGAATGATGGTATGGAAGTAAACGTATAAAAAAACAAGGATTTTTTTTTTTTTTTCCCAAAAGGAAATGGGAATCCTGCCTGAGGAGAGGGCTTTGGATGGGGTCGCAGGAGCTCCTCTGGAAGCAGAGGTGGAAGCATGAAAGGACTTAGCATGTTAGGGATGGGAGGAGGCCATCAAAGACCCCAACATGCAGACAGACCATGTATGGAGCTGAGAGGCAGGAGGAGAGCCACTGCGAGGTGGGCACGCACTGTGAGCTAAAAGGCTTGGCTTTTCAGCAGGTATTTGTTATCATCAGAACTCAAATCTGAAAAGTTAGTCTGGTTTGTGGGGTGGAAGATGGATTGGTATGAGAAAGACAAGAATTGAGACCACTCTAGAGACCATTACTCATTCCAGAGAAGAAGGAATGATGGGGTCATCGACTGAGTTGGAATATCCTATTTGGTGATCATTTTGGCTTTGTACATTTTGAATTTGTGATATCTCTGAACATGAGGGATCCCAGAGGGATATTTCCACTTAGGCGAAATCATGGTGAATTCCATTGCAAGGGAAGCAGTCACTGAGGCCTCAAAGCAGTGCTGTGACATGGTTTTATCTACATGAGGTTCTGTAGGATGCACTCTAAAGAGAGCTGACACGCAATGAAGCATCAACCCCCAAAGGGAGTAGCAGAGGGAGGGAGTTTCAAGGTGAGTGTCAGTGGATGCATCTCAGGGTTGAGGGTGAAGGAGAAGAGCAGAGGAAGGGACACCATGTCTCCTCTGTGGTTCTTCATTAGATTTCTCATTGCCTGACTGACAAGCGCTTTCAAGTCATCCCACGTCTTTGAGAAGAAACTGCTAAAGATCATCAGGTTTCAAACCCATCTCTGGCTCAGTTCTTAAAACCAGGCCTGCTTACTCTCACTGGGTAACGCAGACTACGCGTTGTCTATTCAGCATCCTTTCCTCTTTATTCCTGTCAGCATGGCCCAATTGGCTTCAAGGCAACCCTTCTTGCTAGGGACAGGAGTCATAGTTAAATTTAAGCCAGTGAAATACACAAATATTTCATAGGGACTTTTAGAAAAATACCCGCACATCTTTAGGGAAAATTTCCAGAAGCAATTATTTATCTACCCCACTGTACAGCTTCTGACAGCCTTTCCATGACCTTAAGAGGGATCCGTTTTCAAAGGAAGCCAAACAAAATCAACACTGTGGATGCCAGAGCTGGGGAATGGCGAGAGCTGGGGTCCCAGTTGGTATAACTGAGTCAACCAGCTGAACCCTGTCCTGCAGTGGGACTTGGAGTTCCTGTGGCAATCAGTCTATTCATGCTTAAGCCAGCTTAAGTTGCTCTGCCTGTTTCTTGCAACTGAAAATTTTTTTTTTTTTTTTTTTTTTTTTTTTTTTTGAGATGGAGTCTCACTCTGTCGCCCAGGCTGGAGTGCAGTGGCCGGATCTCCGCTCACTGCAAGCTCCGCCTCCCGGTTTATGCCATTCTCCTGCCTCAGCCTCCCGAGTAGCTGGGACTACAGGTGCCCGCCACCTCGCTCGGCTAGTTTTTTTGTATTATTATTATTATTATTTTTAGAAGAGACGGGGTTTCACCGTGTTAGCCAGGATGGTCTCGATCTCCTGACCTCGTGATCCGCCCATCTCAGCCTCCCAAAGTGCTGGGATTGCAGGCTTGAGCCACCGCACCCGGCCCGAAAACCTTCTTACACAAGAGATTATCAATCATCTTTCCCCAGATTTTGTCCTTGAGAGTCCTCTTAGTCTGTAACTCGAAGATAGAGACATTTATCAATCCTGATCTTTGGGATTTCTGTTTCCCAAGTGGTTTTCCTTCACTGGACTTTTCAGATTTCCTTTTATCATTTTGAAATAATTTTAAAGTGAAAAGCTCCAGCAAGGCATGGTGGTTCATGCCTGTAATTCCAGCACTTTGGGAGGCCAAGGTGAATGGATCACCTGAGGTCAGGAGTTCGAGACCAGCCTGGCCAACATGGTGAAACCCCATCTCTACTAAAAATACAAAAATTAGCCAGACATGGTGGTGAGAACCTGAAATTCTAGCTACTTGGGAGGCTGAGGCAGGAGAATCACTTGAACCCGGGAAGCAGAGGTTGCAGTGAGCTGAGATTGCACCATTGCACTTCAGCCAGGGCAACAAGAGCAAAACTCTGTCTCAAAAAAAAAAAAAAAAAGAAAAAAGAAAAAAGTCTGTGTTACTGTAGACAGTATGTTTTTTCTAAAGTACTTACCAGTGCAAACCTGGGAGTCTTGACCACAGCTGTGGGTGGAGGCTGCTCTTCCTAGAAGAGCTTTGTCAGAACCTGCCAGCCTTCAAGCCCTGTGCCAGGCTCTTTGTGTTGTAGCACATGTAACCCTCACCCTATACCCATGGAGTAGGCATTTGTGGTAGTCATGCAGGGCTCCTTTGTGGTGAAGCAGGGCCATGTGATTTCCAACCATGGAGCTGTGAGGAGAGGCATGCATTGCCAATTCCATGCTGGTGCATTTAATTGCAGGTGGAGGACCCACCCGAGCACTCCTTCCATCTGCCACCGAGATCCTAATGTGATCAGAGACAGTGGGCGTGCCATCAGCCTGCGTGCTAAGTCGGGGAACAGGAAGCAGAGTGGCCAGCTGACCCACATTGCGTATGCACTGAGAGCAAGAAGGAAACCTTTACTGCTACAGGTGGCTAAGATTCGGGGTTTATCTATTACAGCCGCATAGTCTAGTTTATTCTGACTTGTACACTGCAAGGGTCATTTTTATAGATGAGGAAATTGAGACCAAGAGAAGTTCAATAATTTGTCTAAGGCCACAAGTAAATAAAGTCACTGAGGCCCAGGACTACATCCTTCTCACTCAATCATGCCTGCCTAAGGACCTGGCAAGCTGTTTTGTATTCTTTTATGATGTGGTCAGTCAGGTGTGACCACAAGAAGAGACCCAGGACAGACTCATGAAAATAAAGTTTATGATACATACAGGTTCTAGAGACAGCAGGCATGCCATGCCACTCCACATGGGAAAGACATCAGGGTGGTCAGGAGGCAGAAGACAGGCAAGGGGGACACCTAGGCCATGGCCTTTACTGGGTTTCCATGGGAAAGGCAAGGCAGGGTGAACAGCTTAGGACTAGCCAGTTTGAATCATTCCAGTGGGCTTTGACTCTAGACACGGTTTCTAGTTGTCTTGTACCTGGCCCTGGGATGATTAAGGAGAGGAATATGGTCTCCTGGAGCGTAAGGATAGAGATGCAGCTCTGTGCTGGTTAGTTTGTATATCAAAGGCATGCTCCTGTCTTCAGCCTCCTGGCCACCCTGGTGTCTTCTGCATGTGGTCCTGTGTGGCCTGCTGTGCCTGCTGTCTCTAGGACCTAAAAGTATAACAGATTTTGTGTTCCTGAGCACTCAGTCTACCCTTGAGGCCTCACCTAATTGATCAACACATAAGACGGTACAAAACCCAAACCAAGAAGAGTGTCTGGCTCTTAAGACTGAATTAGAAACCATTTTGAGAAATGAGAAAAAGGTGAGAATTTTTTTTACTTTGAGTGGAAGATTCTCTGAACATTGCTTATAAACCTACTTAGTGCACACCAAAGAGGTCTCCACTTTCATCATGCCTCTCCACCCAGCATGCTCAGAGGCAAATAAGTCCAGGTACTCTCCTGCTGAATATCGCTTCCCTGCAATCCTATGGGATAAAGTTCAAATTTCTCAGCATGGCATGTGAAACTCTCCAGTATCTGATTACAACCCAGGTCACCAGTTCCAATCCCAGCTCTTGGACCATCTCCAAACTCTTTCTTGCAGTCATTTGGAGCTCCTGGTAGGTAGCTAGTCAGGCAGGAGTAGAGCAGGAGAGGGCTACCCCCACCAACAAGGAATGTCAGGCGACCATCAGCTGATGGTCAGGCAGTTGTCACATTGTCTCTCTGAAATAATAATTGGTCACAGCCAGCACCAGAGAGAGGCAGCTTCCCAATAGATAAAAACATCTGAAATTGGTAACTGGCAGCTTTCAAGAATTGGGCAAGTGGGCTCAAGCACGAGCATTAACGGGCAAAATGGCAGAGTATGACCTTCCGGAGGCATGCCACCCGGAAAGGGAAGAAAGCCTCAGGTGAACATGTGTACAGCTCCACTAAGCACACTGCCCATGCTCACCTCCCAGTGCTAGTAGGCCACTGTGCATGCGGGCAGCTCACCCTGAGGGAAAAGCAAGGGAAAAGGGGCGCAAAATGCTGGAAGTGTGTCAGCATATGAAATCCTAGGTTCAAGGTCAAATGGGGCACTTGTCCTTCAAGTTGTCCACTTGGGCCTCTTCCAAGTGTACTTTCTTTCCTTCTGTTCCTGCTCTAAAGCTTTTTAATGAGCTTTCTCTCCTGTTCTAACACTTGCCTTGGTCTCTCTTTCTGCCTTATGCCCCTCAGATTCTTTCTTCTGAGGAGGCAAGAGTTGAGATTGCTGCAGACCCATACAGATTGGCCACCGATAACCTAGATGACTTCTACCACTAACACACCCATGAGGGTTTACAAAAAATTGAGGCCAGGAGTAGAAAATTCCTCTGGAAAGAGTTGTTGGATTGCTATAGCATTTCCCCTTCCATACCTGTTTCCCCTCCTTGTGGAGGGGAGAGGAATGAGGTACCTCTCCTTTCCCTCCAGCCACATGAGAAAGACTGCTCAAATCATATACAGGGTTTGACATGTGTCTTCTGCAAGGATTTGGTGTCTAGAATGGCCCTGAGCAATCTCATGGTGAGAGGTGATGACAGCAACAACATGCCTGACAGGAGAGCAAAGAGAAAGAGGACTGTGCTAGGAGTAAACAGCCAATCCCTATGTCAGGGCAAGGGTGTGGATGCGCTTTTTATGTAGCCAAGTAAGCTGCAGGCAGGGAATAGCCTGGAGCCACTGTGAAATAAGCAGGGGTGAAGGGGACCCCAGCAGAGAGAGAGAGAGCCAGAGCCTCAGCTCCCACAGAGCATGCATTAGGGGGAATCACAAAAAGGCACCCACGTGTAGCCATTGAATTACAAAAATGGTGGCCCTTCCTTTCCTGTGCAGCCCATTATTGGGGCACAAAACAATGCCTACAACTCAGCCTCCACTTACTCATTTGTCTGGTACCTTTATTCATGGCAAAAATTACATAAATAGATTGGTAGCCCTGGAGGGGCTGAGGGAGGGTCTTGTAAGTAGCTTGGCAGAGGCAACATCACTGGGCATGGGTTTATACTCAGAGATCTTCTGTACAGGAATTCCTGAGAAAACACAAGATTGTCTCGCAGAAGAAATAGACAGCTCAAAATAGCTGCTGAGCCCAGCGGGCCCGCTGCAGGAGGACTCCAGCTGTAGAGGTGTCAGACAGCCACTGAGTCTGGAGCGCCTAGGTGTGAACCTGGGTGAGAAAGGAGAAATTGATGGTGCCCATTTCCCAGGCTGAAGGGGAAGAGAGCCTAACAATTAGATAAGTCAGAGGGAATCTTAAACTGAAATGGGAATATTCTGGGTATTCAAAGTTATAAACCAGCCCCAGATTTCATATGCATGGGCCCAGGGGAAAAAGCATCTGGGCATTGAGTTCAAATGGCATTGGAAAGAAACAAAGTTGTCTTCTGTTTGCACTCTGTTAGGTTCCACTAATGAGATGCAATTCAGTGAAGACATCTGTATTCTTGCTGTAAAGCACAGGACTTGGTGCAGACCAAGGAGCAATTCATAAGGATTAAAAGGCATGAATCTAGGTTCTTTCTTAGAATTTGGCAGTCTTTGCACTTCACTTTCTGCCACATCATTATTTTACAGTTAGTAAGTAGAGCTGCAAGTGGAGGGCAAGACATTTATGTTCAAGGGTTTGTGGCAGGCCCTCCTGCCAGCTGAGCAGTTCTCTTCCATCGAAGCCTATGGGTTATCTCTCCTTGTGGTGTGTGCATGCAGAGCCATGGGCTGGTTGAAGCTGCAAACGGATGAGCAGCCAATAAATGGATCAATCTATTAATATTTATTGGGCATCTGCTGTGTGTCAGGCTCAGGGACCAGGCAGCCAGGGATTCACAAGATAAATGTATGTTCTTGTGCCCTTTAAATAGTTTTCCACCTCCACTGGGATTTTTATTGGCATTGAAATCTCCACAATTTATTTTTATAGAGTCTTTTATGTGAAGCGTCTCAAAGCAGGGCAGAGAGAAACACACAGAGAGGCCCTCCCAGCTTCTTCCAAGCTCATGGTCCTCATCAGCTCAGCTCAGACTTAATAGGGCTGGGTGTGACGCATACCATTCCCAAATGAACCAGGCTGCAAAGCACAGGCCTGAAGCAGGGGGTGCTGTGAAGGGTAATGTCAATGAAGTGATTTTTTTTCTGCCAGTGTTGTTCTTAGTTATCTTCTCTTCCTGGGCTCCAAGCCTGAGTTAGAAAACTCTGAACTTGAGCATGGGCCTTGGGGTCTCTCCCAAGGTCCTGAGTTCCAGCTATCCATTGGGGTCCTCCTGACCGTATCTGGGGACCCATGGCTTGGATGAGGGTATGTTTGGCAGTAAGTACTTATACTTGTAAGGAGTGGATAGAGCCCTACCTCAGCAGAAAGCAGACATTAGCATGGCCCTCAAGGTCCATCTCAAAGGGCATCTGGATATCTGGATCAAGACCAAGGACTGCAAAGACAAAAATTCCAAAACCAGCATTGCCTCCCTGTGCTGGCCAATTCTGCTTCTCCAACTGAGCCTTCCCAGTGTGATGATTTGAATGTTTGTCCCCTCCTACACTCATGTATTAATATTAAAAGAAATTTGGTTGCTGCTGTGGTAGTGTTAGGAGGTACGACCTTCGGGAGGTGAAAGGACCATGAGGACTCTGTCCTTCTGGGTGAGATTAATGATATTAAAGAGGGCGAGTTTGCCTTCCTTTTTCCTATTTGCCCTCTGCCTTCTGCCACATGAGGACACAGTGTTCCTCTTCTCTGGAGGATGCAGCAACAAGACCCCCATCAGATGCTGGCACCTGATCTTGGACTTCCCATTCTCCAGAACTGTGAGAAAAAAACGTTTTGTTCCTTGCTAATTATCCAGGCTCAGGAATTCTGTTATAGCAGCAGACACCCAGGGATTAGCATTGAGCCTCGGACCATGCAGGAAATAAGGAAGCGGTGTCTGGGAGGTGTGGTGCAGCAGGCAGGGGACAACCAAAAGACTTCCCAGCCCTGTTGGAAAGTGGACCTGGAGGGATAGATTAAAAAAGGCAGAACTGAGGCCTAGGCTGGAGGACCAGAGAGTGAAACTGGGCCTGCACTGGGGAGTGAGGAGGACCTTAAGCTGCATGGGAAGCCCTGTGTGACTGAATCCTAGGACCATGAGGAGAGGCAACATTAGCAACTAGGTGTTGGGCCTCTGCTTTTGGAATCACTGTGTGGTGCATGAACTCATCCAGACTGCGTGATGTGTGAAGGGCATCCAGCCTTACCCCTAAAGTACGGAGACTGCAGTGGGTCTGTTGCTCAGAGAGAACTCCCAGAAACTCTGGGAGAGTCACGGACCTAGAGAAGCATATGGCTCAAATCTCTTGAGCAAGAAAAGCAGTATTCACTGCCAGGCACAGTGATGAATGCTTCTGTTCTTTGTCTCATTAAACACTTGCAACTGTGTCCCCTTTTTTAAAAAAAGGAAAACTGAGACACAAGTTGGGAAGTAATCTGCCAAAGGCCACCAACTATTCAGTAGCAAAGCAGGGACTTAAGGCTAGGCTTGCAAGACTCCTAGTGCTACTGGAAATTGGTAAGACTCAAGGGTTTAAAGAGGCCTCCAAAGAAGGGTAGTTAACTGTGATGGGCCCTAAACTTTATAGTTCTTTGAATTTTTCACAGGTGAAAGGACAGAAAGCCAAGAAGAGCCTTCTGGGTCAGTGGCTTCTGGGAATATTGTGTGGTCAAGCAAGAAGTCTGGGGGAGATGGAATGAGACCTCAGGGTCCACTCTTACCAACTGTTCATTTAGCCTCTATGCAAGGATTTCGTGGTGATGTGAGTGGGGGTTATTCCCTCTGTATGTCTTGGAGCAGCCATGCTGCTCATGTTTATGAAATGATGACCAGCGCAGAATCCTGATGTTAGACACTGTGAAGAAACTAGACATGGGGTCCATCTTTAAAGGGGAATCCTACCCTGGTGATATAGTTTTTATATTTGTCCCATCTAAATCTAATGCTGGGGTGGGTGCGGTGGCTCACGCCTGTAATCCTAGCACTTTGGGAGGCCGAGCGGGCAGATCACCTGAGGTCAGGAGTTCAAGACCAGCCTGGCCAACACAGTGAAACCCTGTCTCTACTAAAAATACAAAAATTAGCCGGCTGTGGCGGCATGCACCTGTAGTCCTAGCTACTGGGGAGGTTGAGGCAGGAGAATTGCTTGAACCAGGGAGGTGGAGATTGCAGTGAGCTGAGATCACGCCACTGCACTCCAGCCTGGGCAACAGAGCGAGACGCCATCTCAAAATAAATAAGTAAATCAATAAAATAAATCTAATGTTGAAATTTGATCCCCAATGTTGGAGGTGGGGCCTGAGGGAACCGTCTGGGTCATGTGGGTAGATCCTTTATGAATGACTTGGTGCTAGTCTTGTGGAAGTGAGTGAGTTCTTACTCTTTGTTCCCACGAGAACTGGTCGTGGAAAAGAGCCAGGCACCTCCCACCTCTCTCTCTTCCTCTGTCTTGCACACATTGGCTCTCCTTTGCCTTCTGCCATGAATGGAAGCTTCCTGAGGCCTTCATCAAAAGCAGATGGTGGTGCCATGTTTCTTGTACAGCCTGCAGAACTGTGAAACAAACAAACCTCTTTTCTTTATAATTACCCAGGCTCAGGTATTGCTTTGTAGCAACACAAACAAAGACATATGGCAATGGCATGTGTTGCTTGCAGGGTACCTTGGCTGATGCAGAAAGAAAAAGTCTCTGTAGAGACTCACTGTCAGTGACTACGGAGCAGGAAGCTGGCCTCAAAGCCTGGACAGAGGGTGGCTGTCGCTGCTCAACTGCAGTTCAGCTCAAGCATATGGCTCTCTGTGGGACCAGCATTGAAGGCTGGGGGATAAGTGAGGCAGGTCTTGCCACACCTTCAGGGTAATTGGATTCACCAAAGTGGCTCTGGTCAGGACCAATGAATAGAGGTGTGTTCGTCAAGATAAAAAGATCCTGGCTTCCTGTCTTCAGGCAACGTCTGCAATTGAATTCCCTCTACACTGACCACCCTTGCTGAAGTTGTTTTAATTGACCTCGTAGCCAACTGACCTCATATTCTGGCACAGGCTCTGACTCCTTTTGCAATAGCCTAGCTGCCCTGCTCTGATACTACAAAGGGACCCCCACCCTGAGGTCAGGAGTTCAAGACCAGCCTGGCCAACACAGTGAAACCCCGTCTCTACTAAAAATACAAAAATTAGCCGGCTGTGGTGGCATGCGCCTGTAGTCCCAGCTACTGGGGAGGTTGAGGCAGGAGAATTGCCTCTGGGGACTCAGTAGGGTTTTAGAGGGCAGGTGTGGGTCAGGTGAGCATTCCTGGAGAACACAGTCCTCAGTGGTTCAGGATATAAGCATGGCGCAGACAGCTGTTGGCATTATCAGCCTGGCCTGGGAGAGGGGGATGCGCACAGGGTAGTGCACACGCCCCGCAGGGAATTTACAGCGGCGTCTCCCATGGGTTCTCAGTGCCTTGGAAGACCGGTAGAGGCTCTGTCTGTCCCGGCCTGGCAGGCAGAGGGCCCCGGCGCAGGGCGAGGCTCCAGTGCGCAGGCTCGCGGGCGCAGGTGGGATTGGACAGCGACGAAGGCCGGCGGGCTAGGCGTGGACCCAACTGGCGAGGCTGCTGGGGTTGCGGCGGGGCAGTTGGGGCGGCCCCGCAGGCCCAGGTGAGGAAAGGTGACTGGGGGCCAGGTGGGCAGGGGGCGTGCGGGAGGCTGCCGCGCCGGGCTGTGGGAGGGCGGGCGTGAAGATGCCGTTGATGTGCAGGGGACCTAAGGCGTGGGTTGTGGCCCTGGCCCGGGAGGCTGCCCGGGTGGGCCTGGGCTGTGAGGTAGTGTCGCTGCAGCCCGAGGGCAGGACCCGATCCTGGCCGTGTGATGCCAGCTGCACTGTGACGCGTGTTGGGGCGCCTATGCATGACGGGACTGGGACAGGAACCCTGTGGCTCTGTGGCAGGGGAAGGCCACCAACTCCCTGAGGAGCAGCAGTGTGGTATGATTAGTAAGAAGCCGTCATCAGGCCCTAAGACAGCCAAGAACTTCCCAATGACTCAAGGGCCGGTGGAGGTCAAGAGACCTAGAAAGAAAGAACATGAATTCATCAATCCATTCAGCAGCTATTTTGAACGCCTCCTGTGTGCCAGACGCTGTTCCAGAAGCTATGAATATCACTGAATGTGATAGACAAGGCCCTCATATGCTAGCGTTGACTCAAGGAAAACTGTAGGATGGGGTAGGTTTCATTTTTGGAAGTTGTAGAATCAGTACTTACGTTTTGAATGTGTTAAGTTTGAGATGCCCAGTAGGTTTTTCCCAATAAAAAACCTACTAGACATAAGCATAAGCTGGGAAGAATTTTACAGAGGGCTCTGACCACCTACCACCTACAGGTGCCATGAACATTTAGCATATTTGATTTTTCACATTACCTATTCACCTTCTCTCCATTTATCAGTCACCTGGTAGTTTTTTTTTTGTTTTGTTTTTGTTTTTTTTTTTTAGTGTGGTGAAATATACACACATAAATCATCTAGTAGATATTTGGGTTGAGATATCAAATATACTTTTTAGAAATTTAAATCTGAAGTCCTGGAGGATGTCAGGCTAGAGTTAATCTTTGAAATCGACATCATATACTGTACATAGTATTTAAAATATATGGGACTGGTGAAGACATCTAGTTTAATAGTGTACACAAAGAAGAGGGGAAGCCAAAAAAGGGAAGGAGGTAGTGGTCAACCATGTTGAATGTTACTGTGTAAGATGAATTTGGTAATTAGGAGGATTTTAATCATTTTGACAAGAACAACTTTAATGGAGAAGAGAGGCATTAAGGTTGGGTAGAGTTTTTTCAAGAGAGAAGAAAGCAGAATGTTTATATGGCAATGTGATTAAACTCATAGAAAGGAAAAACTGCTGCAGATGAAAGAGGGGAACATTGTAGAGGGTAGCTGTTGAATACCTGAGAGAGGAGGAGACCCTACGCAGGTGAGTAGTTGGTTTTGAAATGAGCAGCGACACTTACTCTGTTGTAACTAGAGGGGAAGCTGAGACAACAGGTGCAGATACGGTGGATGGTGGGAAGAGAGTCTATTGGTACAGTCGTCCATCAGCTGAGAGGGAGGGCAGCAGGGGAGAGGAAAGGTGTGGGAACTTGGAGGAGAGACATGTGACAGAGTCCTAGAGAGGGTGAAAGTGAACTTACTAGAGAAATAAAGTTGGATTCCCAGGCAGTGCTGAGGGCCCATTTGAGATGTGGAGTCATGCATTTAAAGTGATACAAACCAGTGTAGTTGTATCGTGTTCAACTTCGGAAGGGTGTTGTGAGGATTAAATAAGGTATTGCATGAAAAACATTTAATAGAGTATCAGGCATTTGATGAATGTTAACGCTTTTTATTTGAGCCCTCATTTTGTTTTTCTTTTCTGTTTATACATATGTGACTGAGGAGGCCTGGCAATTACTACCCGACAGACTGTTCTGGGGCATGTTCTCCAATCACAGAGAACTGCAGTTTGCAGCTACTCAGAAGTCTGATTCCTGTTGCGGTTACATGTACACAGCGTGATAATTGAGGGTGTTTGCTTTTTAGAGGCATTGTCCTGGACTGTTTGGGCTGAGGTTTGTCACAGCGACAGTCCTTAAGTTTTTGTGAAATCTTTTATGACTGCATTTCATATTAGATCTGATGCACTAGTAATCTATAGAATCTACAAATCTAAGATCAGCAGGAAAATTTTCAGTTTGATAGATTTTCATTTCTCCCTGACCACTTGAGCTGTATTAAAATACAAATAACAATAATGTCTGACAGTAAGCTCTTGAAAGTGCCAAGCACTTTTCTAAGCACATCACATGCATAATCTTGTTTAATCGTCACCTCAACTCTACAAGGCAGGTACAATTATTTTACTGATTTTTCAGATGCAAAAATAGGCTCCAAGGGGTTAAGTAATTTGCCCAAGGTACACATACCTTGACCTCCAGTTTCTACTGCAGACAGTAATTTTTTTTTTTTTTTTTTAAACTGCTTCGCCATCACTCATCTGCATTGCAGTGGAGTACTTAACATGCTGGACTCCAAAGCCAGAATGCCTGGTTTCAGAAAACTGCCACTTAGAAGCTATGGGACTTTGGGTAAATTATCTAACTTCTGTGTGTCTTTGTTTCTTTTTTGACAAAATGGAAATAATAATAGTACCTGCCTGATAGGGCTATTATCATTGCAATTGAGAATCACATGAGTTAATATATTCAATATGCCTAATATAGTGCCTGGTTGTTTAAATGCTACTATTATCATCTGCTTGCTAGTACCACCATGGAGCAGTATATACTGATTGGTTTGATCAAAATAATACTCCAAGTGTCCTGTTACTGTGTCTAAGCAGAGTTTTAAAATTGCAGCCCACTATATTATTCCCACCTCAGGGATCACTCCTGTTTCCTCTGAGTTTATCTCTCTGAGGGAAACAAATAGATAAGTTTGCTTCCAGGAGCAGAAAACAACTCAAATTTCATTCATACTCATTTGACCAATAGAGTTCATTTCATTCATCCTGGCATTACATACAACTTAGCAAAGGGGAATAAGGCTGGGGAGTAATGTGATTCCGTGTTGTTTTTCCCAGATCAGCAGCCCATTTAGAGGAATTTGGTTAGAAAGGCCAATGGACTGCATAGCCAGTATTGGACACAGCATATGGTAGGTGATGTGGGTCAGTGGGCTGGACATAAAAGTATTCTGAAAAGATCTGTAAAGTCTTTGGAGTTACTACGATGTGTTGTGTCAGTTACTGATTAAAAGTGACTGGCAGGCTTGGCATTTGAGACCAGTGAAAGTTCTAAGTGATCTTTGCTGATGTGCAACACGTAGAGTAAATGTATGATAAAAAGTAGTAATTCTCAGTGAGTTTGCATCAGAATCACCAGTGGGGAGCTTTATGAAGATTTGTGAAGAATCTTCATAAGATTTGTGAAGAGCTTTATGAAGAATGACAGGCTCCACTTCCACAGATTCTGAATCAGTAAGTCTCAGCAGGGTTCTGGAATCAATCAACTTTTTAAAGAGCTCCCCCAGTGACTGTGATGTGCAGTTAGCTTGGGATATCATTAGTGCAAATCAGTGCTTTTAAGCCCTGACTGTGTTTTACAATTACCTTTCAATCGGCTTTTTAAAAACATACTGATGTTCTGGAGCCACCCCAGAGATTCTGATTTAATTTAGCCTGGGTGAGGTCTGGACATTTGTGTGTTTCTTTAAAAAAATTTCTCAGGTGATTCTAATGTACAGCTAGGTTTGAGAATCACTGGCATAGTCAGCTAGATTTCCTGCCATAGTTTATTTACTCTTAAAAATTTAAACATAGCTTCAGGCAGCATCTTACCACCAGGAAAGTGGAAAAATGAACATTTCTGAATTTCCCCAATGTAAATGTTCAATATGATAATCAGGTAACAACGAAAAATGTGAATTGCTGATAGAATTAGCATTTCTTACACTAAGCTGTGAAGATTTGATCAAGTTTCCCCTGGGGATGAGAATTTACATTTCCCAAGAGCTTTGTATAGAATCTCAATATTTCAGCAACTCTGGGAGGTACATATAATTCCCATTTTGTAGATGAGAATTTTGAGGCTAAGGGAGGTTAAGTAGCTTGCACACTCAGTTGTGTACATTTCCAAGGTCTAGGTTCCATTTTCTCAGTAATTCTCAACTTTGAGTGCACACTGGGATCGCCTGGGGAACTTTAAAATTACGAGTGCTTGGCTGGGTGCGGTGGCTCACGCCTGTAATCCCAGCACTTTGGGAGGCCAAGGCGGGTGGATCATGAGGTCAGGAGATCGAGACCATCCTGGCTAACATGGTGAAACCCCATCTCTACTAAAAGTACAAAAATTAGCTGGGCGTGGTGGCGTACACGTGTAGTTACAGCTACTTGGGAGGCTGAGGCAGAAGAATCGCTGGAAGCTGGGAGGTGGAGGTTGTAGTGAGCCAAGATCACGCCACTGCACCCCAGCCTGGCAACAGAGCGAGACTCCGTCTAAAAAGAAAAAAGAAAAAAAAAAAATTACCAGTGCTGGTGTTCCATTCTCAGAGACGCTGATTTTGTTGGTCTGGTGTGGCCTGGAATTGGGATTTTGCAAAGCTCTCCAGCTAATTCTAATATGCAGCTGAAATTGGGAATCATGCATTACACCATGCAGCTTCCTGGTGGTCTAAATTAATTTTCTCATACGCCCGTAGATTGCCCTTCTGTAGACTGCTGTGACTGGGTTCCTTGCCTTCGTATATTCACTTATAGATATCTTAGTGTCTTTTCTTTCCACTCCTTCCTCAACTTTTAACAAATAGGTAAAGATTGCCAGACACTGTTCTTGGTGCCAGAATGACACAGTGATGACAGGGCAGACCAAGTTGCCAGCCTCATAGTACTTATACTGGGGGAGGTAGACAATAAACATGTGAGAAGATGCATATGGACTTACATAGGTAAGCAAACTTTAAGGTAATGAAAAGTGCTTTGGGGAAAAGTAAAGCAGGATGATAAATAGTGATCCCAGCAGCAATGCATGAGATTCCATTTGCTCCACATCTTCATCAGAACCACTTTGTATTGGATTGTGTTTGTGTGCTTGATTTCAGCATTTCTAGTAGGTATGTAGTAGTATTTCGTTATGGTTTTCCTTTGCATTTTTATGTTGGCCAGTTCATGAAAATACATCTTTTCATGTATTTATTTGCCATCTATGTTTCTTCTTTGGTGAAGTATCTGTTCACATCTTTCGACTATTTAAAATTGGGTCGTCCTCTTTTTGAGTTATAAGGGTCTATATATTTAGGATATAAGTCCTTCCTCAGATGTGTGTTTTGCAAATATCTTCTCCCAGACTGGG